>NC_068278.1:9922327-10289202 GCF_025860055.1 Xyrauchen texanus | reverse complement strand
AAATAATTTTTTTATTTGTATAATTGTTAATTAGTCACTAATATTATAAGATCTTTATTTTTTTTACTTATGAATGAATCATTATTTATAAAATTATTAAAACAAAATTACTTTATTATTTGATTATGAATTAATTTAATTAATTATATTTAATTTGTGATTATTTAAGACCATTTATTTTCCATTTTATTACACAAAATGAAAATAAATCAATTAATCAAAGGATCTAATTCAAATAAATTTGTTTATTTTTATCATTTTTAATGAATCGCTATATTTGAAGAACTTTATTTGTACTTATGAATATAAAATTATTAAAACAAATTACTTAATTATTTGATTATGAATTCATTTCATTATATTTCATTTGTAAGATTACTTAAGACCATTTATTTTCCATTTTATTATGCAAAATGAAATAAATAAATTCATCAAATGATCTAATTAATTTCACTTATTTTAGTTTTATAATTTTTTATTAGTTACTATAAGGACTTCATTTCTACACAATATTTGAAATTACTTTATTTATTTTATTTATATTTACTTAATTAAATTAATTAGATAAAATAATGATTTGATTATTAATTAATTTTATTTTATTTGTCATTACTTAAAACATGTGTTTTTCCAAAATGAAATGCATTGAAATAGTTCAATGACTGTCAATACAATGTACACAGTCCTTTAGCACCCATTAATGTCTTGCATCTTCTAGGGTTGCTCTCTTTGAGTTTTGCTCATTTAAATTTCCACCCTCTTTAATGCAAATTTGTTCCTGCTACAAATTTGACAGCAATTTTCATGGAATTATACTGATCCTCAAATGGATTCAAGTCTGAGCCCTTTCAGAATAATAACCTTCTTATTTTACGAGTCAGTCTTTTATAGATTTCTCTGTTTGTTTTAGGTCATTGTCCTGCTAGAAAATGAGTCTCACCCCAAGTGCAAATCTCTGGCAGACTGAAAAAGGTTTCTTTACAGATTTGCCTGTATTTTGGCTGTATCAATGTTGTCACGATAGTCACTTCTACTTGAACTCAACTCCAAATCATGATGGTGCCACCACCATCCTTGACAGAGAGATGAAGTTACCCAAGTGTTCAGCTGAATTTGGTTTATACCAAATATGCCCATTGCTTTCAGGTTTTATTACTTTTTAATAATTAAGTAATCTTAAGATTTTTATTTTAATAAAGCCATTTTCTGAAAATATGTATCACAAATATTACATTAACATTGTAGATAATTAATTCTACAGTCATGGGTGGGGGTTATCTAATTAGTGTACTGTTTAATATAAATATAATTAATTGTTGAATTAAAAGATTATCAAACAAAAGTACTTAATTTTTAGCATCATTCTGAAGATATCCAAATACTAAAGCTGTGGGGAAAATCCCATTTAAATATCCTTTATTATGACAATGCAGCTGCGGGATGGGAAATAACTGAAGGGGGCAAATACTTTCTGACAGAACTGTACATTCTCTTATTAAGTCAACTTTACATTCAGTTTTAATCTTAACATTAAAAAACACTTGTGGCCATTTTATCACTCGTTCCTGTAAACTAGCGCTGCAGAGTAAGACATTGGCAGTAACATGCAAAGTTTCCAGTGTGGAGTTATTTGCCATACTTGGCCTGTGCTGACACATTTCCTGAACATTCAGCCAGCATTACACTTCTGAGCACAGTGTGTGTGCTGCCGGTTTCAACCACTTCCCGCAGTATTTCAATAAAGCTATTCTAAAAAAAACATACTTGAAAACGTTTCATTGGCGTGGGAAAAAAAGATATTCCATCCAAGCAAACCGATCTGAAAAAATCAGAGCGCACATCTAACACACATTCTAACTTTCCACCAATCCACCAACTTATATTTTGTTCAATGGCATTAGGCTACACGCTTGAATTATTGAGAGTTTAACAGTTGTATTTTTCAGACCTTAAACTCCTTTTGACACACACACACACACACACACACACACACACACACACACACACACACTTTGGTGCAGCTATCATTATGAGGACTTTCCATAGACATAATAATTTTTATACTGCACAAACTATAGATTCTATCCCCTAACCCTACCCCTCACAGAAAACTTTCTGCATTTTTAAATAAAAAAAAAAAAACAACATAATTCAGTATGTTTTTTTTTTATTGTGTTTTTTTATGTTATTTCAATTATGGGGACACTAGAAATGTCCTCATAAACCACATTTATAGCATAATACCCTTGTAATTACCAGTTTATAACCAAACAAAATCCTCATAAACCACTTAAACCTGCCCACACACACACTCACACACACACACTCTCACACACTCTCCCACACACACACACACACACTCTCACACATGCACATACGCACTCTCACACACTCTACCACAGGCACACACACTCTCCCACACGCACACACACTCTCCCACACACACACACTCTCACACACGCACACACACTCTCACACACTCTCACACACTCTCTCACACGCACACACACTCTCACACACTCTCTCACACGCACACACACACACTCACACACAAACTCTACCACACACTCTCCCACACGCATGCACACACACACTCTCACACACGCACACACTCTCACACACTCTCTCACACGCACACACACACACTCACACACAAACTCTACCACACACTCTCCCACACGCATGCACACACACACACTCTCCCACACGCACACAGGCATGCACACACACACTCACACACACACACACACTCTCCCACACGCACACACTCTTCCACTCTCCCACATGCACAAACACACACTCACACGCACACACACACACAAACACTCTCACACACTCTCCCACACGCACACACACATGCACACACACACTCACACTCTCCCACATGCACAAACACACACTCACACGCACACAAACTCATACACATACACACTCACACACTCTCCCACACGCACACACTCTTCCACTCTCCCACATGCACAAACACACACTCACACGCACACACACACAAACACTCTCACACACTCTCCCACATGCACAAACACACACTCACACGCACACAAACTCATACACATACACACTCACACACTCTCCCACACACACACACAGACACTCTCCCACACACTCATACACACACACACACACTCATACACACACACTCCTTCTGCTTTAACACACTCACAGTTTTTGATGTACAGGTTTTATGTAACAATGTACAATCTAATCCTGTTTATCACAATGGTTTGCAAAACCAGACATGGATGAGATTTTAATAAAAAATAAAACATTTAATTCTCACAACTAAGGATATCAATTTCCAAATTAATTGTTTATAATTACTATTTTCCACATTTTAGAGTGAAAGTAATCAAACAATTAAATATTTAATGCAAAGGGAACTTTGGGAATTATGTAATGACAAAAACAATGCAAATCAAATTCAACCAATTATTCAAAAGATCGTTCACATTAACCTTGTGCGACCCACGTCCACATGCGCTGACATTGAATTTTGGCTTCGTTATATGCAACGCATAATTTAGACCAACTGAATGCTGTTCACAAGACTCTAGACTAGCGGTCACCAATTAGCAGACCACGGTCCGGGTCCAGACCCAGGCTTGGCTCCATCCAGACCACGAGACATCATGACAACCGTTGCCCTATTGTATCGATTCTACACTTTCTATTTGCACAACGCATCAACACACGCAGCCGTACACGCCACAAGCACTCAAACGAAATAAAATAATCAGACACAAAAACTGTACTGCTGTCATTCAGCTTCAAAATGAACAGTTCATCTTATATTTTAATATTCATGTCCAAGTACCCTCAACTATTGAACTTTATGAAATATTTAATCCTTTGGTGGACGGTCCGTAAGACTCCAGGCTGTCTCTGGGCCTCCAATGCCCTCATCTTGCCCAGGGGCTATTTTGACTGGTTAGGATTTTATAATTTTTTATTTTACCAAGTACTTTTGCTGCCAATGTGGAAATGTATAATAACTATTCCATAAAACAAATAAACAAACAATAAAGCACATTTCTCCTATCAGTTCATAGCCATACTGACTACTGACACTGTGTAAGTTATTATTTTCTGGATCTTTGCTGGGAAGGAAATGCTGAGACTGGACTTCTTGGAACATTCATTGAATAGCCCTGCTCTGTACTGTCATTTAAGAGTTAAACTTCTGGTGCACCAAGTCACATGACACAACAACATGACATCGATTTCCATCAAGTGCTTCTACGGGTGCAGAGCCAACAAAAGCACCTCTGGTAAGAAACCTCTCTACATTGTTTCATTGAAACCTGTTTGGGCGTAAAGATTATGATGCACCGATGATGCATGATGTCCAAATACGTGAAATTGGAGCATTATTCCCTCAAAAGCTGAAAACAAATATAGTTAGACCAGTTCAGACAGACAGCACATGGGAGATTAAGTCATTCACTACATAGGGAGCAAGGGGACATCCTATAACTCTCTATGCAGATGGGTGCGTTCAATCCTAAAATCCAATCAAAAGTTCAGTTTCTGGCTGCAGATGATGTTTGGCCCACTCAACATGTTTGGCAGACATAATGTATAATTTAAATTTAACATGGTTGGCTGTGATTGGATGATGGTGGCCATTACTTTGAATCAGAATTATTTATTCAGCTTTACATAAAAATCAGCTGTAATGTCTGCAACTTCTCAAAAACATGAATAACCAACACTCCTGGAAAAATAATAAACAATTTGACTTTCAATATTTAACATTTCACAACTTGGTCCCGCTGTCCACATATGTGGACATACATTTATAAGAAAACAATTTGCTCTATAAATAATGTTTGTTTTTTTGAATGTTTATTAGGTGCTACTAGTTACAAACCAGAAAGGGAAATGCAAGATGCATACAGCAATAACGCTCGGGTCACAGGAGGTTAATGCTGCTACATGCAAGTTAAGGAGTCCACATACCATGTGCTCATAGCCTAATGCTTAACTATGTTAAAAATGTACTTTAAATGTACTTCAATTTACACCAATATATTTTAATTTATGTTTAGAGCTACGCTTATATTATATAATTTATAACAGTTAATATTTTTTAATAAAATTAAATAACTAAATGACTCTTTCTGCCATAAACTACTAAAATTATTGCGTTTTTGAGTAAACATGTTGTTGTGTCCCTTGTGTATCCATTGACATCAATCATTTTAGCCCATTTTGCCTGTCACACAATGGACAAAAGGGAGATAGCATAACTAATGGGGAACAATTAGCCAGAGACACTGTCCTCATTTGAACCAGGTTGAGATTGTATATCAACACACACACACACACACACACACACACACACTTTTATCAAGTTGTCGAAATGAGGACATACCATACCATGTTGTTTCTATAAAGCCAAGTGTAATTACTTTAGACTAACCCTAACACACACCCTGATCAAAACAATTTTGAACAATACTAATAAAATCAATTTTCCAATTGAAGGTGTCTCAAATGTCCCCACAGACATGTTTTGTTGAATTTAGTTCACTTTTGAAGACACCTCTTTTTCCATACAATCAATGGTGTTTGAGGCTAATATTCTCCCAAACATCACTTTTTGTCATTCAGAAAGACATACGGCTTTGAAACAACATATGTGTGTCTTCTCATTGAGGTGTAGGGCAACTGAGCAGATGACTGATTACAGCTAATCTGCTGCCAAGTTGTTTAATATTAGAAATCCCTCAGCACTGTACAGCTGGTCAGACCTACAAATCATAAACACATGCATTGTATGGTTTCATTAGCATGTGAGGTGGCGATCAGCCTGATTAGCTTGTGTATTATTGTGTATCAGTTTAGTGTATTTTAGTCAAAGCTGAATCATTTCAGCATACATTGTGTCTTAAAGACTCATGCCTATTAGTATTTGCATGTGTATTTATCATGTGTCTTTCAATCTCCTGATCATGAGTGTTGTGGTTTTAGCTACTAGCATAACTTTATAACATGAATCAGTAATGTGACACAAAAATATTATGTAAAACTGAAGAAAGGATTATGTTAGGGACACATTTAAAATCACTTTGATGCTAACTTAATTGGGTCATTTAAAAATAACTTTATTTAAATAACCTATTACATAACAAATTATGTTTCTGACAAAGAACTAATGCGTTAAACCAAGAGAAAAAAATATGTTGATGTAACATAATTGATTCATTTGATCATGTAAATGCAAAGCTTTTTTTTCAGTGTAACATGAGCTCTGAGGTTGTTAATCAATGTTATATGCTTCTGCTGAAGCAAGTAGTTTGCCTTATTTCAACTTTAATAAAAAAAAAAAGTTTAATAGACAAATACTTTTGCAACATCACCATCTGTCACAGACAGAAGTGCTAGAAAATAGACATGCAAGAACAGGAAACCAAATCTATAGTTAGCTCAACGATCAATCCTCAAAAAGTTAGCTGTTACCTTTAAATGGTCTGGTTATGCTAAATTAAATGTCCTGCTGTGCTTCTGGCTGTCAAATTTACAAAAAACAGAGGCTTGTTGTGGAAGCTGAGTGGACTGAGGAGATCATTTCCAACTCACGGCTTTGCAGCAAACATTTTATAACAGGTATGTTATTCGTTATTAGCACATTCCCTGCTGCTTCAAATGCTCCACCATCATTCCAGTCCCCCAAAAAAACCTAAATCATAGGGCTTCATGACCACAGACATGAGAGCATCAGGTCTTGTGTCATTAAGTCGTTTGAGAGACTGGTTTTGGTCTACCTTAAGTACATCACTGGACCTCTGCTGGACCCCCTTCAGTTTGCTTACCAAGCAAACAGGTCTGTGGATGATGCTGTCAATATGCGACTGCATTATATCGTGCAACAACTCAACAGACCTGGGACTTATGCAAGGATCCTATTTGTGAACTTCAGTTCAGCCTTCAATACCATCATGCCTGATCTTCTCTCAACCAAACTGAACCAGCTCTCTGTGTCACCCCAATCTGTCGATGGATCACCAGCTTTCTGACAGATAGGCAGCAGCTAGTGAGACTGGGAGAATCTCACATCCGGAACCCTCACTATTAGCACTGGTGCTCCTCAGGGATGCGTTCTCTCTCCACTACTATTCTCCCTGTACACAAACGACTGCACTGTAAAGGACTCCAATGTCAAGCTCCTGAAGTTTGCAGATGACACCACGGTCATCTGCCTCATCCGTGACTGTGACGAGTCTGCATACGGACGTGAGGTTGATCAGCTGGCTGTCTGGTGCGGTCACAATAACCTTGAGCTGAACATGCTCAAAACAGTGGAAATGATAGTGAACTTGAAAAATCCAGCCGCACAGAAGAAGGAAACTACAACGGACAGTCAGGACTGCTGAGAGGATTTTTGGTGCCCCCCTGCCCACATCTCCAGAGTGAGGAAACAAGCAGGTAGGATATAAATATGTCACGTACATATGTAAATTCCCTCAAATTTAATACACTGTTGCTTAGGAGTAGTTGTTAGCTTGTTGCCATGTGGTTGCTAGGGTGTCATGGGTGGTTGTTTATTGGCCTAATTAAAAAGAGTCCAAGCCCAAGTCCCCATTATATTCTGTCACGGGTTCATTGTAAGTTTATGTGATTTTTTGGCCAGTGTGACAATCCAGTGTAAATTGTATGTGCCAAAGTTTAATACGTACTGTAAGAGTGATGGGTTTAAACAAACCCATAATCCTAAATATGAGCAACAGTAATGTTATGTTTGCCTTAGCAAGAACCCCTAATTAAAAAAAAACAATATTTACAACATTTACATTGACTGATATGCTGTTTTTATCATTTCAAAAGACAAAATAAGTAGAATAATTAAGAAACTGATGAAGATACTACAACAATAACTACTTATATGACAAAAAGCGAGAGAAGGAGAGAAATAAAAACTAAAAAGTAAAACTTACCACATATACTGTAACTTTTTCCCTTTTTAGTCACGTAATATAACATGTGCATGTATGTATATGTGGTGTGTAGGCATTTCATTGTGGGTGTGGCACTTGGAACTGCATGGGTGTGCATGAAAAACAGTATGATGTTTTGTTTGTGATGAAAGAGAAAGATTTACATCATGGTCCCAGCATGAATTAATGAGATAACAGCATGCTTTCATTGACGGAAAGGCTTTAAATATTCATCAAGCCCTACAAAACCTCCCATGAACAGCACTAACGTAGAAGTGTTTAACAAACCAGACCAAACCAGCACCAATGGCAGTGTGTTGTGGACACATGGCGACACAACAAAAATTATTAGTTTAACATTATGCAAATGAGCAGAGACGCTCAACTACCAATGTGAGTGAAAATAGTGGAGATCATGTGACCACACCCTGGCAAGCACTCCAGTCGAGTGAAACCTGTTGTAGACAATGATATGACGCATTATGTATTGCAGAATTTCATATACAAATGCTTTCCCTCCAGCATGTGCACTTTTATTGGCAAGAAAATGTGACAACATCTTATTTTTAGTGGCAATACATCACATTTGTGGTCAAACGTTCAATAGCTATAACTAGTGACCCATTAATAACACTGCTAGATAAAACAGCAGTATAGTGACTTGGTGACCCTCACCGGTGTGTATACAGATTAACACAGCGTCCTAACTAGGTGTGACGCAACAAAGCTACAAGAGATAAGTCTAATTTCCTCCAGGTTAATCTGGGAGTTTTTGTACAAAACAGCAACAAGGGACAGGTAACAAGACATTTTGTCGGTCGCTTGGTATCTATTTCTGTCATATTGCACTGTGTAATCCGGTCCACAGTGTAATCTCATTGGTCCAAAATCTTGCTCCATATAACTGTATATTATACACCAAATGTGTTCTGCCTGACAGCGACAGTTGGCGACACAATGTGGGTGATTAAATGTAGTTGCTGATGTCAGTGTTTCTCAACCTTTTTTCTGCCATGGCACACTTTTTACTAACAAAAAATACCACCACGACACACCACTATGAAGTCACATAGGTATGCTGTGTAATGAGGTCACAGGTGGCAAGAGTGCTAATTGGGTATTTTGATAAGGCTTGCTTCTGTTTCGCAAACCTGTTAAATTTTATTAACTGATTAGTTCAGTGACCCCTTCTGGAAATGTCACTAGGTGGCGACATATGAGCGTCTTATGTGCTGTGAGTGAGTCAGTGAATCATTTTGAGTCGTTCATGACTGAAATCTAACAAGAGACTTGATAGTGTTTAAGCATTAAAAGAACAAAGCAGATCTATAGTCTTCCTTCAGCCTGAGCATTATTTTGCATCCAAAAAGACAACAATAGTCTAATAATCATGAGTTTCAATAACGTCCTTCTTCATTAAAACTTGCGTGACTACAAATCTACTGACTTCAGTCGAATGTTTAAGAATTATAAACACAAAACAAATCTATGGTATCGCTTTCCTACAGATTTAAACTGCTGAGCAGGACTTTTATCCAAAAAGAGGACAATAATAGCCTAATAATAATGATTTTGAGTTTCAATAATGTTCTTTCATCATTGTAAAGCGCATTTAACATGAGTTGAGTCGAGACATAATTTTTTTATTTCTGCATTTATTTGAGTAACCCCACCCTCTTTTGGAGTTTCCATCACCATTTGGAGGTCTCCGGCCTGCAGCTATACTTGGGAAACTGCCGCAATACGTTTAACGAGCTACGTAAAAATCAATTCGCAAAAATGGTAGTAACATGATTCTATGAGTTAAGGTTGGCATTCTGATTTAGTTTGAGTCATGATAATTTTTCATCTTGTTTATAATATAAATGATATGCATTATGCACTGAACAATTTACAAACGCTTTCCTTTACAGAATGTTTATTTTTAGCAGTCAAATTATAATGACATCTTATTTTTATCTGCAATACATCCCATTTGTGATCAGACCTTCAAAAGCCATGATCATTTACACCACCAATAACTTTAGGATAACCAACATGAGGAACGCCAACAAGCGACCAACAATATAGCAACCTGGCGACCGAAAGGCCCCGAACGAACGAGTGTCAAGTAATTTAGAACAAAATCAAAAGGTAAAAAGGTGTTTTTGCATTAATTTCGGTGGTTCATAACAGCCCGCCTGTTAAATTTTTACCAGCTACTAAACAGCTTCTTACTGCCATTGGTTAACGTCATCGGTAGGTGTGACCTGAAGCTCCACCTACACTGAGGTCAACTGCTAATTTTGTTTACGTTGTTCAGTTAGTCAAAATAAGTCAACATACCGGCATGCAGAGGTATTAGCGAGCTGGTGCAAATGTACCTGCATCTGTATGATCATTCGCTTAGAGATGTTTTCCAAGACCATGACATGCCATTTTTTGTTTTGTTTAATTAGTCTACAACATGAATCAAATCTACTCAAAGTGCCCATTCACTCAAGTGCGATCTGCAGCCAAAAGCCATTCACACATGTCTATTAATCGTCAGCCAAATTTCATAATCGTGACAGCCCTAAACAGAGTCATCATAAATGACAATAACAGAGAGTAACCAGTGCATATTATGGCTGCAGATAGCATGTTAGCGCATTAGCATCATGAATTCAGAATGTAAACAAGACAAATTACACATTATCTACTGCATATATATTACTTTAAATCATCATCGAGTGGTTAAAACAGCTTCCTTTACTGATCTTGTGTGAATTCTACACATAGGATGAGGCATAATGTCATAGATAACACATTTTAATGTCACATTAGTTAAGGTTCTACATGTAGCATCCTCATATTTAAATGTACTTCTAAACACCTCCTACAGCGGAGTGGCCAGTGTCTGAATGTTCGCAAACAGTATACCATTGCTCGGCAGTTTAGAACTTTGTTTTACCCCTGAAGGAAGCACAATTTCTCTGGAAGTATATCAGGGCCTTAAATGTGAACAGATGCTTGACACTGTGGCTCTGTGGCGCCATCAAAACATTGCTCTGACCGTTTACGCAACCCGACATGGCAACTACCAATGGTGCAACCAGTGGCTGAGTTTGGGGAAGGGCCACCTGTTTGACCAACCAATGGAAGATGGGAGGAATGTTTGCAAACAATAATTCCTTTAGCATTTCTTTTTGGTGGCACTAGTGGTGCAGAAATGACACTGCAGCTTTAAATGCATTCCATAGAATTCCACTGATTTTCCCCCAGAATCAGTACAGAAAATATTTGCAGATTTTGTGCGGCCTAGATATGAGGCATGCCATTTATGGAATGGCTTCAAATATTAATCAGGCCTCACAAAACGTCTCATGAGCAGCACTACTATAGGATAAGTAATGCTTCTTGAAGCCGGCGGTTTGATAAATCATTGGCAAGTTTGGGGTTGAGGGAGGGGAGGAAGTGTTTTGGAAACAAAAAGACACAGATACATAATTTAGGATGTGTAATGACAGGATAGAAAGGCTGTGGTCTCCGTTGCTCGGCGACAGACACCACGGCTATTTTTAAAGGATAGAGCAGAGGAGGAACTACGGTAAGAACAGAGAGCAAAAAGTGATGAGAAGACAGAAGTGTGCTATACTCTAAGAAGAAAACAGGAAGAGTAGGGGTGGGTAGTATGGCCAAAATCTTAAATCATTGTATGATTTATTTCCTATCTTGATTAATATTAGGGCTGGGTATCGCCAGCCACCTCACGACAACAGATTCAATGAATATAGTGCTTGTGAAGCTCCCGTAGACTCCCAGAGAAGCGCAGCGACATCAAGGCGGCAGTATGCCATACATTTGAGAAAAGAGCAGATTCTTATTAACAGGCTTATCACAGAGAAACAGGGGCAGGAAACCACACAGCCGGCTGTATCATCATCACGCATACATAAACACACGCACACACATCATATCATTCATTCTGCTGTGACCTGCTGTGGTCAGCTAGTATTTTTATGCAGCTTGAGCTTAGTTTAAGGTTGAGGGTAATTTGACTAACATTTGCATTGACTATTTCGAGCCTAACCCACACACAACAAATCAGCATTTGTGCAAAAACACGTGCAAGTTGAATGTTCTGGGTTCAATACAACTTTAGCTCTATTGACAGCATATGTGGCCTGAAGTCAATTTCCACAGAACTTGCCTCTCAGTTTGGAAAAGTGAACAAACATACATCACATTCTTTCCATGTTCCATCCTGGTATCCTTGTGCAAATACTAAGCAAAGGTAACTGGTTTTAGATTTTATCCATTTTAAGAGATCGATTATATATATATATATATATATATATATATATATATATATATATATATATATATATACACACACACACATGTTTTTAATAATACTTTGTACAGAAAGGCTGGTAAGCCAGGGCAGTCATCCCCAAGACCCCCCCGGATGGTGAGGGGCCCCGCATTCGACCTCGCCATGGGCCACACCTTTGCTTGGGACGGTCCTGTAGTACGTAATTGTACCACACCAGTCTCGTGATAACAGGTTTTAACTTTAAATGGAATATTTCACCCGAAATCGAAACTAACTTATTGCAACACAATTAGTTAAGAGACGATTAGTAATTAGATGCCGTTTGGCATCATTGACGTCAAACATGGTGAGACTTCTTGACACACTATGCGGGCCATGGACAAATAAGGGTGTCCGTGCTGGTTTTCATACATTTCCTACAAAATAAATACATATATATTACTTGATATAATATTAAATGTGAAGCGGTAAAAAATACTTACACAACCTTACTCTGATTTAGTGGACAACATTTGTTTTCCAAATAATATTATTTTAAAATAAAATTGTTTCACGTGTTTTTTTTCTTTCTTTTTATTATTATTATTAAAAAAAATTTTTTTTAAATTTATTAAGAATTTTAGCTTTAAATGGTAGTTTTCATTTATTTATTTTACCACTTTATTTTAAGCCCCAAAAAAACAAAACATCAAAATGACTTTATGTCTTTATGTAACAGTACAGATGTATTCTAGCAATTGATCTGTGTGAATTGCATTTTTTATGTATTTTGAATAACTTAATAGATCCGGACCAAAACATAAGCATCACTGACCCACATATAGTACACAATGGCCTGTATACACCTTGCATTAACGTGCGCTATCAGATAACACTTGACCACATTAAATGCCAGCTGTAAATGCCCCCAAGATGCATTTTGATTGGATCGTGCTCAGATCACAAACCACATTCGAAGGTGGTCAGAGATGGATTTTGATGGTGTAAATGCAAATTAGTTATGTTATCAGGATACAGCTCCGTACACAAGCGTTCAAAAGTTTAGGGTCACTTACTCATTCTTTATTTTTTTTATTTTTTTTCACATTTTAGAATAATAGTAAAGTCATCAAAACTATGGAATAATAGAAATGGAACTATAGGAACAAAACTGTTTTAGATTTTAGCATCTTCAACATGGCCACTGTAATTGGATTAATGGCAAGGAGGAGGCGAGAACCGGCTTGACAATATAAATTATATTTAATTAAGAACTTAAACCAAAAGACACAAACACACACATATGTCAGACAGCTGCCCGTAAACACTCTCTCGCTCTCTCTCTCTCTCTCTCTCTCTCTCCCGCACCACCGTCCGCATTCGGCCTTTATCCCTCTCGGAGGCTTGATTAAGGGGCTGGGTGTGTAGAATCACGACCCAGCCCGGCCCCGCCCTCCGCCCTGTCACAGCCACACTTTGCCTAGAATTTGCAGAAATGTACTCTTGACATTTTTGCAACCAACTTCTTGAGGTGTCACCTTGTGATGCTTTTTAAACAGTATTGAAGGAGTTCCCGTCTATGTTGGGCACTTATTGGCTGCTCTTCTTAATTATTCGGTCCAAGTTATTCATTTAAAAAACATATTTTTTATAACATTTTATTTTTTTATATGGTGGCACAATTATATTTTTGTCTACAAAACACATTTCAAACATTTAAGCATACGCCTTCAAACATTTGAACGGTAGTGTATCTAATTAATTATGTGATGAGATCACACTACAGTCATCCGTTGTTAAAGTGCCTTGTTGAGGGTCCTTTTCTGTTTAATCTGCCATTGAAATTTGAAGAACACAACAGACACTAACATCTTGCAATTTTGTCACCTGAAAAATGAACAATGAACAATACCCCATAATTTATTCCATTGGAATATCTAGTCTTTCTCCTCAAATCCCCACTTGCTCACATCTCTCTCCTGCTTTCTAATCACTATGACGCTCACGTGAAACCAAACTTCACTCCCAGCATTTCAGATAAGAAGCATTAGCACTTACAAAGTGGTGAACGCGAGATGAATATCATTTAATTGTAGTCGAACGCTAGCCTTTCGAGTATACTTCATCTGACTTTGCGCGCATACACAGGCGGTTGGCACATCTGAGCTATGACTGCTATGAGAGACTGGATTATTTATCTTCAAGAGTTTAGACCCATAAAGATGTCTTTATATGTCCTGACCTCATCCACTGTTGTTGTTTCCACCTTCGTCTTCTGGTTTTTAGCAGCGATTAAATCTTCTATTGTTTCTTTGTGACAGCAATGGCTCAACTGTGAGTGTTGCCACCTTGTGGACCCACAAATTATTGCAAATAATTCCAGGTGCATACTGCATGTTCAGAGTATGCGTGGTTAGAAAAATCAATCCGCATGCGTTCAGTGCTCATGCACTCTGCTGGTGCTTAGCATTTGCTTCTGAATTAAGTAAACTTTGGGCTTTACTTTGATTGGATCTCTATCCGATCACAGTGAAAACACATTGGACTCCAAGGTCAACGGTGACCCTTTAAAACTCTCACATTGACTTTGTCTACAACTTTCTCTCTTTAATACTATAATCTTCTCTCGCCCTCTTTCATACAGAGTGGAGTGTGTCCTGAATTAAACATGACAGTGACCGTGGCGCTTTGCAGTCTGAATTCTAATTACATCGACTCTATTGTAGACACTGCAGCCATGTGACACACACACATACACACAGAAATGGTCCATATGGGATTACATAATGCTGTCAAGAATGCACTATACACCACTAAATGATCTGAAGTTCAAAGTCCATGACACAATGGTGTATAATGACGGAAAAGTAAAAATACACACAAACATTCAGCCAGTGTCTGTCTGCATAAAAAGCACTTCCTGTAGGACAGCGGTTAATTGAAGGGTAGATGGTGGAGGGGAGAGAGAGTGAAAGAGGTGTGTATGATGGAAAAGACGCTATTCTGACTGGTCAATAATTAAACGTGATGGACTTTCACACTCATAAGGACCTGCAAGGAAGGGGAGCACTTCCATCTGTCTTGATGGAAGTGTTTGGAAGGCACGCCGCATAAAATATTTTCAAGACGGAACGCTATTAAAAGAATGTGCAATGACAGTAATGCTACCTCTAATATGGAGGAGAAATTAAGGATTAAAAATAAAAGAGAATTGGAAACATTCATCCCAGGTGTTCAGAAAACTGGCCAAATTGGCACAGAATGGAAGTTGTAGCCACTGGAGAAGCCACTATGTCTCTTTTGTTCAAAGTAATAAATTACTTGCGGTTTAGAGCACGTAGACAAAATGCTCTCACAAACCTCATGTTTGCTTGTGACTGGTGGCAGACGACTTATGTCTGAAAGTGAAAGCCTGTAATAGCAGCCACTCATTTTCATGACAGACTAAAGCTCCAGCATTTCAGAATGACCAGAGCAACATCTGAGATGCTATGTAACGATATTATGGGGATTTTCCACAACACTGTACAGCTGAACTCGACTCTGCTTGCTTTTTGGGGGTTTTCCACTGTGGATAGTACCTGGTACTTTTTTTAGTACCACCTTGGTTGAGGTTCCAAGCGAGCCAAGCTGATACTAAATGTGACGTCAAAACCCTGCAGATCACTGATTGGTCAGAAAGAATTGTCACTACCAGCGTCACTGGATTTGCGTCACAGGACATCAACCCGCTAGTTTTAAAGTTAGCTACAGCAATAGCGGTATCATTTGTTCAAGCGACTTTCGAATTGTAAAAAGAAATGGCTGTGCGCAAAACCACGCTGTGGTCAATAAACGAGGTGCAGACGGTCCACTCGTTAGTAGCCGAGGAGAGGGTCCAACGAGAGCTGGATGGGGCAACGCAACTATGACGATCAGTCTATAATCCTACCCACGTTGAGGCTGCACTAAACTGCATTGGAAAAGCAAGCTCAGAAAAGTAAAGCGGGCAGTCGAGTCGAGCCGTAACATGCAGTGGAAAAGTGCCAAAAGTGCTGGTTAGTCCAGTTACGAGTGATTATTCAGTCACATGACTTGTTGAGGCAAGGTCACGTGACTTTTTTTATATATATCAAGGAATTTAATCTGTAAATGTGTTTCCATCTTAGTTTATGTGCATGTCTTCTTATCGAATAAACAATATAACCATCTCTCAAGTGTATATAATATGTTGATATACTGTATATATATATATATATATATATATATATATATATATATATATATACACACAGCTATACATGTGCAGACGGATGTCTTTGGCCGTTACGTTTGCGAAACGCACTTCCCTAATTCAGGTTAGTTCACTTAACATACAACCCCTGGCAAAAATTGGAATCACCACACTTAGAGGATGTTCACTCAGATTTTTTTTACTTCGTAGCAAATTAACAAATCTCAGAAAGCTGAACATTCTGGCTAAATTACATTATTTTAATTAAATGGCATATTTTTTCCAGATCAAGTAGAGGACAAAATTATGGAATCACTCAATGTTGAGTAAAAAAATTAAAAAATTCTACAACAATACCGCCACAAGTCTAAAAATGCAAATTAGTCTGCTATTAAAAGAGAGTGCTTACAGACCTTAATGAGCAGTAGGACTTGGCTGATTAAAAGGAAACATGGCCCCAACATGAGAGTTGTCAACTGAAACAATGGAAAGGATTATAAAACTCTTTCAAGAAGGAAATCCAACACTGAGTATGGCAAAAGAAGTTGGTTGTTCCCAGTCACTGTAAAGTATACTGTAAATATTGAGTTTATACGTAGGGTTACATTCTACCTCAATGTAACTCAAAATATTTAGTAGTGCGTAAATTGTGACTTAGTGCCCATTTCCGCCACAAGTAGGCTAAGTTGTAACTTATGTATAGCTGGTGCAACCGGCCCTTGGGAGATGGGAATCATTACCTCAACAGTCAATGCACAGGTGTACATTGACATTTTGGACACTTTTCTCATTTCATCGATAGAAAAAAGGTTTGGTGATGAAGAAGTCATTTTTCAGGATGATAATGCATCTTGCCACAGAGCAAAGAGTTTTAAAGCTTTTCTTCAGGAAAGGCATATCAACTTAATGACATGGCAGGCAAACAGTCCAGATCTCAATCCGATTAAAATTTTATGGTGGAAATTGAAAACATTGGTCCATGACAAGGCTCCATCCTGCAAAGCTGATCTGTCAACCGCTATTTGAGAAAGTTGGAACCAGCTTGACAGAGAATATTGTTTTTCATTAGTGAAGTCCATGTCTCAAAGAATTCAGGCCATCATGAAAGCCAGAGGGGGAGCAACAAAGTACTAATTGTGATTTTGTTTTGTTGATGATTCCATAATTTTGTCCTCTACTTGATCTGGGAAAGAATATGCCATTAATTAAAATAATGTCATTTCATTGTTTTCTACTAAAGTTCCTCTATTAGAAAAGTAGACAAAGTTAGAATAACACTGAAGTAGCATTCATCTTTTCTCAAAGTGTAAGTGTGAGGAGGAATAATCGAAAGAACTAGTCCCCATATTTAATTCTGCAATCAGATTACAAAATTCAATAATATTACCTGATAATAAAACATTTAATTAAGGTGACATTCCCTCATGAAAATTAACCACTACAGCAATCATTGCTTATCCATGTTATTTGTAGTAAAACCAAAGTAACCATAAAATTAACCATGATTACAACGGTTATGGTTACTAGCATATTACTATAGTATAGTAAGTTCATTTTCATACGGGGTGACAATATCACATTGAAGATACAGTATACATACACTTATAAACAAACTAATAAAACATCCTGTTTTATATAACTGAATTGAAATACAGAGATGCATTGCAGGACTTAACAAATTATTTTGCTTAACAAATAAGGCAAAGTCCCTATAAGGCTGCGTGGGCCTCAAGTGAATCAGTGAATTTACATGAACCGTCTGAAAGAACCAACTTACTAAAATTAATCAGAGTTCCCAATGCTAAATATAAGGGAATCGTTTATTTTAACAGGTTTATTTACATGAACTGTCTCACTTAAATGATTTGCAGTTCCCAGTGCTACATGAGAGAGAGAGAGAGAGAGAGAGAGAGAGAGAGAGAGAGAGAGAGAGAGAGAGAGAGATGACGGTTTAGGGGAGCACATTTGATTTCTCCCTCGGCACCACTGTTGAGTTTGCAATCAGTGATGGATTTAGGCATGGGCATGGGCATGGGCGGAAACCCCCCCCCCCCAACACTGGAACACCGAGTTGAAGTACAGCGTACATAGAATGGTGCCGAGAGTCACAAATGTAGCATTTTGTGACGCTACTGTAATACTCGCTGGAAAATGACGCTCATTGCTGAAAAATGTTGCTACGTTAGTAGCGTCACAACATTTCTACTACTCCCCAACATTGCTGATCACTTAGAAACGTAATAGGTATATGACTTTGTAGTACAAATGGTGTGTTACAAGTTATGCAACGTTTAATACTTAAGGACAAAGTATACTATGGTTTTCCAAATGCCTCACAAGCATGGTATCTAGAAAACTGGGCTGCATGTAAAAAATCAGCATAACGTATGCTGATCTCGAAATCTGTGTAGATTGGAAAATTGGAAGTACGGTGACTTAAAGCATGTCACAAAGCAGTCGAAGTGCACATGCATTGAATGCATTCGTATGTGCTCGTGGTCAAAAGAGTGTATTTTAAAAAGGCTAAAGCGTGCAACTGTATGGGAGACAAAGCAGCACATGGAAAAAAAATCAAGTTTAACCTGCCTTTAAGGTTACCTTGACCTCAAGTATGAGCAATAAAAATAGTAAAGCTTGCTTTGGCTAACCCTGCAAATAAGCAGGTGACATTTTCAGCATCTTGTTTAGTAAGGCTGGGTTTGGTACAGGAACTGTTTGGCTGGGAACAATATCCACTAAAACCACTCAACAGTATCAAAGGCAAACAGAATGATGGAGGGTTAGTGTGTTAATACAAGAGCACTAAGCAACATCCCACGTACACATTGCACAAACACACACCAGTGTCATCGGCACCTGCAAAATACTCTGGCAAGCTTTCTAAATCTGGGCCATACCAAAATAATCCATTACAATAAGACACTCCCTATTCAAAGCCCTCAGAATGAGTAACAGAGACATAAAAGCAAATAGCGAAACCATGACGAAAGTTCACTGACATATTCTCACCGCCATGTAAAATAAAATGTCTCTTGTGTGGCTATACATTCAATTGGGTGACAATGACAACTGCAATTTGTAATCTTCACACTACTAGAATTGTCAGGTGGAACTACTTAAAGCCCAACACAGCAAGCAATATGATGAGCTAAAGTGGAGGCTGAAATAAATTCTGAATTCAGTTATTGGGAGAACATTTAATAAAAGAAGAAATATTAACACTTTAATGAGAGCCTAACATGAAGCTACTCAGAATTCAGTTAATGTATGTTAAGAATGCTAATGAGAGTTAATTATATGCTTCTTTATCAATAACAGAGAACAGTTCCTCTGAAACATGGAAATTATAGAGACATAGACATAAAGTTAAATAATAACTTTATTCTCTTTCAAAGTTGTTATTTTATTTAATCTTTATTTAACCAGGTCTGTCCCATTGAGATCTGAATCTCTTTTACAAGAGACCTGGCCAAGAAATGCAGCAACCAGATCTAGACAGTATAGCACATAAATACATACATCGACATCATATTATGGAACAACATATAAAAACACAATCATTAAGAACAGTTCCAATCAAAAGATTGTAATTCCTTGGATTTAACAATCATTCCAAATTCACAAAGAGTAGTAAGATCTTGACGTTTAAGGACAGATTGCAAATTGTTTTCAAGAAAATGGTGCTGGAAATGTAAAAGCCTTTATACCCATTTCAGAGTGACCTTTAAGAACATTCATGAGTACAATATCCCGAGAGCGTAGTCCATAAACCCCACATTTCCAATAAATGTTCAAAATAATTGTATATCAGAATCTGCACACAATTTTTATACTGTGGATTTTGCAGATATCGATATCGAAGGTGGTGGAAAAGGCGGATAACCAATTAATTGGCCAATACGTTTTCAAATTGTTATATAGACCATTACAAAGATGCCTTAATCTTTCCTTACAATGACAGGCACAGACATAGTGTTACACTGGGATGAAGTCAAGAGAGCTGGATCTAGGTGCAGCTAAGGAGGCTCTGGGACGGACGAGGCTGGCAACGCTGGCTCTGGGACTGACGAGACTTCCAGCTCGTTGACCGTGGCAGGCGTGGGCGTTGGCTCGTTGGCTGTGGCAGGCATGGAACGCTCAGAAGCTGAAACCGGGATTGAGAGAGGTGGTTCCTCTGCAGCGAGTGTCTCCAAAACTAGCCTCACATACTCCTTCCATGTGCAATCTCCGGTCTCCAGCAATTCCCTCCACTGGTGCGCAATGAGACCGATCGAGTACATGGACTTCAGTGTAGCATCAGAAAAGTCTGTGCACTTGGCAAGGACACAAAACTGACGGGAATGAATGGAGCCGCTAGATCCATTTTTGCTCAGTTGTTGTATGTACCTGCATGTGTTTGACCTCCCATGTTTAACCAGTGCCCTTCGTAGATGTTTGCTCCTGTTTATGTTCTTGTTTCCCATCGTGGATGTTTTGTTTGTTCCTGTGTCTACCAGTTATTTATATTTGTTTATTTTCATTAAAATCCTTAGCTGCACCTAGATCCAGCTGAATCCAAAATGAATAAAATCCAAGATGTTGTTTATTGTTGAACCAAAATTCCAGTAATAACCAGAAAAATTCAAAATTTGGTGCATAAAGCGAGACTTTTAACTATAAACAAGTGCATACACGCCTCTTATTTTGGACTATTATTTTGTAATGTGGGAGACTTGGCTCTGTTATATGCTCTACATTTAAGTATTTACCAAAATTATGCTTTGGTATAAATACTATTTTCAAATAGTCGCATTTATCTCTGTGTGCCCTCGCTATAATTCAGAAAACTTGATTATTTTATCAAAATAGCAAAATATGCATTGAAGTGAGAATAAAAATATGGATGAATTTTGTCAATGACAAAAGATTTAAGATTAAGCAAATACCCATGAGATGTCAGTGACTGTTTTATTTCACCACAAGGGGCTGTAATACTGGGGACTCATCCAGCGCTGGCCACGAAGTAACAAGGAGGAATAAAAGAATACAAATAATAATCGGCATAGTAGTTCCAAAAAGCAACCGATATATCATACACCCTTAATAACTAGGGACCAAAATATCACAGAGACTAGTAAACTTTTAAGTAACCACCTATCAACCACCCAGCATACACTAGGAAGCAACAATCTAACAACCACTCAGAACACCTTAGCAACCTCATAGTAAGGCCTTGGCAACCACAACACCCTAGCATTTTTGGCAGGAAGTTTTGCAAAGTCAAGCTAGCACCACTCACATTTTCTTCACACAATGTAAAAATCAAGTTTTAACACACTTATCATGTAACAAAAAAATGGTTATATTAAACTACACAAAGAACTAAAGAGCCCAAGTAGTTAAATCAACACAGTCCTGGCCTACAGAGTTTGAAGAGCATGTGATGTTAGTATGCCATAAAGACTCTTCTCTCAGTGTCCCACAAACACAGAAATAAAGACTGTGAACCCACAGAGAAAAACTACAGAGAATGAGAGGAAAAACAGCAGGGAGAAAGAAACATATACGCTTTAAAACACATGTACACAAGGCCCAAATTCCAAACAAATGACATGCTCTTGATGTTTTTATTATTGCTGCTTCCCTGCCCAAGCTCCAAACCAGACAGAGCTTCAATGTCAGATCTAAAAGCAACCAAACAAAAGGCATGACATACATGGGCCAAACCTCAATCACGAAACACCTCAACACAATCAAGAATGAAAGAACAGCAGCACATAACATAACCAAACCGGTGTCTGACAGGGTGGATTCTTGAATGGACAATAGGACAGGAGAGTGGAAAGAATACTGTCAGTTAAGCTGGCGTCCCACTACTGCAAACAACTCAATTTTGGCCAAGGTTATCACACTTACAGACTTTTGCTGAGATCTCACCTTCATCTTCAGTCTGAGGTATGACACACTTGCCAATTGAGAATGGTGGAGGGGTGACCCCCTCTGACTCCCTATCTCTCTTTGATTCCCCGTAACGTGGAGGTCGCCTTAAACAATTGAGAGTGATTTAGGAGGATACACGCAAAATGAACTAAATCAACCCAACATTTTGTCTTGATTTCTCGATTTAATTGCATTCTATCCATGGTAAAATTGAAGTTTATTTAATCCATTTGAGTTGGACCTACTGGCCGGCGATTATGTAAACGAAGGTTATGCCTAAAAAGCGCTGGGCAATTCCAGCTAGTGTGACGCCGACTTTATGTGAGATCAAACATCATTAGTGACCATCAAATGACATATTTCAGTTAAATTCCTCCAATCAAACCTACACTAAAGACTGATGGCTCGCTGTGCCGTAAAGTATGAGTGCGCAAGAGTATATTTCACAATGAGGTAATTCACGAAACTAGATTTTTACATGTTCTTAAGAAAATATGAGCGGTGCTTGCCCATGCAAAACTCACTGCCATAATGGTAGGGCAATGCTAGGCAGTTGCTATGGTGTTTTGGATTTGCCCACAAATCAAAAGAGCCCACCCCCAAATCTAAATGATGCTCTGGTCCCTATATATGGCTAAGTCTATAGCATTTTTACACCAGTTTAATCATCCATCAGGTGAAAATTTTAAGTCAGATCAATTAGAAAATCTGCATTTGAGGTATAATTCCTGTCCATAGACTGTGTGGGGTGAGTTAGGAACCAAAGTTTAATACTTCGGGGTTAGGAGTAGAGGCCAACCGATATATCAGATTTACCGATTAAATGGGGCCGATAGTTTCGTTTTTTAAGTATCGCTATCTGAATAAATCAACACAGATAGTGTTCTAAAATTACATTTAAAAATGCAAGACTTAAGTTTTATTTTTTTACCCTTTTTCTCTCTCTGTCTTGTGCATCATTCAGAGATTTCGTACGATAATAAAATAAATAAATACTGTCAGTAGTGATGAAGTCACTATTTGGCTTTGTAAGGCAGTGTTTTATGTTACTGCTGAACATCAAACACATTTAACCTGTAATATTTTAATTAATATTTTTTATTAATTTCAGATGGCAATGACTTTGAAGAAGGTACCATTGTGGGAGAAATTTAGTGAAGCATTGTCATGGAAATTAACACTTCACAGTTAAGTTCAGCACTATTTTACATTGATATTAAATATTAAAAACTATCGGCCAATTAATCAGCTATCGGCTGTGTATGAGATTCGGCAAACCACACTATCTACCTGTAGTAAGGAGTTTGTTTAAATCCATAACCTCGAGAATGAGCAATAGTAATAGTAATGCTTGCCATGACAAAAATACAATAATAAACAGATTTATATTTTGAAAAAGATTAATGACTGCTTTGACAACACCAATACATTGATCCATTTAAACACCTTACTGTTGCCTGTTTGGTTTTATTTTGACAGTCCATTGTGAATGCCAGCATGTTATGTCACCACCTCACCAGTCAAACAAATCTCAAGTATGGCTGTGTAAAACTACAGGTATCAATATCGATCGTCTCAACTTTAGACACCACACCCACTGACCGACCACAGTCCATCTGATTATTATTACACACTATATTCTTGTTTGATGCACTTAAAAGCAAGAACAATACATATCCATGGACAGATCAGAATATTCCCCTTTGTTTTGAGTTTTATGTGTGAAATAATCAGGGCTTGTTACTTTTGGGCGGGCAGAAAATCTGATCAGCAAAATCTAAACACTTCCTGCAGGGATTTTATCTTCTTCTGTGTTTTATGTACGGTGTCTATTTCAGATTATTATCTATTTCAGATAAACTTGCCTCAATTAGCGCATAAAAACAAACTGTGATTGGTCATTTTACGTGGGACCAATCCTGTTGAAGTTGTCAGTTCTTGGCAAGAATAACCTGCAATGTGGATCAGACCTTTTGCCGTTTAGTCAAAGCTCTGACCATGTTAGACTGGGATATATCAGTGGTAGAAATACTGTATGGCGTCAACTATAGATCCACTGATTTCTTGGCCAAGACCTCATATAATCATTAGTTAAGAAATCTCAATTGCATTTATGTGAAACAATAAATGCAGGCTTCCAAACGTTTGCCATTTTACACACCCTTCAGATCACAGATCAACTAAAAGGAATATTTCAGGGTTTAATACAAGTTAAACTTAATCAACAGCATTTGTGGGCAGGGTTACATTGAGGCACTTAGAATGGATGTGAAGGGGGGCCAATGTGTACATGTTAAAATACTGACTGTTTCAAAAGTATAGCCACAAGACTTAAACAAAATGCTTGTTAACATGATTTCAGTGTGATAAAATCTAAATTATTTTATGTGGTAATCAACATTATGCCACAAATGTTGTCAGTTGAGATTAACTTGTATATTGAGCCCAAAATATTCCTTTAAGAGAATTTTATTATAGCTCAGCAACTCTTAAGACTGAACTCAGAACTGAACACATGACTCATTTTCCAGTGTAAATCACCTGATCCCCCAGCAAGATCTTTACTGCAGTTCAGGTTTGGTTACAAATTTAAGTCGCAATGAGAGCATATACTGTGACTTAGACCAATCAGAAACCTGTTCAAAAATCCTATTCATAACCTATCAGTCGCCTAATGCCTATTACTTGCATCCTGTAGCTTACTTTTGAAGCGCTGTGTACTTCAGTGTTTATGGACTGGGCCCATTCACTTTCATTGTAAGTGCCTTACTAGAACCACTTTTTTTTATGAACGAGGGGGGCAAGTCGAATTTTTTTTTTACAGACTATTCCTTAATAAAAAAGATGCCTTTCTTCATATAGTAAACATGCCTTGCAGAATACAGTTCTTAAATCTCATTTGCTATTATGCTAGGAGTATCTTTACCTTTTTTCCTGTTGAACCAGTCTTGGAAAGGCAGGATCGCCCAAGTGAGAGGTAACCCCCAATGACCTCGATTTCCTCTGCAGCAGGGTAGCGCTTTTTAAGCAGGGTGCCCAGTTGGGCGTAGGGAGCCTGTGAAGCAGGTGGCGTGCTCTGTGAGTCCGAGACAGGCTCCTGGGACTCAACGGGGCCGGATGGGGCCTCATGCCTCCGTTTCGGAACGACTGTAAACGTATTCCCTTTGCGGCTCTGCACTGCAGGGCTTGGGATGGGCGATGTGGCCTCCACCACTATGTCGTCGATGTTAGTGATGGGCAGCTTGTCAACCAGAGGTCCATCTGGAAGTAGGACCGATTTGGTGGGCGACCCAGTTGAGCAGGGTGAAGCTGGGATGGGTGAGCTGGGCGTGAGCTGCGGAGACTCCGTTTTGGCTGCTACAGTCACCTTTTCTGTAAGTTTCGGTGTGGGGGGTGATAATGGAGCGGGCGAGGAAGTTGGCACTGCAGGCTCTGGTGCTGCCAAACCCACTGGCGATCGTGGCGATGGGGGCGAAAGGACCGGGCTGGAGGGTGCTGTGCTGCCAGGGGACGAGATGGCAGCACGACTCTTGGGTATGATGGTGAAGGAATTGCGAGACTGGAGGCGCAGGTTGGCGAGGGCACGGGCCTGTACGTCGCCAGCCGGAAGGAGGGAAAGATCCGGGCGAGGGGAGGGACGGATCTCAAAACTGGGCGATAGGGGTGGCGACGTGGGGCTGTGGCTCTCCAGAGAGCATGGCACCTTGGCTTTGGAGGCCCCATCTGTGCTTTCCCAGTCTTTTTTCCTAACAGGCTTGGACGGCGACGTCTCCGTGTCCTCCTTGGGACGCACAGTCACACCTCGTTCCCCACTACCATCAAAACGCCTACGTGCAGAAGACACTAATTGAGGGGACCCGGACACAGGTGTACTGCTCCCTGAGTCACAAGGAGAGGCGTGATGATTGGAAGACTGGTTGTCATGGAAGACGTTGCTGTGTGAAATACGGATTGGAGATCCAACTTTTGGCACCACATCTGGCTGAGGTTTGGGTCGGGAGCTTGGCCTGATAGGACTAGAATCCAAGTCCAGGAGGTTTTCCGTGCTGCGTGACTTGGGTTGCAACTTACCATAATTCCTGTCAAATTTCTGGAGCATGCGACTCACCCTGCCTTGCCCCTCGACTGAGGCGGAATCCTGCCGTCCCAACGTGCTGAGGTTCTCTTCGCTTTTGCTGAGCCCAGTGTCATAAATAACCACTTCGTTTGCCCGTATCTCGGTAACCGGACTACCTCTCCGGTCTAAGAGGTCATTGAGAGAGCTGTATCCGCTCACCGTGCCGTTCTGCTGCAGTTTCGATGCATGCTTCAAACCACATCCTTCCGGAAAGTAATCCGGGTCGGATTCAATAATGATGATGTTGTCAGCGCGAATAGTCCGTATCCCGGGAACGCTCCCGTACAGCTCCAGGATGTGCTGAACGGGACGAGGAGCGTTCTCTTGGTTCTGGCGCTTCTTGCGCTCTTTCTCAAACTTAATGAACGGGTTGTCGTGCAGCGGACCCAAGCTCTCTTGCAGCACCAGACTCTCCTGCGTTCCGTTGTCTATTACCGTTCTCTCCTCCGACTCGCTCGGCTCCGCGGATGGCCAATGCTCTTTTGTTTTCACCGGAGACAGATCAGGGCTTTTGGTTGAGCGTTTGCCACCAGAATGCTGGCTGGCGGGCGTAATGGTGTAGTTCCTGCCGGAATGTGCGCTGGAAACATCATCATTGCTTTTGCTGGCCGCTATCTCGCCGTTAAGTCGAGATGCGAGAGACTCGGCACCTGCCCCGGACCCGCCGCCCTTCGCCTTCCTCCGCTCAAGGATCTCGCGTTTCCAGGCCGGCATCCTCGGGCTCTCCTGCCCGGGCTCTTGGCCAAGAACACGAAGATCCCCGCCCGACATGGTTGGGGAAACGGGTTTTGTGGGGATATGTTTAAAACCGAATGATATCACGCCGTACCTGCAGCGCCTCTTCTTATTCGAACACGTTCATCATTGGGGCTGCAACAATGTATCCTGCATGATGATGATGCCCGTCTACTGACACAGCCCCGCCCTCCGCCGGTGACGTCGCTTTTCCGTCTCAGGGAGGACACCTCATTTGGTCATTTTGACTTGAGGCACACCTTTTGTATTAACATATGACACCGCCCACCTTCCAATTCCTATTGTGAACGTTGAACCGAGCCATGTCAGTCAAAGTGAGCCCCGCCCCTTTCATATGCTTTAACCCTTTCAGAATTATTTCGGAATCATTAAAGGGATAGTTCACCTAAAAAATGAAAATTCTCTCATCATTTACTCTCCCTCATGCCATCCCAGATGTGTATGACTTTCTTTCTTCTGCTGAACACAAACAAAGATTTTTAGAAGTATATTTCTTCATTGTAGGTCCATAAAGTGAAGGGTGGGCAGAACTTTGATCCTCCAAAAATCACATAAAAGCAACATAAAAGTAATCCATAACACTACAGTGGCAAACTCAATTTCTTCATAATCGATATCATAAGTGTGGGTGAGAAACAGATCAATATTTAAGTCCTTATTTACTATAAATCTCCATTTTTACTTTCACTTGCGAAAGTGAAAGTGGAGATTTATAGTTTAAAAAAAAGGACTTAAATATGTATCTGTTTCTTACCCACACGTATCATATCGCTTGAATTAAATCAAACATTAATTGGGGGAAAGTATGTAAGTAGTATTTTTCGAAAGTAATCAATTGGAGGGGGACTGACAGCTGTCCTCTTGATCCAGAGTTGGATCAATTATCTAGGAAATCTAATAAAAAGGCTTCATAAGTTTCTTATGACTATGACATGAGGCAACTACTGTCCTCACACAGATTAATTTTAATCAGATTTAAAGGAGTCTTACATAAGATACAAATAAATACACGCCCCTGTAATCCCAATAAACAAAATTAAGAATAAGGTCACATCAGAATAAATATTTAAAAAGTAAATATATAAAAAAATCTAATGAAAAAGTTTTCAATATAATAAATATTCAATATGTGTCTTGTATGTTTGGAAAAATGTATAAAATAAAAATAGTAGTACTGTTTTCGAAAATAATAAATAGGAGGGGACCAACGGTTCTCTGTTTGGTCAATGCGGGAAAGAATTATAAAAACTAATGAGAAAAGAAGCATTACTGGGGGGTTGACAGGTGCAATACTATCCTTGTCATCTATAATACAGTTTTAATAAGATTAATTAAAAGGCAAATATATAAAGAAGAAGACTGCATCTTCTTTTTGGTCCACATTGGGGTTATTTATTTTATATAATAATAATAATAATAATAATAATGAGGATCAAGTGTAATGTTCCTGGGGGCTGACGTGTGCAATACTATCCATGTCATCTACAGTTCTAATCAGATTAATTAAAGGGCATATAAATAAGGACTGTGCTTACAAGACAACATAAGTACAGAGTGCAGTTATTTATAGACTTTACCAAGTCATGGCTGCGTATTATCACCTGGGCATGTAATGAATTCAGATAACCTCAAAATCATCATAAAGAAAGGAAGTGGGAACAGGAAAACATGTTAATTTAAGATATGGCTGTGTGACCTTTCTTGTACAATTGTTGCCATTTAGAGCCACAGTAGATGTGCTGGATATCCAGTAAGTCATTTATTATTACAAGACTATCTAAAGATATGCCTAAAGAAATTGTCTTATGCTTTCACAAACTGAGGGCAAGGTTCATGATCATAAACATAACATACCTTCCCTATCACCTTGTAATGATAATTTTGCACAGTCCGTGCTGACAGGAAATGAACAGAAACATTTTCTGTGCTTGTAAAACAAAACACTTGTTTGCATAGACACACACACACATATATATAGAGAGAGAGAGAGAGACATTTCAAACATTGCTTACGTACATAGTGTCTATTTTAAGTAAATTTAATTTAGTGTGATTACTTTTTTCTATAGATCTTATATTGTGGGACATTACATGTAATTGCATGATTTATCTTGAGAGGATCTTGTTTGTCGATACACTGAAGTATTAAATTGAAGTGCTAATTACAGTTATAGTGCCATCTAGTGATTATTATACAGCTGAAATCAAATTTTAATGCATCAACCCTATTTGACAACATTTAACAAGATCACAGCAAACTGAGCAAATACAGCTGGCAAATGAGTGTTTAAATGTTTATGGTTTATTTACAATTGTACAAACAACAATAAAAGATAATAAGACAGATAAAGCAACTTTGACAGTATACAATCTCTCATAGCACTTAAGGACAACAAGAATAATAATCAAAAATTGCACATTACATTAAGCACTCTATATGATGTCATGATGCCATGTTTACATGCTTGAGCCAGAGATTCATTTGAATACATAATAAAAAAAACTGACATCACAATGATTCATTCCCTCATTTGAATGACACCTGCATTAGTCCATTTGATTCAAAGAAGTCCATTGGCATGTGTGCAGACCTTCTGTCCTTTAATTGACACGGCAAGCACGAATCATGAGCAGCTGCATGAGGATGAAAAGCGGGGAGACGATGAGACCGAACCAAAGGTCCTGCGCCTGCTCCTGTTCCGCCAATTTCTGACATAGCAGCACCTCACACACAAGCTTGAGGCTGAGCACGGTCAGCACCCACAGCAAACGCAGCACTGCCAGCCTCTTCTCTCCTTCTTGGTAGAGGCGGATGGAAACAATGGCCGTGAAGTAGGTACTGAGGCCATCAGCTGCAAATAAAGGTGAGAAAACAAGCCACCAGCTCATCTCAAGAGTCTTGTCGACATGCAGCGCCACCAGCACACTGAAGACCAGCAGTGCGCCCAGGTGGAGGAACAGCTCGAAGGTGGCGAAGCCCAACCAATGCACCAGCTCTCGCAGAGAAAACAGCATTATTAATGAATGTTTCAGGGCAAGGCACTAGATCAAAAGAGTGGAAGTGATGAGATACATTCAGGTAAGGCAATAGACATTAAAGTCTATGAGGACTCCTCATCTGAAGAGTGGTTCACTATTTTGGCAGCATTATGTGTCTTTTGAGATTGACCTGGTCCAACTTTTTCTTCCTTTCGTCTTCTGGTGCATTTGGCAACTCTGATGAAAGTGATGTGTCAAAGCCTGATGGGAAAAATAGGAAGAAAAGAAAAAAGCGGCTTTATTAGCAAAAATTTTGCCATATGAAATGATAACCCTATTCATGTCCCATGATATTTAGATGGCACTCTAAGGTACTTCGAAGACTATCATGGTAAAACTATAGCAAATGTCCCAAAATAGAACGGGCTTTTTAAAACTGCCCTTGCCAGCTTCTACACGTTATGCATGTACTATAATATAGAGTAATACTATACAGATAAACTATCGCCCAAGAATGTGTACGTATAAACAAGAGAGCTGTCAGTTAGCATATAATGACGAGGACTAAATGTGCCAATGGAAGATTTGAAGAAAGCTTTTACCTCACAGATTTAAATCGCAGTGATGGTTGCAGACAAACATATAGCGATGAGCTACATTTTCAAAGGGTCGTTAATGAATATATGGCTTGACAGCTGTGGATGTGCAGCTATTGGGAACAGCTAGCTGCCTGAAATTAGCTATTTGCCTTCCCATTGGAGACATGGAGAAATATCGCGAGATCTCAAATCACTAGACCATAGAAATATCGCGAGACAAGATTAATATCGCGAGAACGAAATAATAATTTTTCAATTTTTTATCTTTACTGTGTTTTTTGAATTTTATGTATATTAAAGTTTGTAAGTGGCGTTATTATGGCGTAAAATATTTGCCAAGACCGCTGTTAAAGAATCACACGAAGGACGTTGTCACGTGGTACCTGTTACTTTTCTCTGCGCTGTTGAAGATGGACTAATCACAATCGTTCATGTTTACTTTATGAGGATTAAAAAAAATATTTTATATACATTAAAAGGGCGTATATGTATTTGTATCGTATATATATATGACTTCTTTAAGTTAATGAGTTTTAAATATTATATTTACAAGCACAAATGTCTTTATTAAGACAATAATCGTCCTTAGATTTGAATGCGACTCAATGGAGATTCGGCAAGCGCCTGCTTGAGGAAATCAAGTTTGTCTCACATAGGCAATTGCTATTAGCCGACAGCTTTTGTCACTCAATGAGCAGTCTGAACAGTGCACGTACCGAACAAGAGATCCAAGCAGCAACTCTTCAGTTACCTCTTCATAACCGCTGTCACAAAAGACAAGGTAAGTTTGTGTCGGTTTTGAGGTTTCACTTGGTGTCTATCATATAAGGCTTGCAGTATGAGGCATTTGAAAAGTGTCAATAACATTGTGGCTTAAATGTACATTGTGCAGTTTTATCATAGTTTGCTAAGCTTAACTACCAGTTCAGAGACGTGTGCCTGCCAGCCACTTAGATGTAAATAAATTGTTAGAACTGGTGTGTAATGTAAGATTTGTAGTTTTGCCTTTTTTCCCTAGTTTTTAATTAGTCCAATTATTAAACCTCCATGTGTAAGTACCTAATTATTGACTTACTTACACCATCATTAATGGAGAAATTGGTAATTATTTAACTTAATATCAATATGCATGTTGAATTAACATAGTTATTTGATATATATTTATATATATATACACACACACACACACACACACATACTATGGTACTAAATATTACAAACAAACAAACAAACATGGTTAGTACTTTTTTGTTAGTGCATATAGATTATGAATTAATGTATTAAGTCCTACATCTGGTTTGAATGCAAAATAAAAAAAGACAAGTAATTGATTCAAATAGGTTAATGACGAGGATGTTTCAAACAGTTCAGCAGGAGACTATATGGGTCTTGTCTGCAAGCAGAGTATTTCTGCATGCATGCATCTGTTGTATGACAGGAATGCGGCTGCTCATTCATTTAGAAGGTTTATTTTCATAAATGAGTGGAAAGAATGAACTAATCAGCCACTTGCTCTAAACCGCTCCAGACGTTTCTTAATACGTCCTTACATTCAATAGTTTAATATGAAAAATTATTCTTAATTTTCAGCTATATTCATATTTATCACACACACATATTTGTACACCAGTCAGCCACAGCATTAAAACCACCTGCCTAATATTGTGAAGGTCCCCATCGTGCCGCCAAAACCGCGCAACCTGCATCACAGAATAGCATTTTCAGATTCTTTTCTTCTCACCACAATTGTACAGAGCGGTTATCTGACTTACTGCTGCTCAATTAATACATTTTTATTTTATTATTTTGGCACAATTCAGAGTAAACTCTAGAGACTGTTATGCGAGAAAATCCCAGGAGATCAGCAGTTACAGAAATACTCAAAACAGCCCGTCTGGCACCAACAATCAATCATGCCGCACACAAAATCACAGAGATAAAAATGTTTCCCATTCTAATGGTTGATGTGAAAATTAACTGAAGCTCCTGACCCGTATCTGAATGATTTAATGCACTGCACTGCTGCCACATGATTGGCTGATTAGATAATCACATGGATGATTTTTGGTGTCAGACGGGCTGGTTTGAGTATTTCTGTATCTGCTGATCTCCTGGGATTTTCACACACAACAGTCTCTAGAGTTTACTCAGAATTGTGCCAAAAACAAACATATCCAAATTAAATTTTACTTTTTTAATTTTAATCTTAAAATCAAATGTTAAGGATGTCTAGATATTTTACTGGAAAATATGACAAAGGTACTGATTAAATAATTAGATTTGTTTTTTATTGTGGTATGTAACTATGATTCGTGATTCTGTATTTGCTTCATATGTGAATGTAGAATGCATCTGCAAGTTTCTGGCTTCCATTTTAATGTACAGGACGATGTCACAGCCAGCAGACTCTATTCTTCACAGCGGATACTTCCACCCCACTCTCAGATACTGGCAGACCTGTGCTTCAGACCTCAGAGCAGATAACCTCATATATCCCATCTTCATTACGTAATGTCTTCTATCTACTGTGTGTTTGATGAGAGGTGTATAGGTTAATGGATCTAGTTTATGATTGTATGCTAATATGCTTACTTAGTTTATTTATGCACTATACACTTAAATCCAAAGTGACTTATAGTGAATTCAAATATAGATTTTGTTTTATTAGCACATGTGTTCCCTGGGAATCAAACCCATAACCTATGCGACGTGTTGAGCTAGATGAGACACTTTGCCCATTTGTAAAATGAAAGCATAGTGACTTGTGTGTGGAGTTTTTAATTTCTCTTTTACGATCTTTAACAGTGACAGTCCTGATGCGGTGGAACCGATTTCAAGTCTACCTGGTCAAGCGAGGTATCATCCTTTACTGTATTGAACGCATTTACTATTTACATAGCGGACGTTTTACAAATGTGGTTTAAAGTTTGACTTTGTTTTGTGTCGATGAAGTATAAACAATATCTGAGTTCTACAACTTCCATGATGACGCACCATTGAAATGAATTAAGAATAGGTAGCAAGGATGCAGATTTAGCCTAAATGAAGCTATCACTTAATTGGGGGCTGGCTAGTTTGGCAATATAAGTTTAAGAAAATATAAGTTTGATCTTTTTTTCCTACAATAACTTTGGTGATCGAGTTCAATGCTTGAGTTTGATGAATGCTTTGCTTAAGAAAAAAGGGAAAACTATGACCAAAAAAGCAATAGTTTTAAAATGTGTAAATGTTCAATATATAGAGACAAAGTTTGCATTGAATGTCAGGGTAAGGGTGGACGTTCGATGTAAGATAAAGCAGGGTGGAGCTGGAGGTAGAACACAAAGCACAAAGATAAGCCAACGGTTCGTTATTCTGTCACTGAGTGTTTCAGTCCCCTTGAGACCGAATAATGTTGCATTAGTAGTCCAAGTGAGGTCTGGTTACTTGTCAAACTTTCAGTTTTGTCCTTTAACTTGGGCTATGTTCCATGCTTACAAAAAGCTAGCATGCTGTACACCGTACTTATAGCATACTGCTAAACTAGAGTAATATGGTAATATGCTATTTTGTACATAGCCTTGTGTGTCATTAAGTGTAAACTATAATTGCTAATGTATTGTTTGACATGCTAATTATTCTGTTGATTTCAGATATGGTGTTAATAAGCTAGAAGGTGTGCTTCGTCCCCTAGTAGAAAAAGGCTTGAAGTGTGTGCTGATATTTGGAGTTCCTGCTAAAGTTGAAAAGGTGGGAAGTACAATGGTTTCAGTCTGACCGCGAGTGCGCTTTACATTGTTAAATGAGTGCATGCTGTCCTTAAACAAAAAGGGTGACATACCAAATAACAAGAAATTTAAGTAAATGTTTCATTTGAACTTTTCCCTCAATTTATAATGCTGATAGTATAATTTGTAATAAAAACAAACTGTATGCGAATAGAAAAAATTGAAATGCAAGTATTTTCATTAGTAGCCTCAGATTTTCAGACTCCACTGAGATTGATTAAATATTGATTTATTTTCTTGTCCCAGGATGAGAGAGGCTCTGGGGCAGATGCAGACTACAATCCTGCAGTGCTGGCTGTGAAGAAACTGAGGAGTTCATTTCCTGACCTAATGCTGGCCTGTGATGTTTGCCTTTGCCCTTATACCTCTCATGGCCACTGCGGTTAGATTTATTGTATCTGCTTGCACTATTAGCATACATAGAAGTGGCATGCACAGATCTCATCAGGGGCGGAAAGATAACAAAAGGGCACAAAGGAAATGCGTTTAAAGTGATGTACACTTACATAAGATAATCAGTGGTGGTCCCCCTAATGGTGGCTGCCATGTTGAGATCACATGATCTACTGTATTCCAGTCATGCACAGGTGTCAGTATGAAGTCCAAGACCAACCAGCAAAAGATAAACATACCTGGAATGTTTATTTTTTATTTAGCTTTGCCTTAAACCCCTTACACCCTGAAGGCATTTTTAAGGATTTCATGCTTAAAGGGATAGTTCACCCAAAAATGATTCTCTTATCATTTCCTCATCCTCATGCCATCCCAGATGTGTATGACGTTCTTTCTTCTGCAGAACACATTTGAAGAAAAATAGAAAGATATCTTAGCTCAGTAGTTCCTTAAAATGCAAGTGGATGGGGATAAGACCTTTTGAAGCTCCAAACTGAACAGACAGTCAGCATAAACGTCATCCATGCGACTCCACTGGTTAAATGAATGTCTTCTAAAGGGAAACAATCACTTTTTTGCAATAAATCATCACTTCTGGGCAGCAGAATTACACACATTTGACGTAATCGCGTCGACATGTCCACGTGAGAACAGACGTACGTGCGACACACTCGGAAGATCAGTGCTGTTTACAACCGAGTAGGAGGAAGTAACGCTGTACAGAAGCTTTGTTGGTTTTATCTGTTTGTTTACTCACAATGGGTCATTTGTGTGCTCATCCTGGATTTCTCAACTGAGAGAAAAACGTGAAATTGCATCTATAACATGCCAATGCGAATACGTCACAGGAGACCGTGTAAACTCTCGTGAATGTGCATATGGCTGCTGACCGAAAGGGAAGATTTATAGATATCAAGTACTTAAATATTGATCTTTTTCACAGCAAAGGTGATAGTTTCGCTTTAGGAGACATTAATTTAACCAGTGGAGTGGATGACGTTTATGCTGACTGTCTGTTCAGTTTGGAGCTTCAAAGGTCTGATCCTCATCCACTTGCATTTTAAGGAGCTACTGAGCTAAGATATTTTTCTTCAAATGTGTTCTGCAGAAGAAAGAAAGTCATACACATCTGGGATGGCATGAGGGTGAGTAAATGATAAGAGAATTATTTTTGGGTGAACTAAAAATGAAAATTCTCTCATTATTCACTTACCCTGATGCCATCTCATGTGTATGACTGTCTTTCTTTAGCAGAACACAAATTAAGATTTTGAGAAGAATATAGATCTCTGTCAGGTACTTATAATGGATGTATATGGGTGCCAGCACTTTGACGGTCCAAAAGTCACATTTAGGCATCATAAAAGTAATCCACACAACTTCAGTTATGACAGTTGATCAATGAATGTCTTCTGAAGTAAATCAATTGGTTTGTGTAAAAAAATCAGTAGATTATTAAACATTATTAACTTTGAAAAAGCACTTCCTGCCAACAGCTGACACATTCACGCAAGAATTCGGAAGCGCCGCTTACCAACAACGAACGAACGAACGAACGTATGTACCGTGAGAGTTCGGCCATTTCAAACTGTATCAGAATGTAAGTGTTGGTTTAAAGTTCAAAACTTTTAAATTAACAACTTTTTTATTTTCGTTAATCTATCGATTCGCCTATCGATTCGCTTAAGATATTCATTGATTGACTGGAGTCGTGTGGATTACTTTTATGATGCCTAAATGTGACTTTTGGACCGACAAAGTGCTGGCACCCGTGTACATCCATTATAAGGACCTGACAGAGCTCTATCTTCTAAAAATCTTCTACTGAAGAAAGACAGTCATACACATCTGGGATTTTAGAATGGGTCTCAGATCAGCTATATTCATTGTAAAGAGTCTAAGCTTTAAAACGACTTGTTTAAAACACTTATTTTGTGCAGATCAAACAGCTGGTTGTTGAGTAATACCATAATATATTTGTTATATTTTTTGGTGATCAGCGCCCACTAGAGGGCCCGGTACCAGACCGCTCTGGGTTTAAGAGGTTAATGTAATACTGCTACACTATGTAATTTGTGACTTTCTCTGTGACAGGAATCCTGCGTGAAGATGGCACTCTGGATAATGCTGCAAGCTGTATGAGGTTGGCTGAAGTAGCTCTGGCTTATGCTCAAGCAGGTTAGTCTCTAAATTAAATAGTCGTATTTCATCCCCAACATGAGAATAGTAATGTGCGTAATTGTCATGAAAATGAAAGACCTAAAGATAGGTTTCATATTCTTACACCATAATTTCTTTTCAGTTGCAATTCAAGTAATTGTCCCTTTTTGAAAAGCAGCTCTGCAGTATTTAGCTGTATCACACTTGATGCCTTTTTCTCCCCAGGCTGTCACATCATCGCCCCTTCAGATATGATGGATGGACGCATTGCAGCAATTAAACAAGCACTTATATCCAACGATCTTGGCAATAAGGTCAAGAGAATTCTCACTTCTGGGTGCAGACAGTAAAGTATACAGAGAATGTAGTAGATACTGACTCAGTCTTTCTCTTCTTAGGTGTCAGTACTGAGCTACAGTGCTAAATTTGCCTCCTGCTTCTATGGGCCATTCAGGTAGTGCACAATTCTTTTTAGTCTCACAAAGGCTGTATTGTGCCTATATTGGCATAAAGTCTAGTGCAGCTTATTTTGGCCTAGCTCAATTCTACAGAAAGAGACTGTCTGACTGACATGTAAACCGACCAAACATCGATTGTTTTTGCAGGATGTTTAAACACAGGTAAATCTGAATTTAAATTTATCCCAATAATAGATGCTAATAAAACTCCATGAATTGTGGTATTAAAAAAAACAGTAAATAAATTTGCGGAAGCTCTTAACCATGTAAAGCCTGACATGTGAAAGAATTGTCAGAGAACATTGACATTCAACTGTTTAGTCAATTCACCATTAGTCAAACTATAAAAATAAATCGTAATTTTTTTTATATAATTAGGATTTAAAGGTCATTATCCTCCTGAGGCACAGCAATTAAATGTTTTGTCATATTTGATACATGCATTTCAAATGGGGGTTTTCAATAAAATTATATTCAAAAGTTTAATCAAGCAGAAGTTGCTTATATTCAGCAAATGCTCATTTTAAAATATCAGAAACAATATAATAATCACTGTTACTTTATTCAAATAAGCTGTAATTTATCCCAGCATGAGTCACTTTTCGCACAAGTCCGCCACCATATTAAATAGATCGATATAAACGGTGAAACCACTCTTTTTTTTGTCAGAAATAACCATTAGATGGTGCATAAACATGTGATACTTGCATACCACAGGTTGTTTGGCTCGTCAGTTTAAACAGAGATTGAAACAGGCGCTGTCAAACGTTGTGTATCATTGAGCACCGTGTTGGGGAAGTTTCTGAAAAAAGTAATCCACTACATATAACTAATTACTTCTCTCAAATTGTAACGAGATTGCTTTGCCAATTACTTTATTGAAAAGTAATCACATTCCTGATTACTTGTTAAGTTACTTTCTTAAACACTTCACTTGGGATGGACTGATATATTGGCTGCCGATATTTATCGGCCAGTTATTGACTAAATCGTCATATCGGTTATATGCATGAAAACACAGATATGAAAAAAGAATAATTAATTAGTAAACGCCCTTTGTTAAAACTCTGTGAATTCAAATGAACAATCCAGAAATAAAAATAGCCACAGTATCTAGAAGGGTTGGCTCTCCTAAGAACACGAAATATTTAATTTAGATTCTGCGTCATTCTCATGTTAATGCGGAAAAACCGCCATAAACAGACGTGACCGTTGTGAAAGTGGCACTTACCTATCGGCTACACTATGAAGGAAACCATCCAAAATGCGTTGAAACTAGCAGACCTTGACTTCATATATATCGAAAATTATATATATATTGGAAATTATTTAATGTTAAACTTTTATACCACTTTATACATTTTTTATACATTCCTAGTAAAACGGTGATCTGATGACAAAATATTGGTTATGTTAAAATCGGCACCGGTATCAGCCAAAAATGTTCATATCGGTGCAAACCTACTTGTCAAATAGTTTGTTTTTCCGCTCAGCGAATTAAAAATAATGTCTATATTTGCACCTTGTTGATTGTCACAGAAGTCATACACTACAGCGCTACTCATTTCTCTCTTACAATGACCCGTTAGGGGACACACGCCCTTCAGATTGTACCCAACACTGCCATATAAACATAATAAGTACTGATTATTTCACACAACAGAAAACAAAGTGGAATTTACAATTCTGATTGTGAATATCTAGTTTTCTTTCTGCTAAGTGCCTCAGACAGAATAGATTTTGAAGGAGACCTTATCCTAAAATAACCTGGAAAACTTTGGCAAATCCAGTGATTGGTTCCTTCTCAAAAGCACTTTTGGTAGCAGAGAAACTTTATGTGTCTCACCATTTTTGTGTGTGCTATAAATATGAGATTCCATTATTTTTCATTTGAAGGGATGCTGCCCTGTCTAAACCTGCTTTCGGAGACAGACGATGCTATCAGCTGCCCCCTGGTGCCAGAGGGCTAGCACTGCGGGCCTGTGTAAGAGTTGATCACTGTTAAACATGCTAGCTTTTATTGTTTTAAGTGTTTTGTGGAGATCTGAAGGTGTTGGCTAATCTATGGGACACTATATAAATGTGTATATATATATATATTTTTTTTAATGCTGGTAGGAGCGGGATGTGAAAGAGGGTGCTGACATGCTGATGGTGAAACCTGGTTTACCATACCTTGATATTGTTAGGGAGGTCAAGAATAAGGTAGGTAATGAGTAGTGAGTGTATGACATACGTATATTAATTAAATATTTATACAGCGTTTATACAGCGTTGTACTCATGAGATTTATTAACCAAGTCAAAGTCCCTGAAGTCTCCACAGCTTATGTTTCTCTTTCTCTCATCAGCACCCCACTCATCCGCTGGCAGTGTACAATGTGTCAGGTGAGTTTGCCATGTTGTGGCACGGAGCTGCAGCCGGAGCGTTTGACCTGCGCACTTCAGTAATGGAGGCAATGACTGCCTTCCGCCGAGCAGGTGAGGAGGGGAAGATGGAAGATAAATAATGTGTATCTGTTGAGCCCAGGTTCTCCATAATTTGTATATCTTGCTCTGTAGTGCCCTTTGCTTGTAACATTTTTAATAAATCGGTTACAAATTGGTGTCCTGTTACTTTGTTAAAGCAATAATGGCACAAATCCCATTTACTTTAGACAGAGAACTATTAGATATGTTAGATAAACTATTAAATAACATGAAATTCACATGGCATTGCTGCACCTCTACCTCTTAAAATGGTGAGGATAACCAACAATTCAAATCATAGAATTTAGTTTACTGTTGAATTGATATACAATTCATTGTAGAAAACATCATTTGAATTTAGTTATTTTAACTAACAAAAAAAGCCACTTTTTGAATTGTATTTTTTAATGTTTAACTTGTGTGCCTAAAAAATGTTAATGCATTTTAATTTTGTATTATTTTTATAATAAAATACATTTATTGTATTTTTGTTTTTACATTTTATATTTACATTTATTTCATGTATTTTTTGTTTAATGCTAGGAAATAAACAATTAGACATATTAGGGTTTTCTAAACTGTTTTTAGAAACTGTTGCAAAAATGACAAACCTTATATAAAATAAATAAAAAATAAAATCACTCATATAATATTTGGTTTGACTTGGCTCAAGTTTCAAGCCCTATTCGTGGGAACGTGTCAGATCCTTGGAGGATGAATGGCAGCAGTTTATTATTTGTATTTTATTTATATTTATTATTTTTGTTGTATTTTTGTGTGTGTAGCACTATTGCCATTTTTACTTGGCCTAACCCTGATGCATCAAATGATTGCATGATATACACCTGTTGAATGTTCTTTAAGTCATTTCCATCCTTTCTTTCTTTCTTTCAGGCGCTGACATCATCATTACCTACTACACTCCACAATTACTCACATGGTTAACAGAGCAATCTAAATGAACTTGGATTAAAGCATTCTTCTGATGCAGATTTTCCTGACACTGAAGACTTGAAATAAAACTGACAAGCAGATATATCTACACATCACAATTTGTCAACTATAATTTTTTTAATCTGATTTATGTATCAAGTTCAAGAAGCTTAATTTTGTAGTTCTCAAATTATTGCATTTTTCACCAGTTTATTTTTTATCATTAAAATGTTAAATGGTTTATTATTATTATGGGCAATTATTTCATAATTTCTATAACCATGGATCTGTTTTCTTTTAATATGAATCTCTAGGATTGTAATAGCACTGAATGTGGACCTCATGTTTCTAAGCACATATACAGATGTTTAGTTCTCAAATTAATTTAGTTATAATTATAGTGATATTAAATGTCCTCTTTGTATCTCTGTTTTAAGCTTTACAGTGTTCGCTGTACAAAATGTCTATCATTGTATAACCAGAAAGATGAAAATAAAGTTAAATCCAGGAATGAACAATATTTGTTTATTAAGTTTTCTTCATGAACTGAACAGGTTATCAGAACTGCCCGTCCCCTTCGCAGAGTTTACAGGCGGTTCTTCATTACTGTCTGTGTAGGAAAAGAGGATGTCCGCCATGGTATTCACATCTTAAAGGGATAGTTCAGCCAAAAATGAAAATTCTCATAATTTACTCACCCTTATGCCATCCCAAATGTGTATGACTTCCTTTATTCTGCTGAACACAAAGATTTTAGGAGCATATTTCAGCTCTGAAGATCCATACAATACAAGTGAATGGTGACCGAATCTTTGAAGCTCCAAAAAGCAAATAAAGGCAGCATAAATGTAATCCACATGATTAAATCCAAGCGATATGATAGATGGGTGAGAACAGATATATTATTATCATATTATATCAATATTTAAGTAATTATTTACTATAAATTCTTCTCCCTGGCCAGTAGGTGGCGATATGTGGCAAAAACAAAAGAAGAAGAAAGTGAAAGTGGAGATTTATAGAAAAAAAAAATACTTTAATATCATCCTGTTTCTCACACTCACCTATCATATCACTTCTGAAGATATGAATTTAACCACTGTAGTCATGTGGATTACTTTGATGTTGCCTTTGTGATTTTTGGACCTTCAAAGTTTCGGTCACCATTCACTTGCATTGTATGGACCTACAGAGCTGAAAATTCTTCAAAAAATCAATGTGTGTTCTGCAGAAGAAATAATAATTCGTACACATCTGGGATGCATGAGGGTTATAATGAGAGAATTTTTGGGTGAACTACCCCTTTAATGGACGTTTTATTAGTGCATTACTAATGGCTTGTTAAGAGGGGTTGCTCAGTGGAGGTGCCCCAGAGACTGACCATACTTGCTGTCCTGTAGGAGAAGAAAATGCGTAAAAACACTCTGAATTTTTACAAAAACGTTCCTAAACCATTTTAATAACAAAATAATTTCCATGTATTACTTACTGTTTCCTTGTCACCCCATGTTTGTGACTCTTTTTGGAGATGTGAGACATGAAGCCAGCCTCTCAGACAGATAAGAAAGCCCTAAGAGGACATAAATAACATTTCAAATGACATTTATAATCAAGTAGAGTTCTGATAAAGATTGCACAATGTCCAATAGAACTCATCCTCTATATGAATCCTGTGGATTCAATCCACAAACAATCCTGTAGGAATTTCAGTCGTATCTTACTCAATACCTTTATGATATCATTAGGATTATTCAGGATTGGTCAAATTATGACATGCATTCCGATAGGAATCCTGTACACATTCCTTTAGGATTTTTGACCAGGATCATTTTCTTTGCTGCACCATGTAAAATGATATGGACAGTGTCAGCTTTCTTCTACATAGATCCAGTTGGCCCATTAAGTGAAATATATTTAAATTAAAATACAATACCTGCTTATACTAATCATTATACACTTTTATTCAAATTGCATACACAATTTGAGCACTAAACAGAGTAATTATTCTGTTTTTAATAGCAAATAAATTAAAGAAACATTTGGAATGCTAGAGAGCTTAATATCAGGCTTCATCTTACCTCTCATGATTAATCAAAGTAACATAGTTGATTTTTTATTTCCTTTATCTCTTCCAAAGAGGTAAATTCATCAATCTGACACGTCCAACGACACAGCTGCCATCCACACTGTCTGCGATCGACTAGTTTTACTTTAAATCATCCAGCATGTATTATTTACATCGGTGATCGATTATTAGATACTAGAAATTGTGCTAGTCGATTTACCGGAGCTGCAACAAATTGAGGATGAAATCTTTTCCGTGGCTTTAAACGCAGTATTTATTCCACACGTTGCAGCATTTGGCAGGTAATTTATAATATAGTTAAATATTAGCGTGATATATAGTGTCAAACAGCTTGTTCGGTGTATGACGAGCGCTGATAATGAGCTTAGCTTATGTTATTAGCTGCTAAAGAGAATAACACTCATAACAGTGATAAATGAGTGTTATAACAGGGGTAATTTCATTAGTTCAAACAGTACATACTTATTATATACCGCTCTAATGTAATTTTTTTCAAAAGAAAGCGAACGGTTATCATTTTGTCAGCTGTGAATCATAATGTTTATAACGCCTGTAGCATGTGCTATTCTACACTTTAGCTTGAATGAAGTTAAACATAGAACATTATAGATTTAAAATGTCAGCCATGACATGAAAACAGTTGCCAAAAATAACCACCAAAATGTACACACCTTCACACACACACACACACACACACACACATATATATATATATTTTTTTATAGTGTGCGTCCCTAGAAAAATAAGAGATAATGTATTTTTGTTTCATCTATTCAGTCTCATGCTGTTATGCAGTGTTGGGTAAGATACATTGGTGGCCAAAAGTGTGGAATAATGTACAGATTTGGCTGTTTCAGAAGGAAATTGGTAATTTAATTCACCAAAGTGGCATTCAACTGATCAAAGTATAGTCAGGACATTACTGATGTAAAAAACAGCACCGTTACTATTTGAAAAAAGTCATTTTTTATCAAATATAGAAAGGTGTACACTACAGTTTTCAAAGACAAAGGACAACTGGCTCTAACAAGGACAGAAAGAGATGTGGAAGACCAGATGTACAGCTACACAAGAGGATAAGTAGATGCCTCACATGTCCTCCGCTGACAGCTTCATTGAATTCTACCCGCTCAACATCAGTTTCATGTACAACAGTAAAGAGAAGACTCAGGGGTGCAGGTCTTGTGGGAAGAATTGCAAAGAAAAATACACTTTTGAAACAGAAAAACAAAAAGAAAAGGTTAGAGTAGGAAAAGAAACACAGACGTTGGACAACAGATAATTGGAAAAGAGTGTTATGGATCTTAACCTCATTGATCTTTTGTGGGATCAGCTAGACTGTAAGGTGTGTGAGAAGTGCTCGACACGACAGCCACATCTATGACAAGTGCAACAGGAAGTGTGGGGTGAAATGTCACCTGAGTATCTGGACAAACTGACAGCTAGAATGACAAGGATCTGCAAAGCTGTCATTGCTGCACGTGGAGGATTTTTTTTTGAGAAACCTTTGAAGTAGTTTAAGAAGTTTTTTTTCATGTTATTAATGTCCTGAATATACATTGTGATCACTTGAATGCCACTTTGGTGAATAAAAGTACCAATATCTTTCCATAAGAGCAAAATCTTTACATTACTCTAAACATTTTCCCGCCAGTGTACTCTTAAAAAGTAATTAATTACTAACTACTAATTACACCATCTACAGTGTAATTAGATTACTGTACTAATTACATTGTCTGAAATGTAATTTAATTACTTATTAATAATTACTTTCTAAAACCCTTATCAACCTCAACCAGATGAAAAATACAAGTATAGACATGAAACTGTTCTTTTAATTCTTTCAAATAAATCATATAAATGAAATAAATTATTCATGAATTATTCATGAATATTCATGAATATATTCATTATATATTTTCTAATTGAATGCAGCCCTCTTAAATTATTTAGACTTTTAAAACATTAAAGTTCAAATTTAAATTCTCTATTGTTTTATATAGAACTATTATATAGTCTATACAGTATTTAACATAATTATATCTGAAGTAACTGTAATTACATTTCTGAAAAATGTGAGTAATCCCTTACTTTTTCAGTGAAAAGTAAATTAATTACTTGGTAATGCATTATACCCAACAATGATGGTATGTTGTTTTAAAGCCTCATGTTTTATATATTATAGCATTCATTTTAATAATATTAAAATGTGAAAAAGTACAAAGAAATATGATCTATTCTTAATTTTTGCCATAACATATGATAATTATCTGTGTTGTATCAGTGTAAAATAAAAAGTTTATTTCTATAGGCTAATAGAGTTTTTATCTGTTTTTATCTTACATTCAATCTTTGGTAAAGTTTTTGGTGCCTGATTTTACTAAATTCAATGTTTTAATGTGAATGAATGCTGTTTTTTTTTTTTTTATTAAATTAATGAGAACAACTGTGTAGATTTATGTGGGCTATCATATCAGTTATCGATCATAACATAAAATAAGTATCAGCTTTAGTAATCATCCAAAATGTTTATATTGTTGTGTTTCTAGAAAACATTTTATGATAGATTTTATCTTTCGTTTTCAATCCTTTTCTGTTTCCTTTTTTGTTGTTTTGATGCTTTTACAAAATTTTTAATTAGACCACCTGTTGTGTGAAATATGTAAAAAAGAAAATAGATGAATGAAAAAATTAAATTAAATAAAAAAGCAAAACCATATGTATATTTAACCTCCGTGTTAAAAGGCATATTTGATTTGATTTTTTCCCAAAAACTACCACAGTACTTTCCTAAACACCTGATTGTCATAATACACTGCAAAATATTCCTGATTCATGAGATCATTGCATGCAAAATTTAAAGTTTGATTTTGAGGTAACAATCTAATATTTAATAATTTAAAACCTTGCAAATGTATGTAGCTAATGAGAATCCCTGAAATTATCACATGTATTTTGAGACAAAATAGTTATTTGTCGATTTCAGTTTTGTTCAAGGTGATTAAATCAAAAGAATTCCAATTACTGTCCAACAAGGAAATTAAAAGCATATAATTTGGGATAAAAAGCCCCCCTGTGGCAGGAGCTACACTGTTTTTCTTTTGTGGAACGAATAGATTTTTATGAAAACATTTTCAACATGGGCTCAACTTGATTGATCCAATCACAATAGAGATTAATTTGTTTAAAGAATACTCAATGTTATGAGAGGTCAAATGTGATTGAAATGAACAGAAAGTTGCCCAGATGTTTGGTAAAAGGCTTCCTCATTATTATTTCTTTTCACACATATATTGCTCCATCCATCAGTATTCAACAAAAACAGTTGTATTTTTTTCAATGTTGATACACTTTGTGACCAGAAAAAAGCTCATTTTCCTTAAAGGTGTGCCCATTGTTCCCTAATTCCAACACGACATGAACACAGCATAATAACTAGTACTTCTTATACAAACACAACTGTACCAACATTTAAAAAATATATATATATTTAAACATTTCAGCTGATGTGGACTAATTGCTGAGAATTATCGTACTGAAGTTACTACTGAAAAGTATGGAAAAACTCTGAAAAAAATAATTTCCAATCCAACCGGGAAGGATTATATTGTTATGTATATTTATAGGCTTATATTGGCCTTCCTAGCCTGTCAAAGTATCCACCTTCTCCAGTGTTTTCACTCACATTGATGTATATTCTTAGCAGGTAATGTAATGTTTTTGAAGGTATTACATGTGTAAAAAGTGTCCAAAAAGCATGTCGAGACTTCACTGGGTCAAGATGACAGTTTTTAATAGACAGTGCCACACCTGGGTGTGTAGATGACATAAAACGATGGTCTGAGGTTAGTTCCATTGATATAATTAACTATGACAGCCAACAACTGCACAAGTTGAGCCTGAAATAAATTTTTACACTAAATAACACTTAAATTGTTGTTGTTCTCTTCTGAATCGAATTCTCTTCAGGAGACCCATTAAGGTGTTTTTATATTCCTTCAGACTCGACTTATACAAATGCAGGTATCTCCTGACCTCCTCATACATGCGCTCCTACTGATACCTACTGTTGTTGTTTTTACCTTCATCTCCTGTTATTTACTTGCGATTATCTCTTCTAACATGTATTCTTGACAGCAACGGGTCAAATGTGAGTGTTGCCACCTTGTGGATCCACTAATTCGTGCAAATAATTCCAGGCGCGCACACAGTCTGCGCGTTCAAAGAGGCGTGGTTAAAAGAAATTGGGCTGTGCGCGTTCAGTGCTAGAGCACTCTGTTGATGACAAAATGTCACGCGTCATTTACATCAGACCGAATTATACTTTGGGCTTTAACTGGTTTTCTGAATTAATTGGTCATAAAATTTGATCACATCTTCATAAAAATCACAAGTATAGACAAACAGAATGTGCTTAACTAACACACAAACTATTATAATCTTTCATGTCTTTATTGAACACATCCCACTAAACTTTCACAGTGCTGTGGAAAAATTAAGTGAACCTGTTGGATTTAATAACTGGTTGATCCTCCTTGGGCAGCAATAACCCCAACCAAGGGTTTCCGGTAGCTGCGGATTTGACCTGCACAATGTTCAGAAGGAATTTTGGGCCTTTCTTCCTAACAGAACTGTTTCAGCTCAGTTATATTCTTTGGATGTCTGGTGTGAACAGCTCTCTTGAGGTCATTCAACAGCATCTCTATTGGGTTAAGGTCTGGGCTTTAACTGGACCACTTCAAAAGGTGGATTTTCTTTTTCTGAAGACGTTCTGAAGTGGACTTCAGTGTTTAGGTTCATTGTCCTGATGCATCACCCAATGTCTACTACTGAGCTTCAGCTAGCACACAGCCACCCTGACATTATCCTGTAGGATATCTTGATAAACTTGGGAATTAATTTTTCCCTCAATGATAAGTGGTTTAGGTCCCGAAGCAGCAAAGCAGCCCCAAATCATGATGCTCCCTCCACGGTACTTCACCGTTGGGATGATGTTTTCATGTTGGTATGTGGTGCCCTTTTTACACCATACGTAGTGCTGTGTGTTCCTCCCAAACAATTTAGCCTTTATTTCATCAGACCACAAAACATTTTCCCAGTAGAGTTGGTCTTTGGCAAACTTCAGGCATGCAGCAATGTTTTTGTTGGAAAGCTGCAGCTTCCATTGTGGTGTCCTGCCATGGACACCATACATGTTTAATGTTTTCCGTATAGTAGACTCATGAACAGAGATGTTAACCAGTTCTAATGATTCCTTCAATTCTTTAGGGTTCTTCATTGAGCATTCTGCAGTGTGCAATTTGAGTCATCTTGGCTGGATGGCCACTTCTAGGGAGAGTAGACACCATACTAAATCATCTCTATTTATAAACAATTTGTCTAACTGTAGACAGATGAATATCTAAGCTCTTTAAGTTAATTTTGACGTTAAGCGTCAAAATTCGCTCTGGCTGCCCTGCCTTCAATGCTCAAGGACGCTTGTGGATGCTCTGACGTAGTTGAAATAGGCGGCAACGTTTGTTCAGAATGCTTTGTTTTAATATCCAGATATGTCGACCATTTACTTTTTGCCGACCGATCACAAGTAGCGTATATCCTCATGAACTCTTTAAAATGTGAAAATAAGAAATCGATCGATGGCAGAAAGTAATTAAAATTATAGTTGTTTGTTATCAAAATAAAATACATTTGTAATAATAACTGTGGTCTTGGTTGTTTTATATCCCTGTAAGCAAACAGGGACAGATAATATATTACTGGGAAACCCGCCACGGCAATAATTAGTTTCTCCTCCATTTTATCTTCAGAACTAATGTTTGGTGGGAACCAAAGTTTACACTGTTGTGTTCTCTAGACTTCGCTAGAGCGGAGCACTTCTATATTCCAATAGGTTGCCGCCGAACCGCGTCACAGCTCATTACCATAATGTTGACTGCACTTGAACTTTCATCTGATGCCCACACCGCCCAAGACTCGCCGCGCCGCTTCTCGCCGCCGAGAGACGCTGGCTGTCATTGAAAATGAATGACTTCCGGTCGATTTGACGCTCTCGCCGCCTCTGGTGTGAACGCATGGTAACACTTTCTAGCTTTATGCAAAGCAACAATTCATGATCATAGGTCTTTTTTTGCAAGGCATTGCGAGGACGTGAGCATATGCTGCTTGTGAATATCAACTCAAAATATTTGAGGGCTTTTTAAAAGTCAAAGTAGCACTAACCCACACCTCCAATTTTGTTTCATTAATTGGGTGCCAAGTTTGCCAACTCCTGACTCTAATTAGCTTTTTGTTATGTTGTACGCTTAAGGGTTCACATACTTTTTCCAACCTACACTGTGTTTGTTTGAGTGATGTATTCAATATGTACTAAATACAGTAAAATACAGTAATTTGTGTGTTCTTAGTTAAAACGGATTGTAAATTAGATGAAGACAAATTTATACCGAAATTAAGGTAATTCCAAAGGGTTCACATTCTTTTTCTTGCCACTGTATGTGATGAACTCTAAAAATAAGCATCTTGGCGGAGTCGGAGAGATGAGTGTTACTGACTGCATCATAATTCACAGCTGTCAGATCTTAAATTAGAAAGAGAGAAAATGAGAGGGCTGAGCCACACTTGTAGCTTTTTCTCATCCAGTTGAAGTGGAACGTATGGACAGGTAGAGAATGTCATTGCTATTCCTGGAGAATAGCTTTGTACCAATCATACCAGCAGTGAAGCTGCGAGTGGACTAGACTAGAAGCCCACACTAGACAAGAGACTTCCTGTGTCCAGGAATCTGCAAAAGCAAGTTTGGCAGGTTCAGAGCATTGAAACAGTTCTTTTTATCTCCAACAATGTCTGTTTTCATGAGATGCACTACACCATCAGGCTTTTTCTCTGGCTAAAGCCCTGTTCACACCACCAGCGACTTTGTGGCTTGGTGTCGCTAGACTCTGCGATCTGTGTCGCTAGTGGCCATTCCTACTGTTTGTCGCTGTAACGTTACTGGAGGACTGCACGTCTGGCCATAGCTTTTGAAAATATGATCATGGATGACACCTAATACCGTTAAAATTAAGATATCATTACAATTTGACAAGGAATCAGTTATCTTGTTTCTAAAATGTACATTCTGCAGTATAGTAGAGTGTTTTATAAGATGTGCAGCAGTGTTCAGTGCATTAAATCATTAACAAGATGATCAATCTATCATGAATGAATGAATCAAACTCACTCGGAATGCAGACAGTTTCTGACATGCTTTTCAATGCATCATTGTTTAATTATGTCCTTGCATGTGGTTACAGACAAGTAAAAATCCCTCACAATGCTGAAACTTCTCCATCTTGCCTGCACTTGTCTCCAGTCTGCCAGAAGACAGATGACGTTACTTAGCTCCTCTGTCTTCACTCTCATTGGTAGTCGATCTCGAATGTCGCTCGTCATTTGCATAAAGTTGAAATTTTCTCAACTCGTCTTGTCCCTCTCCACAGCGATCTCTGTCACCAACGGCCACGACAGCTTGTGTTGCATGAAGTCGCTGTGCTCTCATTAAAAATGAATGGGGTCTGGTCACTGCCTCGTGCGATGCCACTGGCAGTTTGAACAGGGTTTTAATGAAGAACGCTTTACAATCTAGGAATTCTTCATTCATTCTGTCCTCTGCTTATCAAATAAGAATGTAATGCTGACATGTTTTGACTGATGATAGACATTGTAATTTTCTGTTCTCTCAGGATGTCAGGATGGCAAGTGGCCCTGGCTTGCCGGACAGCCTGGTGCTGGAAATCTTCCTGCATCTCCCTCATAAGGCAGTGCTGAGCGCTGGACTCACCTGCCAACAGTGGTCTGCTGTATCACGGGACGAGTTCCTCTGGAAGGAGCTCTTCTACAACTATTACCGCATCCCGCGATCTGTGCCCCGCCATCCAGGTATTGATAAATCTTACCAATTTAATGTGAGCAAGATGCTATGATTCAAGTTATTTGAGTTTGTTTGTTTTCTTAAATATTTACCTACCCATATACACACATTTATAATTCTAACCTGAAATGTTGAATTAAACAAAAGTTCATGGACATGTTGTATGCACTTGTACTGACGCGTTGCCTGCATGTGTGCAGCGGCTGTGTCATGGTACAGGGAGTTCAAGCGGCTGTACGACTGCATCCCCTGTGTTGAGGTTCAGACACTGAAGGAGCATCATGATCAGGTGCTGCATCTGGCCTTCTCTCATCGCGGACACCGCTTCTCATCCTGCTCCAAAGACTGCACTGTAAAGGTGACTACTTCTAACAATTAAACAGCTTCAAAAGATATTTTATTATTTCATTTCTGAATTACAAATAGTTACAGACTGTTTACGATTAAAGGGATGGTTCCCCCAAAATTCATGTTGGACCTTTATGACTTTCCATGAAACACAAAAGATGATGTTTGGCAGAATGGCAGCCTTCGTATACTCATGGTGAAGTGCTCGTTCGTTCTTCACTCAGAGCCAAAAAGAAGTTTGAAACAGCTGAGCCAACAATGTACTGTTTGCGAACATTCAGAGGCGTTTAGAGGAGCCTTTAAACATGAGGACGCACAAGACTACATGTTAAACCTCAACTAATTGGCCATTACAATGTGTTATCAATGACTTCATTTCTCATTCTATGAGTAGAATTCACACAAGATCAGTAAAAGAAGCTGTTTTAACCACTCAGTGATGATTTCAATTAATAAACTGTATATGCAGTAGATTATGGGCCCTATTTTAGGAGCACTAGCAATAAGTGCAGCACTTTGCCATAAGTCATAGACGCAAAGCCAATGGGCATGGCTAGGATGTTTTGGTATTTTCATACAATCATGCTCTAAGTCTAGACGCAAGTGGGTTTGGCGAAATTGCGTGCACAAAGCGCTAATGGGCTTGGTCAAGTGCACTTTAATTCTGAGGTTCTTCTCCGGCACCGTCTGCATCCTATTATATTGTCCATTCCCTGTCAAGCACCAGCAATATAAACAAAGACAGCACATTCATAAGAAGTTGGTAGTGTAAATGGACTGTATACAATTAATTATCAGCATAGAAATATGGACTTCTGTTCTTGTGTGCATTAACTGCATCCTTGTTGAATGTTTGGCAAATTTCTATGACAGTGATTCGCTTCTTTTATACGAATGGAAAACGCGATTCTGATTTAGATTCATTAGACTTCATTACATGATAGAGAATGTAACTATTATTAATAATTTTAATCTACTAACACACAAATCATGGATAGTATTTGTAGTATTTAGGATTTTATTGGAACGCACTTCTTATACGCATTGGACTCAAGATGGCGGCGAGTATGGCTGCTGCGTTGCGAGCTCCGACACAACACTGCAGTTTATTGTTTGTTTTGTTTACATTTTTTTTGTCTTGGATGTTGCCTGCCTTATTGCATACGATAGACAAACGCTTTTGGACATTTGTTCTGCAATTACACACCAAAACCGGACTTCAAATTCCTCAGTGCCAACCCGCTGTTTACAAATGCGCCAGCGGAGCCCTTTGTCTGGGCTGCCCCGCGTCTGGGCTGCCCAGCCGCGGAAACGTAGAAGGAAAAGGGGAAAAAGAGCCGGCGTACTCATCAGAGTAAGACGTCGCGCAAATCGACCCCCGCTACCCAGTATACTACTGGCAAATGTTCAGTCTCTGGACAACAAGTGCTGAGAGCGCGGATCTCTTTCCGACGAGAGACGAGGGACTGCTGCGTTATCTGCCTTACAGAAACCAGGATGTCTGCAGAGATTCCAGACTTGGCCATCGAACACGCGGGGTTCTCCGTGCACCGAGCGGACAGAGCGAAAGACCTCTCAGGTAAAAGCAGAGGTGTATGTTTTATGTTCAAATCATGGTGTGATCAGAGGAACGTACGTTTTATCAAGTCTTTCTGCTCTCCTGATCTGGAATATCTCATGCTTCACACAGGTTAGCTGTTTTGAACCACCAGAACGTCAAAAATCCTGTAATTGTCTGATTTGTTACATGGGCCTCATTGAAGGCTAGTTCTCTCCGTCGTTGTCACAGTGTGTGCAAATGCTCATAATGCGTGCTGTGCTTTTTTACAGCTTTGGGACACGGAGCAACCAGATGGCAATATCTCTTTGGTTCACAGCTCCAGCATGCGACAGTTTAACTGGGGCTACACTCAGTTCTCCCAGTTTAATGCTGATGACACCCTCCTGCTGGTGTCAGGAGTTTACCTGGGCCCGCATCACTCATCCTCTGGAGAGATTGCAGTCATCAGTTTAGGTAGAGAGCATACCCATTGATACCCACAGTTACTTACCATAATAAATCGATTTCTGATTGACCTGTTGTTGCTATGGATCCATAGAGAACTTCACTCTGTTGTCCCGTGTGAGAAATAAGCCGTATGACGTATTCGGGTGCTGGCTGAATGAGACTCACCTGATTTCTGGTAACCTGCACTGGATTGGCAACATGACCTCGTGCTCTGTGCTGTGGCTCAACAAAGCTTTCCAGGTACACATGTGTTTAATTCTTATGTGCTCTCATAGTGATGTTTTTAGATTTAGAATTTTTTTTTAAAGTGTTACATTGTGTATGAAGTACTGTTGCAGGGCATCCCAGTATCCAAGCCTTAAAATATTGCAAAAGTTCTTTAAGTTACAATTTTTTGCCACACCAAAACTTTGATGTGAATCAGTGTCTGCAGTAATATAAAATAATACACAAACCATATAATGACGAACAAGTCTGAATTCTAATGGTTTCGTTTTCATGATGGAATAAAAGAGGCCATATCACAAAGAAATCACATTTTCTTTGGTCTTTGAATATGAAAGAGTTTACACTATGAAAACATTGAGAACCATGAGAACTTTCTCCCCAGGCCAAGATGACCATTTATCGAAACTATGCCACAGAAACGGTTCATAAATTTGGAAACCGAAAAGTTAACATTACCACCAGGTAAATATAACGATTTTCCAATTAAACAGGATCTTCATTTGAGCAATCCCAATATTGATTCTTAAAATTACAAGATTGATATTTTACTCTACATCAGGGATGCTCATCACATTAATCGCCATCGGCTAGTACATAGCTACCTAGAAAACAGACGCTCGTAAAATATAACCAGATTTACCAACATGATATATTCTCTGGTTAACATTTAATGATGATTTATTCCATTGAAAGAATGTATCTTTATTGGAGAGTGTTTAAAGTTTAAACTCGCCTATCTTGAATCTCATCTGGAGTTGACTTTTAACTTGAGCGTGAGCGTACAGAATGACGTGTTTTATGTGCGAAACTAGAAGATTTTGCCAATATCGGTAACTAGGGTGGTGGAATAGGCTGATAACCGATTAATCGGCCAATAGTTTTTAAAATCGATTTCTAGAATGTTAAAAAAAGTCTTAGTCTTTAATAGTCAAAAATGAATAAAATCCCAGATGCTGTTACTGTTCAACCAAAATCCCAATAATCAGACATTTTTTTAGATTTGGTTCATAATGTGGGACTTTTAACTATAAACAAGCCTGAAACACAACATGGGCTCTAATGTCTAATAAAAGTATGCATTGAAGTGAAGATGAAAATATGGTCATTGTCAGTAACTGGGTTTCCATACATGTATTTTTATGTGCATTTTGGGAACGCCAAGATGTGAATAACATCTCAATTGTGCACAAAAAACCTAAACGCTTACTTGAGGTGGATATGTTTTATATTCAATATGAAGAAATGCACAAACTATGATGGAAACACAACAAACACACAAAATACATTTTTTATTTATTAGGAATACAAGGTGCACATGAAAGATCATGTGACTAAATAATTAATTGACAACAGGACTAATCGGAGGACTAACCACCATATTTGAAATGTTGCTCTGGTCATCCTGAATAACGATGTCCTGAAAATCCAATCCTGCAATGAGCTTGAGGAGCAAATATGTTGAATGCAAACTTGAACTGTGCTAAAGAGCAAGTTTATTGACACTTTTGAAAAATATTTAATATAATTTTGTTGCTGTTACATAAAGTTTTGCTACCCAAACTGCTCACTCAGTGTTGTCATTTTCCATTTCCAGGACATTGAGTCAGAAAACGTGAATGTGGTGAAACGTCTGTTTAAGATCCAGAACATCAACGCCAGCACCATCCGTACAGTGATGGTGGCTCACTGCCGTCGGCACGACTCTCCAGACCTGCTGCTTGACTATGAGGCTCAGTCACAGGCTCAAGCTCAGGCCCAGAACACACAGCAGCACCAGCCTCTGCTGTTTGACCTGGGAAACACTGATAGTGAAGAGGAGCAGGATGAAGATGAGGACGAGAAAGTGGATAAACGAGGAGACAAGAGAAGCTTTGTGCATCTGCCCTCATCGAACCCACCTGGGTTGCAGCATGTTATACATGTAAGAACTGTTGACTAGGAGTAATTGGAGCTCTAGCATATCTCATGCGTGACATGCTTACTTAATATGACAATAATGTGTTCTTTTTGTGAAGATAAGTCTGCGTAAATCTCACAAAAACATGTCCAGGTCACATTTCACCACATAGCGTATAGATGCTGACTACCACACCTGGAGTCGCTAGCTCGAATCCAGGGTGTGCTGAGTGACTCCACTCAGGCTTCCTAAGCAACCAGTTGGCCCAATTGCTAGGGTTGGTAGAGTCACGTCGGGGTAACCTCCTTGTGGTCGCTATAATGTGGTTCTTGCTCTTGGTGGGGCACGTACTGAGTTGTGATTTGATGCTGCGGAGAATAGCGTGAAGTCTCCACACGCACTAGGTCTCTGTGGTAACGTGCTCAACGAGCCACGTGACAAAATGCATGGATTGACGGTCTCAGATGCAGAGGTAACTGAGATTCGACCTCTGCCACCTGGATTGAGGCGAGTCACTACGCCACCACGAGGACTTGGAGCGCATTGGGAATTGGGCATTCCAAATTGGGGAGAAAAGGGAAGAAAATCAAAAAAAGATCACTCATTTTATATCCTTAATTCAGCTCCCCTGCGAACAGATTCCAAAATGTAGGATGGCATGGAAAGACTAATTTGTATTTGAGGAAAGCTCTTCCTAATTGGTTATATTTAGGTTTAAGGGGAGGGTAAGGTTGTGTTTAAGTGTGCACGCCCTATACGTAGCATTTGCCGAATTAATAATTTGTGTTTCAATGTCTTAAAGTTAGCGTACCTTCCCCAGAGGCTGTCATAAAGAGAGCCCCATTTAAGATTCAATCAGTGTCCCGCCCTACCTTTTTTTCTTGTTGATTATCATGTTTCGCTTGGTAATTGGTAATGGGTCACAAGGATCGTTTTTTTTCTCTCAGATACATGATGACAGATTAAACTTGATTTTTAATAGTTTTAATAAAAAGTGAGTTGAAAGCATCCCTTCATCAGTTGATATATATGGCCTGTTTTGTGCACATTTATTTATGTTTCTTTATTTTTTGCGATTAGGGTCGTCAGAACATAGCAGCTCGTGAGCGGGAGTTGGAGACGCGGGTGGCCCAGCTAATGGGCAGCAGACGCACCAAAGCTCCTGATCCAAACTTGGTGTCTCCCTCTGCTCCTGGAGAAGGAGAGGACAAGACCTACCTCCTCTTCACCACCGGCAGCCTTACCTACTCCCCTCACCAGATAGGTGAATATCTGTTTGTATCACAAATATGTCAGTGTTCATCACAGCCTCAGATGGTAATTGCTGACGGTAGAGATGTTTACAGCTGGTTCTTGAATGTTTAGATGGTTTCAGCAGATCAGGTAGAGGATGAAAGCTTATTCCACCACAGAGGAGCAGAAAGAATGATTGTGACGAGACCACCAAGTGCTGCTCACCAAATTCAAGCAGTAAATGTTGTTTTGAAGCTTCTCTATGTAAAATCCCAGGCCGAATTCTCTTCCCATTCTGCCCCTGCCCAGGTTCCTGGCTGTGCTGGTTGGAATTAGTATTGATGAATCTAGATTAATTGTGAGTTTGTGGTCAACAAACGGGTTGGCAGGGATTACCTAAAATTTGGTCTAGGCAAGATTGACTTTAAGGTGGTCCACTGCAAAAAATGATTTCCCTCTAAATTTATCTAAACATTCTTTATTTACTTGTCAAGCTGAATGGGATAAGATATTGTCTTGTTTTAAGATAAATCTGACATAATTTAGTGAACTTTAGACTCAAAACAAGAAAAATGGGGTAAGCAAAATAAACTTGTTTACTCTTTAAATTAAGTTTATTTTTCTTACTCCATTGGCAAACAGTCTTTTCTTGTTTTAAGCTTGTTTTTCTTGCTTGAGGACAGCCAATCAGATTAGCACTTATTACATTGAGTACTTTCTTATTTTGTGTGTAGTATGCATCAGAGAGTTTGTGCCCGACAATGGTTGGTCAGTGGGCATGCCTGCTGAGACTAGCAAATACACACGATATCATTTAGCACATCTGCTTTGTTCTCAGAGTTTGTTTTATTTACCCCTAAAATACCCCCAAATGTCACGTAAAAAACTGTGTTTGGTAAATTATAATTTTTTCTGTGTGTGTGTGTGTGTGTGTGTGTGTGTGTGTGTGTGTGTGTGTGTGTGTGTGTGTTAGGTATCAAGCGGATAATGCCTGATCAGATGACGACGTGTGGGCCTGTCTTAGGAGAGGAGCGGAGCACAGAGGAATTCTTTGACTCACTTGATCATGTGATTGACATACATGGCCACATCATTGGCATGGGCCTGTCACCTGACCACAGGTAAGTGCTGTACAACAATACATGACTAACATGCAGCTGTTCATTATAAGCTTTCATTTGACTTTGTATTAATGCAGTTTACTCAGCAAATTCATTTCCACATTTAGATTCTTTAAAGTGAGATAAATCATTTTGAAATTTTACAATTGTGATTTTCAGGCTTGGAGAAGTCATGGAAGTTGCTTAAATCTTAGAAAGATGTTAAGATCTTATGGAAAGTTATGGTAGTTGAGGTTCACAGCATGTGTGACTCACAGGGTGGCAAATGTTACTTACTTAATAGAATTGGTACACAGCATGTGTGACTCACAGGGTGGCAAATACCTGTGGTACCTTAGATAAAAATGGAAATCTGCTCCAGCAAAATAATACTGGAAAGGTCATGGAAGTTTGTTGGTCAAGGGGCGTGGGAACCCTGCTGAAATCAGGGCATTATTAATGAAAAATGGCCTCGTACAGGTACTTGTATGTGAACAGTCGAGCATGGCCGACAGGCTGTGTGATCTCTGACCCCATGTCCCCTCCACCTATCGCTGAAGAGATCGACCTGCACGTGATTGATCTGAAGAGTCTTCGAGAGGAACGCCGCAGCCTTCGAGCACACCGTGCCTTCACACCCAACGATGAGTGCTTCTTCATCTTCCTTGATGTCAGCCGGGACTTTGTCGCCAGGTAACTCACAAATCCCCATAACAAACACGTGGTTTTCACAATGGTAATGGCATAAAGCATTATTGGGGTGTGTTGCCATTTGAAATAAATAGTATTAAAGTGTCTTATCTGTTCAATAAGAAGGGTTAACCATGATGTTTAAAAGAATCAGCGGCCAGATTCGCGATCATTCTTCTTAACTACCATTTTCTTTTGAATTTCTAACTTAAGAAAAAAAAGTTACGAATATTTTATATTCCCGAAAAACTTCTTAAGAAAGTTCTTATCTTTTTTTCTTAAGAAAAAACATAAAAATTCTTGTAAAAAGTTCTTAAAAATCATCGTAAATAACATTAGGATAACCTCACAGTTGTTCTAAAGGGTAAGATATTTGATGAATTAACAGGGTTTTTCATGGGTCTAAAGTTGCAATGGGCTGTTTATGTAGAAATGTGATTTTAGACCAAAAAAACTATTATGGACTATTTAAAAACAAAAGACTATTTTGGGTTTAATGATATTTTTATTTTCAGATTTCAAGCCATGTCAATGTTATCACCAAATTCAAACAATAAATGTTGTTTTGAAGCTTCTTAATGTGGTGACCAATCATGCTAATTCAAACGGATGTGCCGCATATAACACTCACGCTTCGCAATCTTTAGAGTTCATAGTCTCAGCTTACTAATGTTATAATTATTATGTTTCTGAGACTTTCTTTTCTACCCCATCCACATCCCTATCAGAGTTGGCCACAGCGGAGACAGCCTCGGTCACCCTTTCCCATTTAGTCACCTCTTTCTGATCTCTTACAGTGAATATTACATTTTATTATACAGTTGTAATATATTTTAATTCAATTTCAGGCATCATTTTGAATCGTGCTTTTATTATGACGAGTGTTTTTTGCGGGAAGCTTCTTTTTTTCTGGATGAACAATTCGCCACATGGTCCAGAAGACTTTTAAGTCATGTCTGAAATCTCATCTCTTTACTCTGGCCTTTGAGTCAGTTTTGGACTGTTTGTATTTTAGATTACTGGTGTTTGTGTTTGTGTATGTGATCATTTTGAAATGGTATGTTTTAAATTGTATTTCTGTGAAGCTCTTGGCACTACCGGTACTGCAGAAACACTTGTATCGTTACATATTTTTATTTTAGCATTGACTTGGTACCGAATTCCACAGAATGTGTGTAAGATGAGCTTTTAAATTTGAGTGTGAAAAATTGCATGCCAAAAATAAGGGGGTTTAAGGGGGATGAATTTAAAGATGCAACTTTTCAGGGTTTTAACATGCAAACTCTTAAGAGTTAAGGCCACCCCTAGTTAAAAACACAGCAAAACACGCACTGCTACCGATAAAATATATTAATATTATTTTCCAATTTCAGTGACTTTTTTTTAACCAACATCGGTCCTGATCATAACTACCTAATATTCATTCATTTTCAGGATTTTAACCCTTTAAATGCCAGTGCATTTACATAATGCCACTGTTGTTTTTACACACACACACACACACACACACACACACACACACACTTCTCAATACACACATACAAAACACACCCATCCATAACAACACACCCACAACATTTTAGCTGCATCATATATTCAGTTGGCCTGCAGTGCTCAATAACACAGCAAGCAGAAAATAGGAAAAAAGCATGTATTTGCTCCATAGGCTAAACATGAGAAAAATGGCTCCATCTGGTGGAAAATATTAAAAATAAACATTTTGAAGCCAGGGCTCCGAAATGAAAGCATAATATCATAGAATTCATGTTTTTATACTTCAATGGCACTGGGATCACATATTGCCCTTTTAATGGGTTTCATTTTGTCCTTAAGGTCCTGAGTGTCACTATTTTGTGAACATAGTGTGTTATAGATGTATTATAGAGACTGAGGTTGAAATTTAAAAATTATACCCAAAAATACACACCTTTGGCAAAATTTATTGCGTTGGCATTAACACAGCCAAAATTATTGAAAAACTAAAATGAAACAAACAAAAATGTCCCGAAGGTCCCACAAGGGTTAAGTTATTATTGCTTGATGTTCAAATGATCTCTGAATGTTAAAATGCTTCTTAATTCTAAAGTCAAAGTGTTTCAGTACTTAACATAATTGCAGCACCACAAGTTTGCATTCTCTTCTAATTAGTGTAATTACTGTGTCTGCAGTGGTGCAGAAGATAAGCACGGTTATATATGGGACCGGCACTATAACATCTGCCTGGCGCGCTTGCAGCATGATGACGTGGTGAACTCAGTGGCCTTCTGCCCAGCGGACCAAGAGTTGCTACTCTCCGCCAGCGACGACTCCACTATTAAAGTGTGGCGCTCACCGCGCATGATGCGACTCGACCAGGCCCCCTCACGCCCCCCTCGGGGTCACAAACTGCTCTCCACACTACTCGGCCACAGACGTGCTAATCTAAACGGTAAACCCTGACCAGGGCCCTGGCAGACATACCGCAAGATGGTCACAGATGCCTTGAAACAAGACACTCCATGAGAAAAGGGACACTTGTGAGGTTAAGAAAGTGTTGGGAATGTTTGACTGGACTTCTAACTTCACTTGGCCCTCATGCAAGATCGGTGACCGCAACGCCCTTCCGAAAAGATGGAAAGCACTCTTCACGAAAACAAATGAGTGCTTTTTGATGTGGATATATGACAAAAATGGCACTTCGACAGCTATATTCGTTGCTGGGTGGGTGAAAGATGCATTTAGCATGACAGTGTTGTTTAAAAGATGGATGTTAGCAGGATATGTGCAAAGAATTTGAAAACACATTCAGTTAAAAGATCATATTTTCATATACGTGCGTCACGAGTGCAGTCGTACATCCTTTTAACCAAGTTTTGGGGAGTGTAATGACACTTGTGTTTGTACTTTTCTTCATTCTGTTTTTTACTATGTTTATTTTTTGTTGTTTTTAAGTAGATCCAAGCTTGACAACCCAATGATGAGAAATAGGAGAGCATGGTCAGAGTCTTTAGTCCACATTAACAAGCAAATGCACAACAGAATTGTGAGTCACGGTTGTTTTATTTGCGGTCCAGTTCTACAAAAAGGGCGATTAATCTTACTGTGATAACAGAATGAAAATTCAGATGTTTACCTTTAAGCTACCCATCCAAGTCATTTTATTTGCTCATGGTTTTCTTTTATTTTTCAAAAGCAGAGACTAACTTTAGTGGCCTCCAAAAGAAAAGAAACGTGCACTTTTGTAATCTCAAAGAAACAAATGCATCGTCTTTGCATTATCATGCGGTTATTATACAACGCGGCCGTTTTGCAGTTGTCTTGTGTTTGCATATTTATTTTCTACATCTAGTATGACTACTAAGAATTACAAAAGCAGAAAGAACTCTATCAGGTCAACCGCAAGTATTTCATTCGACATTATATGTTTATAAATTCATGACAGTTTCACTAAGTTAATGTTTTTGAGCTCCACTAATGTACAGCATTTTCATACTATACAGAATCAAGGAGCTTTTCCATTTTATACCCATAAACATTTATTTAAACCCCAGCACTTTGCCTTACTGAATCATAAACTAATGTTATCACTTATTTTAAATATTCAGCAAATGTGCTTGTTTGTAATAACCTCAGAAGTCATTGTAAAATGATGAGAAAGATCCCCATGCCGTACATATGTAGTATGTAAAGCTCAGCTGTAATATCGGTTTCTTTCATTTCGACGGCGTGCGACTTCATGAATCTCTTCCAATTCGTTGTTTGGATCCTTGTGATTTTATTTGTGCACATAGAAATTTACATTTTATCTGTAATAATTTCAGTTGGAGTTTAGACTATAGTGTACAGCAGAACGTTCTCTTAGTTGTACATCATTGTGGCAATTGTTTTATAGGTTAACACTTGTGTTTTTAATAAACCTAATTCACAAAGTATCATTTTCTTTATATCTTTGACTCGAGGTTCGAACGCCTCATGTATATTCGAGTTTCCCAATTGCCTGTTACTAATTCCCATCATTTCATTTTGTATTGTGGTGTACAAATTGTTTACCCCATTAAACAATTTTTCTTTTTTCAGATAGCAGTGTTTTTTGTTTGATCAATTCCTATAATTTTTTTTATAAAGTTTCCTTAAGCAGCTACAAAATGTCTTGTGTTACTTATATACAGGGTTGTGAGGGTTACTTTTGAAATGTATTTCACTACAGATTACATGCTGTTAAATGTAGTTTGTGATGTATCCCGTTAGATTACTCAAGGTCAGTAATGTATTCTAAATACTTTGGATTACTTCTTCAGCACTGGTAGATTTTTTTCACTTTTTTTGACTATAAAAACTCTGTCAGTACTGTAAGACAAAATACATTCTCTGAAAAACCAAAATATCTTATACAGTGTTGTTTCTAAAACAAGATACATCAAATTGAGCTTGTTTTAAGGATTTTTAGATATTTCTACAGGAAAACAATAAAAAAATTATTACTAGCTAACATGTATTTTCTTGATAAAAATATGATCATATCTGGTAACGTGCATGTAAAATGGCTAGAAATAGCATTTTAGCTTAGCGTAAAGCTGACAATTTAAACAAGGTTTATTTCTATTTCTTCTGCTCCAAACGTACTTCAAACTTACTTCTCTGTCTGCTCGTATGAATGTAACACATCATAAGAAAGTGTTTCACCGCTGTTCAAATGCACTTTGGATTGCATCATTTATATGAATAAATGTTTTCCTTCTGAAAGGACTAAATATTAAATGAAACAAATTACAAAAAATGCAAAGTAATCTCTTCAGTAATCAAAATACTTTGAGTGTTACTGTACTCTAATTACCAATTATTTAAATTGTAACTGTAGTGGAATACAGTAACTTATATTTTGTATTTTAAATACGTAATCCCATTACATCCATTACTCCCCAACCCTGTTTATAAAGTAGTTTTTCCGTTCTATGTAGCAGGACTGAAAAAGTTCCAACAGGTTTGCTGACACTTTCACTAAATAAAGAAATGTAAAAATGCATTCATAAATACAGTTGATTATGTAACATTTTTATTAATAATAAAATATGGATTGAACACACAGAAAACCTGCACTTCAATTACAAACAACAGTTTCTTTTTTACACTATATATGTTGTATGCACATAATATGAAGTTAATATGCTTGATTATTTGCTATTATAGTTACTTCTACCCCTGAAAGATAAAAGGAAAATGTAAATATCTATAGAAATGTCACTTTATTGATTGATTATAGCTAGTGAATAGCTAAATAAATGATAAACTAAATAAATGCAAAATTAATATATGTATAGATCTAAAAGTAACATTAAAAGTTGCATTAAAATATGTATAGAGCTAAAAGGAACATAAAAAGTCCCAACTGCATAACTAAGTGAATGTCTAAAATAATAAATGATGGAAAGGTTATTCATCTGCCCCATGCCATGCTTTGTTACAATGGCATGCCAGTCTCTTTTATAAGGGTTTGAAGCAGATTAAACATCTACAACATTTCATCTTTGAAGCCATTTAATTCCCAAGCCCAAATAAAAAGAACCTGTCACAGACTCAGGTGATGCTCAGAACTGGGGTGTTCCTGCTGTGAATTAAAGCACTAGCTGGTCATGATGTGTGGAAATCCATCCTATTCTGCTTAAACATAACTCAAGAAATGTATCAATTAATGCCACATAAATGCTCATGCTGCACACAAGACATTAAAATATTGTATAATATATATATATATATATATAGATAGATAGATATATGCATAGTTATGTATTATTAAAGAGTTATTGTTAAAAGGTATTATGTGTATTAGAAATATGAATTATAATGAACATATTTGGCATTATTATTATTATTATTATTATGTGTCATATAAAAATAGTTCAACAATGCCTGCGTACTTTATAAATAATAAATATTGTATTCATATCCTTTTACATTTATTATTAATAATATATGCTATTTAATATTTGTAAAACATTAGGCTTCCGCAGCTGTGTTATGTTTTATAATCCAGTGAGATCCACTATGGCTTTAATAAATATAGTATCATCTCTCAGGTAGGAGCTTTTGCCTGCCAGCTTGGCAAGTGGGCAGAAGAGCGGGCAGCCGCTGGCAATATTCATCTCACTGATGGGTCTCTGGAAGGAGGTGGAGCTCACATCAGGTCTGAAGGCATCAATGATGTGCTCTCTGTTGTTCTGATCCAAAAGCATCAATGTCACCTGGACAGAAATGACAATGATGAGAGAGCAGGAATTAAAACCCAATTCATAAGACCTGGTTACATCAGGTGACCGAAAACAGAATATCAATAAATAAAAGAGATATATATATATATATCAAGAGAGGCTAAGTTTCTTTGGATTTACTATGTGTTTGAGTAAAATTAACTGTATCATATGACTTACCTTCTGGCTGAAGGGCCATTTCAACAGCGCATCATATTTGCCCCTCATGACCACAAAGAACAGCGAGAGGTGTGTGCCCCTGCCTGTGCCGTCACCATTCAGATAGAGTCTCAGACACATCTTATAACCATATTTACTGGAGAAGAATGCTGCAGAACAGAAGTGGTATGCTGTATGTCAGATTTACTGTAGGAAAATGTGTCACTAAGGGGGCTTTCACACTTGGTTCGATTGCCTGTTCCGAACCCGAGTTCGATTGCTCCCCCCTGCCCCCGATGGACTGTGTTCACATTATATATTTGTATCCGAACGCGATGCACGCTTGCGTCATCAAGCTGCAGCTGGTGCGTAATCGTGTTGCTTGATAACCGCGAAATGAAAAGGCGTCAAAATTCAATGAATAGACTTGCTCGGTTCACATTTGTTCTTCTTTTTTTAACCTTTGGTTTTGTTTTCAACATCAAGATACAGAAACACACTTGCGTCTGTCTGCCGCAAAAATACTGAAATCGTTCAAAGACAGCGGGCTGTCCGCCGAAGACAATTTTTGCGAAGGCAAGCAGAAATCATCTCTCTGCTTGCAGTGCGTGTGCATCAATCCCGCTTTTCGTCAAGGTAAGTGTATACACACACACACACGCACGAAAGTAAACCCTTTCCGCTCATTTTGAAAGTGACGCGTGTGAGACTGACGACCACATTATACGTCATCAATAGCGGTTCACTTCCGCGGTTTGGTTCGATTGCGTTCATATCAGCAGCGAACCGTACTGGAGTTCACATGAACCGTACCCCAGACTACCTTTTTAAGCGGACCCGAGTACGGTTCGCGGGTGCGCACCCGAGTTCGGAAGACAGCGTTCACATCATCCAAACGAACCGAACTCTGACGTCATTCGAACCGGGGTGCGCACCAAAAGTGCTAGTGTGAAAGCCCCCTAAGACCACAGCACTCGATTTGACATTATGAAAGTAAAACTCTGCAGTCCTGGAAATTGGGGGAAATAACAAAAAGTGAAAATGAATGCGTACTAAAGCATGATGAGGTCTGCATTGTGGCCAAGATGTGAACAATCATCAAGTAACCCTGGACATTTTCCAGATTAGTATGTGTGATGTAAGTAACACAATGGGTGAAGACCCTCAGAATGAAACTACACAACACCGTTCATACATTTAATTCGCAAATCATAACTAGATTTGTGGTGCTTGCCAGTGCAAAGCAATGCCACAATGATTCATTTTGATGAGCAAAATGATTTTCACAATTGCTCACTACATTGACCAAGTATACATGCACTTAAAAAACCTATTTATTCCAGGGGTTTTGCAGAAAGTGGCGTTCTGAAACATAATGTAAATTGCCTTATGCCGTTTAAAGGATTAAGAGAAAGCAGTTTAACACACCCAGGTTTCTGCCAGAGAACGTGGCTTAATGCGGTCATATAAATACGTAAGCGGCATTCCAACAGGTTTTTGAGTAGTGCACATGGGCATGAACAGACCGGATAACAAACGTCATAGGATGGAGCCCAACAACAAGTTAACAAAGTGGAAAAAATGTAAAAACTTTTGAGTACAGTGGGAAAAGTAGATACACTAAACTATACCCATTTGCGCTCATACACTGGGGGAATCCCAGAGTTTTATGTAAGAGGCAAACCCCACTATTGCAGTGCAATTACGCTGCAGGTCTCGACAGAAAGTTAAGGTTACAAACACACAAACAACACAAGTGTTGCTGTGGACAAAGCTGCTTACTGACCAAGCCGCACGTATACGGGAGTAAAGAGTACGCCGCTTAGAAAGTGCATGTAAAACGAAACACTGCTTTCTCACAATAAGCCGCTATCTGGTGTCCATGTAAACATTGCCACTGTTGTTGGTGGTTGTCAGGGTGTTGCTTTGCTATTGTTAAGGTGTTCCAAATGATTCTTGGCATGCTCCCATCTACATTTATTTACATTTACATTTATGCATTTGGCAGATGCTTTTATCCAAAGCGACTTACAGAGCCCTTATTACAGGGACAATCCCCCTGGAGCAACCTGGAGTTAAGTGCCTTGCTCAAGGACACAATGGTGGTGGCTGTGGGGATCGAACCAGCCACCTTCTGATTACCAGATTACCAGTTATGTGCTTTAGACCACTACACCACTACCACTCAGCCATCTAGTTGCCGGGGTGTTCTGGATGGTTGCTAGAAGCATGGTATGTGCCATCAGTCTGCGTTATTTCAGTCTCAAAATCATGTTTAATAGCATAATTTCTGGTTTAGATACAACTGTACCTATGGCTCAGCAGAGAAAATCCACCAATCAGAGAATTGCGGCTAACAAAGCTTGCCAAACAAGCTCTGCAGCAACCACTGTCAATTACGCAATCAAGTCGGTCTCCCTACTACTACTCGTATATTTGCAAATATCTGAATAGTTCAAATAAGCTTAAGATATATACTTATCAACTAATTTAATCAATAGTTTTATATTTTACATTGTTTTTTTTCATCCAATTACGTCAAACACAATGCTTCATGGGACTGTTGTTCATGCCCTCATGTTTGGTTAATGTCTTAGAACTCTTTTATTGAGGATTTTCTTAAATTCCTTTGGTAAAAAAATGAATAGGAATAATAGGAACACACTGTTGTGCTCTTTATTAATAGTAATTATGAAATTCAATCATTGATGGACTTAATCTGAAATAAATCTTACCAGGCGAGAACATAGCTGGAGCTCGGCCGCCCACTGCATCTTGTCTGCGGCGAGAGAAGTCTGCTATTTTCCATATGAAAACTCCATCGTAAGTGCAAAACTGCAGCTCCTGCAAAGACTGCTCGGACTCTGCTAACTGCAGATCTCGCATGGTTAAAGTCCGTTCCAGCTGTCGCACCTTAAAGAGTCACCACACAAAAACAACAATAGGGTTGAGTCATATTTGATCATCTTTATTCTACAACACTTTGATTATATATCCTATATACTGTATAGTGTTTTTATATATACTAATATGCAGAGAAAAAATAGTTCCCATAGCTCATATGGCATTAAGTCAGCATCTTAAAGATGATTTTTACAACACTTAAATGAAGATACAGCTAAAGGAAACATCTGTTCTTATAAAATACAGTGATTTAACTGTTGCAACACATTTAATCGTGTGAGATTTTAACTGGTCCAATTGTGGAATATAGTCATTAGTCTTTCTAAGTGTTGTGTACAATGTTGTAGGCGTCCCCAATTTACTGGCAACACTGACCACATTTAAATGTACTTAAGAAAAAGTTTTTTTTTTTTCAGGGTTTTTGCAGAAAGTGCCGTTCTGAAACGTCATGTAAACGAGAATACAAATTTCCTTACGCCATTTACGGGATTAAGAGAAAGCGTTTAACACACCCAGGTTTCTCCCAGAAAAGCGGCTTTTGTGATCACGGATACGCATAGAAGTTTTTGAAGTGTGCGCATGTGCGTGAACAGACCAGATAGCAAACGTCATAGGATGGAGCCCAACAGCACGTCAACAAAACATTTCTGGGAGTAATGTGAAGATGACATACACTATAAACTATACCCATTTATACACACCAATGTAAAATATCGACTGTCCCTCAAGTAGGTTGGGGGAATCCTGGAGTTTTACATAAGAGGGAATCCCCAGTATTGCAGTGTATTTTCCACTGCGTATCGCGATGGGAAGTTAAGGAAACAAACACAGCAACAACTCTGAAATATCTGGAAATAAAGTGAAGCAATGAAGAATAAAATAGTGAAGTCTTTCTTGGAAACCATATTTGTTATTTACACAAGCATTGCGGGGACATTACGTTGCTGTGGAGAAAGCTGCTTACAGACCGAGTTGCATACAGTAGTAAAGAGTACTCCGCTTATACAATGCATGTAAAAGGGAAAGGCACTTTCTGGCAAAAAGCCACTTTCTGTTATCCATGTAAAATTAGTCACAGGTATTTGGTGTTCATTGGTGCCTGTGTGAAAGTAGCAACTGACAGAAAGTTCAGGAAACAAGTTGTATGGGGACCCCCATTAGACCCCACATGAATGAAGGATCTTGGCAGAGACAGCAGTGGCTCTTCTGTCAATCATTATCTTGCAGGAGCAGGAAAAAAAACGTGGTAAAATCACTAACGCACCACCTTTTTTGGCTTTTTGCTTTAGTCAAATAGCTGTACTTATGAAATTTTGGAAAAACTGACTTTAAAAGCTACTGAATAAAGTAAAATGTTCCAACGGCCTGTCATAAAAACAATATTATAAAACGGATACTCTAAAATCCAATTTTAAAATGCAAATAAACTGTGACAATAATATAAATGCACAATTGCTATGTTGTTAAGTAACAATATAGAGCTAACAGTTATGATCATAAAATTACTTGGTGGAAAAATTGCTACTTAATCTGTAGGGCTGTCAATCAATTAAAATTGTTAATTTTATTAAATTAAATGAAACGGTATTCTGATTAATCAAATTAATCGTAATTAATGATAAATATCAATACTTGCTGGAAAAAGCCCCTAAATTATGATAATACAAAAAACATTATAATATTGTGGCAGATGGAAATATTGAATAGAAATTACCCCCAAAAATTTTTTTTTAATTTGTAGCCAATATATAATGTTTTTTATTTAACATAAGCCCATCATTAGCTTACAGGCCACAGCGATCAATTTTGGAGGTGAGTTTGCCAATCTGTCCAGGAATGGGTTCTTGCTTGTCATCAGCGTTATTTTTAGTGTTAGTTAAGTTACTCAAAAAGTAATCCACTACAAATTACTTCTCCACAAAATTTATATCGGATTGCACTACTCATTACTTCATGGAAAAAAGTGATCACATAACTAATAACTTTACTTTTAAGTTTTTTTTGCTCAGCAAATTCAAAATAATGTAAATTAACTTAACTGAAAGTCAGTAACTGTAATCTGATTACACAAATTTAAAATGTAATGTTACACTACTTTTGACTTAACTTTTGACTTTTATATTACAGCTTGAACTGCTTCGATAGTAGAAAAAAATCCTGATTTTGGAATTTACGTATAGGTTGGGGGAGGGGCATGATTAATTGTATAAATTTTTTAATTGCGATATTTTCTTTTATAATTAATCGCAACAAATTTATGTTAAATTGACAGCCCTATTCGTTTATATTTTACCACCATTAAGGGGCTTTTAGGCACTCAACTTCCTGTCATGCCGAAAAACACACCTTAACAGAGGTAAAATCAATAACGCACCGTATGGAGTGGCTTATAGCTTTACCGTTCAGTACATCATCTGGATTCGTTACCTGCAATGTGACAGCCTCGGATCATGCTCGGATGCATAGCAGAGCATCAAACCTCTCTGCTGCCCGAAAGAAAAAACAATCCTATAAATCCAATCTAGGGAGTGAGCTATTTAACTATTGAAGTGCACTGTTTCCTGCCTGGTAGGCATAGTTTGTACCTTGTTTGATAAGTTCTCTATCTTCTCCTGGTCCAGGCGATGTTGTCGAGACAATGCCTCCAAGGTGAGAGCTGAACGCTCCACCTCTCGATTCAACACACAAACTATATTCTCCAATGCTGTGACTTTCTGCTGAACACCAGGATCGCCTCCTCTTGCTGCATTATGTGCGGCTGCATGAGCCCCTGCAGGTGGAGCGTCTTCAGGTCCACGGTACAGTCCCAGCCCCGAATCTTCCTGCCACTCTCCAGCCCCCTCGGCACGCATGCGCACAGAGGAGAGTGCGCCCAACATGAGACGCAAATGATCCATCACACTGGCCTGTTCATGCTCCTGCTGCTTACCATTGTCAGTCTGTGACGAGAGAGACAGATTAAGCACGCCTAAATGAAAATTCTATCATCATTTGCTCACCCTCATTGTTTCAGTGCATTAATTTATTCAGAGGTGAAATTTCTTGCTTTGCAATTTAATGACAGTGAAAGCTAAAAGTGTCATAAAAGTGGTCCATACAAATCATGCGCTATGTACCAAGTCTTCTGAAACCATACGATAGCTTTGTAAAGAGAGCAAAACGAAACTGAGGTCATTATTCACTGAAGCATTGTCTGATTCATGAACAAAAGCTGCTTTTACATTTATGCATTTGGCAGATGCTTTTTATCCAAAGCGACTTAGTGCATTTATTACAGGGACAATCCCCCCCCGGAGCAACCTGGAGTTAAGTGCCTTGCTCAAGCGACACAATGGTGGTGGCTGTGGAGATCGAACCGGCAACCTTCTGCTTACCAGTTCTGTGCTTTAGCCCACAATACCACCACGCTCTTTTGAGTCAGATCTTCTCAATGAATCAGTTGATCCAGTTCACATAACAAGTCTGAATCTATGAATCAGACTGATTGGTTCTCATATACAACACAGTGATTTAGTGATCCGGTCACCATAGTTAACAGCCTGGAAGTGAACATTATTAGTGAATAACAACTTAAATTTAGGGTTGTTATCAAATGACTTCAGAAGACTTGGAATATACCACACAAGTAATCAACAGACCACTTTTTTTTTCATCTTGGAACTTGGCATCTTTATTCCCCATTCACCCCCCCAAAAAAGACTGACCAGTTTATTGCTAAAATAATTCACCTTTTGTGTTCCACATGAGTGAGAATGAAAATGTAATTTCCGTTTTAGGTTAACGATCCCTTCAATAGCAATGATCCAGTAATTTCCTGATGTAGAACATCAAGTTCTGCTCAACCTGTATTTCCACTTCATCTTTTTTTCTACGCCCTACATTTGACTTAATTGAATCTTCTCTTTATCTTGTTTCACATGGAAATACATTAGATTACGCAAGTAAAATAGGTTGCAATAAAGCATTTCATATACACAAAAGAAAAAAAAAAAAAGCCATTGGGTGCGTTTGCCTTTAAAAACAAGACAGTAAAGAGCAGACCGGAGGGTGGAGAGAGAACGACAATGGAATCGTGACAACCCATTTAAACCTGCGTCCTCATGACCATAATACACCATGTTCCAAATTATTATGCACATGCCATTTTTTATTGTTTTTCCGAAACAGTCAGTATGATTAAGGATTTTATTTTATCCTCAACAATTATTTTACAATGTGGATGTTATTACATGTGAATGAACTGATAATGTCAACATCGTTATTGATATTTTGAAAAAAAAAATATATATATATATATATATATTTATATATATATATATATATGTTGTTCCAAATAATTATGCAGAATTCACTTTGAAAACATTCAATGGGTTATAATGAACTGAAATGGACATCTGTCATAGGTGCTGCATGGACAGATCATTTAAAAAAAAAAAAAACACACACTTAAAAAAACGTATTCACAGTTCAAGTTACATATTAATATATGAGCCCTTCTTTGAGAGGACTTCAACAATGCTCTCATCCATTGAACTTGTAAGTCCACGTATAGTTTCTGCCAGTATTTCATTTGAGTAGCCAATATTGCCTCCCAGAACTGTTGTTTGGAGGCATATTGCCGCCCACCCTCATAGATTCCTTTTAAGGATGCTCCACAGGTTCTCAATAGGATTGAGGTCAAGGGATGATGGTGCCACACCATGATTTTTTTCTCTTTTTATGCCCATAGCAGTCAAGGAGTCATTGGTGTTTTTTGCATCATGGGATGGTGCGTTGTCCTGCTTGAAAATCATTTTATTTCGGAAGGCACGATTCTTCTTTTTATACTATATGCAGGTCATTTTGACACTCTCAGGGACCCTAAAGGGACATACCATCTCACTTCCCAATATTCCATCCCAAATCATCACTCCATCAACTGCGGAGATCTCAATCTTGTTGGAACAGGGTGGCCATTCACCAACCATCCAGAACTCTATCCATCTGGACAATCACGTGTAGCACGGCATTCGTCAGTGAATAAACTGTTTGAAAATTAGTCTTCGTGTAATGTTGAGCCCACTGAAAACTTTTCTCTTTGAGAGCTTTGGTTAGGGGTGGCCGAAATGCAGCTTTATGCACAACTGCCAGCCTCTGAAGGATCCTGTATCGAGAGGTTCTTGGGACTCCAAAGACACCAGCAGCTTCAAATACCCATTTTTTTTATAGCTGCCCTTTTAATAACATTAATTTGTCAGACAGAAGCCTTTCGTAATAAGCCTTTATCTGATAAAATTCCTCGGTACTGTGAATCACTCACAAATCTTTTGACAGTTCGATGATCTCTGTTCAGTTTTTGCGAAATATCAGTTGTTTTCATGCCTTTTGCAAGACATTGCACTATTTCAGCTTTTCATCTTCAGAAAGATCTTTCTTCCTCCCCATATTGCATCAGAACATTGACTTGCTTGATAATGTGGAACAAGCTCTTTAGGTTTCCCTTTAACTAAGATCACCTGGCAAACTAATTAACTAACCTGTCTGAGATTGATACCAGTTATCTTAAAACATATGAGAAATTAAACAAACACTTTCTTTAAAAACTAAAACCTGAATGTTTATTTGAATGAAATCATACTGATATGTTACTTGCATAATAATTTGGAACATGGTGTAGTTCTTATGGTGTCATGAGCATGGGCACTAACCCTTTAGAAGGGTGAGCATCTCCTGCAGCTTTTGATTAGCTGTGGCAGTTTTTTGTCTACACACTAGAGGGCATCTTTTAAAAAGAAAGAAAATGTTTGACTTCGTTTGAAGACAGACTCAAGGAAGGAAATGCTTGAATGTTTTAGCACATCTCACCTATAGTGAACAGAGATGTACATTTATGATATTTCATCAATACCTCCCTTTTTTTTTCTTCTTTTTTGTCTGTTATGCATTTCACTCAATGATCAAAAAACATTTGCCTGTACTTTCATGAGTTAAAAAAATTAACTCGCACCTACTGTGAGACTACTGCTAAAGTTAATACCCAAGCTAATGTTGTCACAAAGACTTCGTGACTTCTTACCCACATTGTAGAGTATTTAAATCGTATGGTTTTATTTTAGTCATGTGGAAAAAACTAATCGCAAACGGAATTATTCAAATTCATGTTCTGGTTAGTGACGACAAAATGATGATGATAAAATGGCTTAAAGGCTTATGAAAGTTATGAAGTATAATAAACAAATGTCCTAAATTTTAAATAGAATTATGATAATAATAAATATATATATATATATATATATATATATATATAAATAATTATTAGAAAAAATTATATTTGTAAATATTTTAAATAATATAACAAATTAAATAACTAATTACACACACTCATTAATTAAACTCTGCAAACTGACAGTGTATGTTGCAACTTATATATAACTTATAAACTTTACAAACTCACATTATAACTACTATTTGCAGATGTAACAATCACATTTATGTGTAACGTGCACTTTGTGTACGCTGTTTGGTAACAACACCTCATTAAATCAATAAATGCATCCTTAATGAAACCATACAAAACTTTATAGTTGAGCTATGAAGATAAAAACGAATTTGTTTTAGTTACACAATGATTGTCTATAAATGAAACCTGACTTCAGCGTGACTAATATGTATTTAAATCCGCCCTTTAGGGTTTGGTTACAAAAGGAGTATCGAAAAGTTATTCTTATACAAACTGTATTCAAAGGAAAAGAAATACACACCACAGCCCTGCAGCCAATCTCACTAAACTGACATGCCGACTTGGACTTTGCACACGACTTGCTGTGTTCTTGAAACTGTGAAAAAACAAAAGACATAAAATTCATGATAAAGCCGTTTTAAAAATAATTAGATACGTTGGGCATCATCCTCTTTTAGGGAAACCATATGGTGCAGTTGTTGAAGCACTTGCCAAACTTGTGGTTTTAGCAATCTCGCAGTAAAACATGACTAGCTAGATTCTGTGATTGGCACACGTGCTTTAAAGGCCACCACACATTCAACTGACATACACACTCTGATCCATTATCTCTTTTTGAGGTTCCATGCTCTTTAAGAAGCTGCATTAGAAGGCACTTGTATCTAGGGCGTAGGCAGAACACGAGGTTTTGCAAAAACAACTATAAACTTATGATTAAAGAGTTTCTATATTCATACTGAGATGTGGAAACATGGAACATGTCATGTGGAAAAAATGTACTGTTGAGAATGCAGACGAACCTTCTCACGTGGGATCTTCTTTTTGCCACAGTCTTTGCATTGCATAGGAAATTTCTGACAAATTTCATCGTGGGCCTGTGACACAAAAGTGTGGGAAAGTCAGCTAAGATGATGTGATAGCAACTGCTTTTAGCTAAAGGGCATACAGTAGCTTAACCAAAAATGCAAATTCTGTCATCTCTGTATTCTTTTCTTTCTTTTGTGGAACACAAAAGAAGACATCAGGTAGAATATTCTAGTTTCTTTTTCCATTCAATGAAAGCCGATGGTGATCAGTGGTTCCATTAAAGTAGCCTGAACAGACTGAAAATGAAGTCACTGAACATGTTTGTCTTCATTGGAGGTTCATTGCCACTGTTCACCATCCACTTTCACTGTATGGAAATGAGCAGCCTGGAAACTCGTTAACTGATTGTGTTCCAGAGGAAAGAAAATCATACATGGCTTGAATAAATAATGCTAGAAATTTCAAATTTGGTTGAACTATCCATTTATAGACTAAATGCCATTTCATTATAATTCCTGCCCTATCACATTGTGACAGCTTGAAGTTGTGTACACTGCAAACATGACATTTGTATATTTACCTTAATATCCTTGAAGTTGAACGTGACCTTGCAGTACTTGCAATTGAGGGTTCTGGCCTCACATTCCCGCTCATTATGACGGTCTTTCTCGCTAAGCAAGATAACAGCTTGACATGCTTCACAATTGACACGTTCAAAGTCACAGCGACCTTCATGCTGACCCTGGTGAAAGAATGGGAGAAATTGGTCTGTATATGTCTAGTTGGATTTAATGTTTTCAGATTGCTGTTTAAAGTTGTTTACAACTAACTGTTAACTCTTAAATTGTCTTCATGTGCTTCCATTTACAATTATCTTGAGAATGTGTGTGGCTTTTTATAGTCACAAGTATGCATTTCCTATTACGAACTAAATGGCCATGAGATGTAATAGATTAAAAGTACATCCTGAATTTAAGACATATTCTCTTGTGATTTGAACCAGACACCAACACAATATCTATATTCAGTCCTACTCTAAGGGCTGAAACACAATCTACTCAAGTACGTGAAAGCAGATGCATCTTGCAACGCATGCTCGATTTCACGCGTCATTGCGTTCTGAAATGTGTCAGAGTGCAATTCATAATCCAATGCAAGCACACGATGCATTGTCAGCATAGCCGCAATCATAGTCTAAACTGTCCACTTCTATGGTGAGTTTTCTCTTTCAAGCAAACTACTTCCAAGTCATGGCTGAGCAACAGTTCGAAGAACACAGTTAGGGATAGGCTGAGTAAGTTATTTGAAGTCAATATATTTATAGCAACTTACCGGAATAATAACATGTACAGTTTAATGGCTATTCTAATACTGCACTGCAAAAATAATAAATCTGTATATGCACATACATGTAATGTTTTATTTTTCATTTCTTGTTATTTTGCACTTAATTTATGCAACAAGATACAAACCAAATAAAACCAGAACAACTGGGAAGCAAGCTCAAGTGTTTTTGCTTCACTACCCCTTTATATCTTTAGTTCTCATTTTCAATTATCTCAGTCAAAAGTCCATTTTGTTTTTACTGCATCAACGCATGCAAGAATAGGTGTGTCTGTGCAAATGTCAGTTTGTACAAAGGAAATGCAAACAAGATAATGCTAGGCTTTGAGCAGGTGTGGGAAATATGTTGCCAGTTATATCTGTACTTGCACAATCGATTGACGATAAGATAGTCTGGTTAGAAACTTTTACCAGGTTACCAGTCTACATACCAAAGAAAACCTTTATTCTGCATATCGGTATGCATCTTTAGATGCAACATGCACAACTTTTAAAATCAAAATGAAATGCCATTTAAAACCATTTTACTTCAATTACCTGAGATATTTAAGAATGAAACAGGATACTCAAACTTAAAAGGTCTAAGGCTTGATTTTATCCATCGGGTAGAGCCACAGCATTAAAACCACCTGCCTAATATTGTGTAGGTCCCCCTCGTGCCACCAAAACAGCGCCAACCCGCATCACAGAATAGCATTCTGAGATGCTATTCTTCTCACCACAATTGTACAGCGCGGTTATCTGAGTTACTGTTAGGGTTGCCAACTGTTCCGTATTAGCTGGGACGTCCCTTATATTGGGCCTAATTGATCTGTCCCATACGTGTCCTCCCATGTTCCGTTTATTGACAGCTACGCTGATCTAACCACTGACTGATACAACAGCAACATGGCAAATGGTTTTTTTAACCTTACCAAAGCACTTTACACTGTGTCCCAATCACCCATTCACACTCACATTCATACACTAATGGCGGCAGAGCTGCCATGCAAGACGCTAGCCTGCCATTGGGAGCAACATGGGGTTCAGTGTCTTGCCCAAGGACACTTTGGCATGTACTTCAATCTACCAACTGTAGATTGAAGTACATTTACTCCTTCATGACGCAGTATATTTTATTATTTGAAGAGCCATATGACTACAGCACATAAAATTCTAGCATTTAAAGGAATAGTTAATCCAAAAATGAAAATTTGCTGATAATTTACTCACTATAGGCCATCCAAGATGTATCCGAGTTCCTTTCTTCATCAAAACAGAATTTAAGATTTTTAGGATTTCATTTCAGGCGCTCCTCCTTTAAACAATGCAAGTGAATGTCCTCCATTTTTTGATGCTCCAAAATGCATATTTAGGGTGCATCAAAATAATCCACATGACTCCAGTCGACAAATAAATTTCTTCTGAACCCAAACTATTGATTATTTTTAGAAACAAAACATTACTTATATATTTTTATCTACAAATGTTCACTTCCGTACATCTCTGTGATGCGCACTCATGAGGAATGATGTAAGCTCGTTGGTAAGGTCACGCGGAGGAGTCAGGAAGCACGTCATTGTTTACAAGAGGAGCGCTGAACAAAAGTTGAACTGTCTTTGCTGAAGATTTGTTTTGGATATGTGTATTGTTCAAAATGATCGTTTGGTGTATGTATCCTGGATGCTTCAAAAACCCCAAAGAAAATATTAACTTTTCATCGATTGCATGTACATGATCATGAGTGATTGAAGCTCTGGCTTATCGTGCTGAACCTGGATATCAGTACACCCCTAAATTCTCTCAAACATTGGAGGGTGAACAGTGAATGTTTTACCCCTGAGGATTTCAGACCATCGAAAGAAACAAAGGGTCGATATCTGAATTAATCGGCTGTACCTGTGCTGTTTTTCCAGTAACTCAGGCATGTGTGAAAACTTTGTCATTGTCACACCTCCCTCAGCGCTCCGCTCCTCATCGCCCTAAAGGCTGGTTATTTACTGCAATAATGTTTTTTTAATTATTGTTTGGAAATAATTTTTTATTTTATACTGTTTTGAAATTGTTTTGGTTTGTGAAAAGCACTTGGTCTGTGTTCTTTGTTAAGTTTCTCTTGTAAACAATGACGCGCTTCCTGACTCCTCCTCCATGTGACGCGTGACGAGCTTATGTCATCCCCATCACGGAGATGTACGGAAGCGAAGATTTGTAGTTAAAATGTATATAAGTATAGTTTTGAAATAATCGTTTAGGTTCAGAAGAAATGTATTTGTCAACTGGAGTCATGGAGATTATTTTGATCGTCAAAAAAATGGAGTACATCCACTTGCATTGTTTAGAGGAGGAGACCTGAAATGAAATCCTAAAAATCATAAATTCTGTTCTGATGAATTAAGAAACGCAGATACATCTTGGATGGCCAGAGGGTGAGAACATTATCAGCACATTTTCATTTTTGGGTGAACTAATCATTTAAGCATTAGCTATCCTGGATAGTATCAAGGGGGAATTTGCAAGAGCATTTCAACATGGTGAGTTTATGGGGGAATGTTTCAAATGTCATGCTTCTCTTACAAATGAATCAGCATTGCCTTTAGACAGTGACTAAGTTAATGCCTGACATTGTTCAGTCATAAGTTCACTTATATCATGCTGATACTAGGCCAAATGCTACATCAAAAAAAAAAACCTGAGACAAAGGCAAACTTCTAGAATTTCAGGTTTAAGGAAACAAAACTGAAACTTGGATTTCAAAATGAACACTAGCACAAAGCAAAGCTGCTTAACCCATCATACACACTCATATAATGCTATATGATCAGCAGTATAAATTTCACAGAGATAATAAAGTTAATTTGCATGGCCCAATGAAAATTTGTCTGTTTGCCAAGCAAATAAAGCCTCCCACAGCCTTAGATTAAAAGATATCTTTAACCTATTCCCACTGTTAAGATACAAAAATGTTCTTAAAAGGGACATTTCTTTGTACATACAAAAAACATATAATTAAAAGCTCACTGTGAAGAAAATAAGCTTTGGAAAAGTTCTTGTTTGTCACATGCTTTTCTTTTAGGTGCTTTCCACTGTGGCTGGGACTTTCCACCCAACCCCCATTGCATATGGGCGTATGTTATTTTTAGAAGGGCTGGTCTATGGCAAGCCATTTTAACTTTGATTCATTTCCAGGATATGACTTCTTGATATCAACAATTCAGTTTTCACTAGTTAAAATGATAGTTATTGATTTCAGGAATTCGATATCTACTAGTAACAATGGCAATTTTTGATATCAGAAATTATATGTGAAATTGGAATTTCAAAAAGTAAGAAATCAATTCTTGATATCAACAATTGATTTTGAATAGCAGCCTATGGAAACATTTCACTAGTGAAAATACAATTACAGTTGTTACAGTTGTGAATTACCATTGTTACTAGTAGATATCGAATTCCTGATATCAATAACTATCATTTTAACTAGTGAAAATTTAATTGTTGATATCAAGAATTCATATCCTGGAAATGAATAAAAGTTAAAACGGCTTGCCAACAGATTCATGTTTAGACTTGAATTATGTTCCAAGTCAGTGATCCAAGTAAAAGCAGTTCATTCGTAGCTTGCCACATTTGGAGTTGTTTAATCATGCAGAACATACCTCATACTCTTTTAATGTTCCTGTCCATGTACATCCTTCATTTGGGCACTTAGCGGGCAAGTTATCGATTTCCCGTCGAGCTGCGTTGTCAGGAAATGCCTACATTTTAGTGGGAAGCAAAGACCGTGGAATTTCCTGTTAGTGAATACTTTCTGTAAATCACTTCTTGTTACTGATAAAAATTATACCAGTGTTCATCGGAATAGGTCATAATGGAGTTTTTCATGTGGGGTTAGCTCACTGTGTATTTCTACTCTTGCAGTTTTACTTTTACGAGAATGAGTGGTTGCCAGGAGTAAAAAGAATGACATGCTTTACAAGATATATTACTGAAGGAAAGCAGCTTACCACTGTAATATTGAGCATAGACAGTTCCTCTTCAAATATACCCTCAGCACGGCAGGCTTCACAGGGTGTGGGACCTGAACTAATAGAGAGGAAAGATCTTGTAAACTTTTAGAGTGAAGCATCAAGGCAGCGCATGAAAAAAGGCAAGGTCAGACCAACTGACAAGTGGCCTCTAAACACAGACAATTTTTGGCATCATTGAAGAGATAGCAGAATGTCCCAGCTGCTCTTTTTTATACAATGAAAGTGGATGGGGTCCAGGGCCAGCCTTGGTCACTATTCACTCCCATTGTATGGAGTAAGAATTGAATTTTTGGGTGAACTATCCCTTACAGCTTTCATGTTTGACAGTAGAGCCTTGTAAACTAAAAGACTGAAGTGAAAACAGCTTGTGCAACACAACACACAGAATTTTTAAATTTGTGAGGAAGGAAAAGAGAATATGTGGTATCGCCCATCCCTACCCTCTAGCGGCGGATGACTTTATAGACAGCTGGCATGATTACTTATACGTTAATTAATCGACAATCGATAAGCTTAATCGATCAAATTATTAACAAATATGAATCTATTAATCATTAACATCTCTACTTCAACCCTTTCAGCTTAAGTGTCGACTTGCATGCTCTTTAGGACTCGTACTCTGGTTCTTGTAATCGCAAGTACAACGCTCTATCACGTGCAATTTGATCGCACATAAACAAGCTTGTAAATGTAGTTGTTTATGTAATGCAAAAGTTCAAATGTCCCGCCTTAATTTATGCACTATACTAAAAGTCTTTTGATGTCACAAGATAGCATTATGTGAGGAACAGGGAGAAAATGACATGCTTATGAACTGACAATCATCCATTTTACTATGTTGCACAGCCTCTAGTGTTTATTTCACCAGTAAACTGCTACAATACTTTCAACGAGCCACGTAAAAACCCTTTTGCAAAAATGTAAGTTTTGTAACCAAGGTCAAGATGGCTAGAACTGATGTTGACTACATCTCTCACTTCTCTTTCAGATTAGAAGCATTTCGAAAGAAGAAACAGAAGCGGTCACTGGTTGAGGTTTCTTTTACCAGTTAGCAGGAATTGAGCAAGGGGCGTGAAATTGAAAACAAAACCGCTCTTAAACCGTCTACCTTATCTCTCACCCACGCTACATAGGGCATATCTTTTCAAGAAAGGCCCAGTGTAGCCTTCTTTTCTAGTAAGCTCTTTTAAGTGAAGAGCTGGTTTGCAAAGACGAAAGATGCACGACAATTCTTTGATGTATTTCTCTCTTATCAATAACAGGAGCCCTTTACTTCATTGAAATGCTTCATATAGCAAGGAGGCGTAATTCATAGTCAAAGACGAGTATTTTAAACACTTGACAATTAATATTGGCAATGGTTGTAGTTCTAGCATGTAGGCTACATGTGGGTCATAAGATGATGCCCATTAATGCATAAATATCCATAAACACTGATCATTTTACAATTAATTGTATGATTTATCACACTAAATCAAATAGACAGACCTAGTTGTATCATGTAAATACTTGTCCTGACAGTATAGTCACTATATGTTAACAATAATAATAATAATGACCGTGGCCAAATGACTAACGCCAAAGCAAAGCTCACCCAAAACTGAAAATATCCTAGGATATGTCCAAAGAGGTAAGGGAAGATGATATATATCCAGGTTCAAGGAGAAACCTTTGGGTTAAGAAGCAACTGAGTGGATCAGCATCAAGCAAAAGAAGGTAGATGCTTCCCGTCTAGCTACAGCGCAGTGGTAGGATTAATTGGATGGGGACATTTCCATGGACAGGGTGGAAATGAATGCAGAGTATGGGGCAGTGGGTTTTCCTGGGTACCTGGTGAGTTGTTTGAAACAGAACACACAGAAGCGATGTCCGCACTGAGCTTGAAAAGGTTTCCTGAGAATCTCTTTACACTGCTGGCACTGATATTTCGGTTCCATGGACACTGACAAAACTTCCCGGGATATTCCAGGCAATGTGGAGTCCAAAGAAGAGGGCAAAGATTGACGTGCCATTACCTTCCATTTACCCACAGCTTCGCCAGTGTTGATCATCTATGAAAAAAAAAGTACAGCACAACTTAGCAGACCATTGACAGATCTGCAAGTCAACATGAAACTGCATTGGTGAACCATTTTACTTCTGTAAGACATAATTACGAGTTAAAATTGAATTTGCGGTCAATTGTATAGTACTATTACTACATTCCTAAAACACTGCCATCACCCACATTTTGATGCTTTTCTCCCTCACTTTTTAAAGAAAAATATAAAAAAATGTTTTGCTATTTTTTGTCATAATTCCATTCAATTAATGTTACTCAGCATTAGATATCAGCATTTATTATTGGCAGTATTTTAGAAAGACAACAATAGCTTACAAATGCCTAAATGTAGATTTGGCATAGGCCTAACATTAATCAATATATCAACTGATACATTTTTACATTTCATATATGTACATAATGACTTCTACTAAGTGAATAATGCACAAATGATAGATTATCAACACATCACACTCTTTGGATTTGACAAAAATGCAAAGGGATACAAAGGGTTAACTGAACAGGATATGTGTAATGGATTATGTCAACAGAATGCAATCAACGTCGTGATGAGTGGTTGAACAAACGTCCCAATCACCATTATTTATTAAAATTCTGATTACAACACACACACACACACACACACATTTGAGCTGCTCATGACACCTAACATTTGACAGTTTCACATGATCATTTGTCATAATTTAGTTAATCATACCATATTTAATTGTTTTGACTTTACGAGATGAACACTGAATTCTGCAGACATAAATGTGGTTGAGATGTGGGTACTAGCCTAAATGTCACACTAGAAAAACAAACAAACACAAACAAAATTAGCTCACACTAATGCATTCATAAAAAGAACATGGCATATTTTATAAAATTAACAAAACAATAATAAAAAGTATTGTTTTTAACAACAGGTGATGTAGTTAGATAAAATGAGACAAAAACATTTGATTGTCCAAATAAATATCCCCCATCTCTTTTTCAACTGTTGCTTATTCATTTCATCCGACCAAAAAATGGGCACATTTATACATAACCATTCCAATCTCTATATGGGCTAGCTATATTTCTTCTTATTCATGTTAATAAATCTAAAAAGTTGAATCATTTTCTGTTGTATTAACACGAGTAGGCCTATAGCTAGCTTGCTCGATTAATTGGTTACAGAGGAGTGCAGTTTTTAACAAGCAGCATTAGTTTTGTTCATTAATGTACATAGATTTGACTAACAATTGAATAGTTCATAAAATAGTGTAAATAGTCTGTCTTATAAAAGCTGTAAGGACATTGAACCAGTTTACATCCAGACCAATATGCTGACAACTCCCAAAAATCAGCGTATTTAAAAAATCCGACAAAGCAAGAAAACAGCATTGTATCTCATTGTATATGAGATTTGAAATAATCGTTTTGTTTCTCGGCTTTTGATGTAAAACTGTGAAGAGATATGCGCACAACCGTTGTGGACATTGGATAAGCCGGTAAGAACGCCAGTAAAGGTGTTCACATGAAAGACCAAATTTAGTAAGTGGTTTATTCTTAAGTGGTTTGTGACCTTACAACAGATAAAGGAGAGGATTTTCTCCACAATTTGCAATGCCCAATTACCAATGTGCTCTAAGTCCTCATGGTAGTGTAGTGAATCCGGTGTCGGAGGACAAATCTCAGTTGCCTCTGCGTCCAAGACCATCAATCCGTGCATCTTATCACGTGGCTTGTTGAGCGCGTTTCCGCAGAGACCTAGCGCATGTGTAGGCTTCACACTATTCTACGTCGCATCTGCACAACTCACCATGCGCCCCACTGAGAGCGAAAACCACATTATTGTGACCACGAGGAGGTTACCCCATGTGACTCTACCCTCCCTAGCAACCGGGCCAATTAGTTGCTTAGGAGACCTTACTGGAGTCATCATTATCAGCTTATTAAGCATAATCGGTGTATTAATGTGTATGTAAACGTTAACATGCACGCCAGTAAGTTCATAACTCGCAAAAATCTGATTATTTAAAAAATCCAAAAAAGCAAGAAATCCGCATTTATGCGAGATTTGAAATAATCGTGTTATTCTCTGCTTTTGACGAAAAACCATGAAGAGTCTTGCGCACAACACGCGTGCACACCGAATATTGCGTTACTGGCAAAAATCTAGCCGTGTCGACAGATTTATTTTTCCGCTGTTTATGACCATACAATGATAAATGAAAGCCATTAGACATATTGTGTTAACATGAACACACATGCTTACTAGGCATAATCAGTGTAAGAATGTGCATGTAAACACGCTCATTGACAACACAAAAATGGAGGGGAGTGGATACAGTGACACCCGGGACGGAGAGGTGCATCGACCTTGGTGTGCACACATGTTAAGTCTCCCGTGTTGTGGTTGTACAAAGACAGTTCCACCTCTACAAAAACTAAATTGTGCCCGAGTCAAAAAAATTACCAAAATGGCAATTGCAAGTAGGGTGGCCAATGGGGTCCCATGGCCACCCCCAAGCTCCTCCACTGCCACCAGGTTTGTAAGTGAACAAGCCTGGATGAGATTTGAGATGTACTTTTACGTCAATATCATCTTTCATTAAAAGCGGCTTCCATATTCTGCTAAATAGCTTGTGCGTGTGCGTGTGTGGAAGAAAGACTTTCATTCAGCTTTCATGACAATGGCAGTAAATAATCACAGAATGTTCTTTTTTCTTTGCTTCAGTAAAGCTTACATTTTAAGTCTCAAAAGTCTACTTTTTGAAAAGTGTCAAAATACCAACCCTGTCTTTTAATCTGCTACTTGAAGTAAGGTAACACAGAAATCCACTCCTTAGTTTACCTAATACTGTTACCTAATATACGATTATGCAAGTACACTATTGATGTAATACAATTATTTTTATGAGGTTCTACCTATAGACCTAAACGCTTAACACTGAATACAACATTACTTTTTGTTTTGACAAAGCACGATCTGCTTTTAGTCATTATTAAAACTTCAAATCCTTCCTTTTATTCCCAAAGCAGAATGACCTGAAGCCCGTTTCAAGCTTGAAGAAGTCCATTAGGTCCATTTCCAAAAGTAATGCATCAACTGACAGAAGTGCACACATCTTGAGTGACCAAAAACACGTTTTAATTGAAATCAGCCAGTCACAAAGATCCGAAGTCAACCCATCTAGGCCTTAAATACAAGCTAAGTGTTCACCTTGGCAAAAACACAACATGTTGCGTAACACAATATATTAATAAACAAAACCAACACAAGACTATTGCCTAGTGTGATATCTGCCAAGTGCCCTCATAGCTACCACATACACCTATATAAGGCAATGAAGAAATGCATGTAAATAACACTGTAAATCGAGCTAAGATGTTGTCCTCATTCAGTATGGCAACTAGCTACACAAGTGTCCGTACAACACGCGCATACCACAGAATTAAACACGGCAGCGAAAGGTTTTCACACAGAGATAATGTTAAAGTTACTCACCAAAGTCGCTCAAATACTTTGTGAAACAACTTTGGGCGGCGGAGCTTCAAACCAACAGCATAACCTCCCACAATGTAAATAACACGTAGGCTATTACAGCTAGAATGATTGTGTTAGCATACTGTCTCCTTGTTAGCGGATATTATTATCATCGGCGTTCATATGGAAGTATTTAATAAGAGTGGAATAGTTAATTAGTTTGATATTAGTTTGAACTGTAAACAACGCGTGTTGTTCAGGGGAACATCCTGACCATGCCAGTAGCATTTGCTAACCAGCACTGCGAAAGCGTGATAATTTAGAAAAAATAACATTTAAATGCAGTATTTTGGCTCGCTGCGATGATTGTAGTAGCATTGCGGTTGCTTCACCTACGGAAACTAACATTCACCGCATTCATATCTGCTGTGCCGTTTAATATTTATCTGTCGGAGTGTCTTAGTTCATTTTCTTAAAAGATTTATAGCAGGTAAATTGAATTGATCGGGTTGTGCTATAAGGTCCGCTACGATTTTAGAAAATATTATTTAAGCTCAAGGGCATGCCGATGAATGTATGGACAATAGTAATTTATATTTAAAGGTGCACTCAGTATTATTTCCTCCTTAAAAAAGTAACTCTTAAAGACATGAATTGTAATTTTGCAATATATGTAGGAAATCATGAGCACATTAAAATGAAGACTCCAGTCATACCAGTAACCCTATTAAAGCTCTTTTATTCTATATAGGGTAGGGGCACCTCCCATGTTTGAATCACATTGATTCAAATACTACTTGCTGTAGCCAGTGGCGGTTCTAGGATTTTTCTGTAACAGGGGCCATTAAGGGGCCACATGTTACATTCAGGGGCCAAGTAGAGGGTACATTCAAGCACACAAAATAATTTATTCAGTACGGTGCAAATACACTTTGGCAGTCATTCCTTTTTCAAATGCTCTAATAAAAAAAAAGTGACTAAAGTTCTTAATGATTTTTTTTTCCATTTATTTATACTGTTCATAAAGGCCCACTCCTGTATTCCCTGTACACACATGACTGTGTGGCAACACATAGCTCCAATGCCATCATTAAGTTTGCTGACAATACGACGGTGGTAGGTCTGATCACTGACAATGATGAAACACTTGATATGTAAATTGTGTTGTGTAAATATGTTGTTTATTGTAATTGGCATATGTCTCGTCACTGTCATTACTGCTATGTTGCTCGGACCTGCACACAAGAATTTCACCTACTGTTGCACTTGTGTACATGGTAGTGTGACAATAAAGTGATTTGATTTGAACATGCCATCTGACAACTATAAATTTAGTTCTGTTTAAGAAATAAAATAATAAAATGCAATCCATACAACATTAATCATGTTAACCTAGAAAGGGTAACAATGACAGCTAAAGTTGAACCGTATACGTTACTTGACATCAGCATGCATTCTTCTGAAAATTAGGTTAATATGAGCAGTTATTGCTAACTTTTCTGATACTAGCTGCTAGCAGAAACATTCATTTTGGCGTCATTATTTTCAGACCCTCAGCAAGCAGTACATTTCTCCTCGTTGCAATTTCAATGAATACCATTTAATACATTGCATTGTTTCTATCATCTGGCTTTGTACATCATGTTTTCTCTGACCTGGTGAAGAGGGGTTTGGGCTACCCTGGTCCTCAGCTGCCTGCTGGTTGATTCTGTCCTCTGACCTCTCCTTGCTTAAACCCTCACTTTCAGTGGTATCATCGGTTAATTTGGTAAAAAACCTCTGAATGGCTCCCTGTGTCTGTCGCTTTTTATTCATGCTCACTATATCTGCCAAACACGATAGTTAACATTATCACAAAAGGTATAATTACATACAAGGTGGTTAGTGCATGCAAAAACTCTAAAGTGTTAGTTAGCGCCACAGACGTTTGATAAAGTTAACTATAGAATCTTTGCTAGCGCTATCTTAGCAAAAACATGTTAACATTGCTAACAAGTTTAGTGGCTTACAATTTTATTGGTTTACTTCGACAGTGCTTCTTCCACAACTTAGTTAACAAACCTAAAATAAGTAAGAGCAGCAGCTAAATATCCTTTCATATTTTAATGACAACCAACACGAGGATTTGTGACTCACCAAGAATTGTCTTCAAAATTGGATAACGACTCGGTTACTAACTACTAATATTTCTCGAGAAATATTGAAGTCTTTATGTAAAACGCATTGCAGCTGCACAGCAGACAGCAATGAGCGAGGCAGCTCGGTCATTGGCTGTGCTGCAGCAACTTGCTCGAACCAATGACGGGGCGACTCTGAACGCGCGACCAATGGGCGCGCGCTTCGCGCTCGCACGCTCAGAGCCCGCCAAGATGGGCGTGGCTTAGGGCTATATATTAGGCGCCCCGTCATTGTTGCCAACTTAGCGACTTTGTCGCTATTTTTAGCGACTTTTCAGACCCCTTTAGCGACATTTTTTCAAAAAAGCGACTAGCGACAAATCTAGCGACTTTTTGGACAAACCTTAGCAACTTTCCAAATTCCAAATATCGCCAGTACTGCAAGCGTGAGGTCTTACTTCCCCGCTGCGTCTGCTCTGTTCAGTGAGCGGCTGAGAGGAGCAGCACATTCCGTTGACTGCACGCCAGCGGACATAGACATGAATGAGCTGCGCATGTGCACGCTGTGTTAGCAGGAACCAATCAGTGATCACATAGCAGCTGCCTTCTCCTTTGTTTTAATTCAAAACATTTAATTTGACCGTTTTTTCTTGGCATCACTACTAATCAGAGTTTTAGTTCATTCCGGTTCGGTTTCTGAACTCTCCGACTTCATATCGTATACAGACTCTATACATTTTACTTATCCAAACACAACAATAAACCTTCTTCAAACTCATATACACATACAAAAACGCATATACACACAATATAAATTCAACTTTATCGCCAGTACTGCAAGCGTGAGGTCTTACTTCCCCGCTGCTGCCACATCTCTCTGCGTCTGCTACCGACAAATTAGGCAGAATGCAAATATGACACGATGACGTCATTAATATGCTAATGACGCATGACGTCATCTGGCGACATTTAGCTACTTTTCAAGCAGGCTTTAGCTACATTCCATTGAAAATAGTTGGCAACACTGCATGAGAGTTCTTTAGGTTCAATCGACTGAAGCGAAACTGACCAAGCACTAGCACGGCAGCTTACGCAATACTCGTTCCCTCCTCTCAGGGAACCGAGGTTACGTTAGTAACCGAGTCGTTCCCTATCGAGAGGTCTCTCCTATTGCGTAAGTAGCTTACGCTATGGGAACACCATGTAAAACGCCGTGCGTGCTGACTTCGCTCTATAAAGCCAGAGGCAGATGCCTGAGCCTTAAAGCAAAGTGATTATTCCACGAGCCGGCCAACGGCGAGCTACATAATGGGATAGTATAGAGCGCCCTTCCAAGGTGGTCCATGGTGGGGCGCTCATAGTACAAACACAAGCACATATCTTATGTACCGAGTTTTCTATGTACTGATATGCATAAAAAATCCTCTAAGTCAGTCAGAGACGGACCTTGTAAGGGAGGAGATAATGCTCAGCATATACATACTCCAGTCCATTCTACAGTCAGGCTGATAGAATGTTGGAATGCATTTTTCTATGTACTGATATGCATAAAAAATCCTCTAAGTCAGTCAGAGACGGACCTTATATGGGAGGAGATAATGCTCAGCATATACATTCTCCAGTCCATTCTACAGTCAGGCTGATAGAATGTTGGAATGCAATGAGGGGACCTGTAGGTTATAAAACCTTATAAATGTCGAAGGCGAGGCCCAGCCCGCCGCCGCACAAATATCTTCAATGGGTATCCCACTCGACCACGCCCACGAGGAGGCCATGCTCCTCGTAGAGTGAGCTCTGACGCCTAAGGGGCATTGAAGGCCCTTGGCTTCATAAGCTAGCGCTATAGCATCCACTATCCAGCGCGATATTCTTTGCTTTGAGACTGCGAGACCCTTAGTGCGGCCGCCAAAGCATACGAATAATTGTTCCGTCTGTCTGAACAGGGCAGAACGTTCCAAATATACTCTGAGCGCCCTGACCGGGCAGAGTAAATTAGCGTCGCTTTCATCTGCTGGGGATGATAGCGCTGCCAGAGATATCACCTGTACTCTGAAGGGTGTGGAGAGCACTTTAGGAATATACCCGTGCTTTGGCCTAAGGACAACTCTGCAGTCGTTAGGTCCAAATTCCAGGCAAGCAGCGCGTGATGACAGCGCGTGCAGGTCGCCCACTCTCTTGACTGAGGCGAGCGCCAGCAAGAGCGCAGTTTTGAGCGAGAGCTGTTTAAGGTGCACGGTTCGGAGAGGTTCGAACGGGGCACTCTTGAGTGCGTCCAGGACCGTGGCAAGGTCCCAGATTGGCACCGAGAGGGGGCGAGGAGGGTTCATCCTCCTAGCGCCTCTTAGGAAACGAATGATTAGGTCGTTTTTCCCTAATGAATGTCCTTTATCAGGATTGAGTGACGCCGCTATGGCAGCCACATAGACTTTGAGCGTGGAGAGTGTGCGGCCCGCCTCCAGCAGCTCTTGCAAAAAGGCGAGTACACTTGGTATCTCGCATGATTTGGGGTTCAAGCTCTTGGTATCACACCAGTCACTGAACACTTTCCACTTTTGGGCATATAAAGCCTCGTAGAGGCGCTCGCGCCTCAGTGATGGTTCTCAAAACTCCACTGGGGAGGTTCTCGGGAACCCGTTGAGGGGCCATGCATGGAGGGCCCACAGATCGGGCGGGGATGAAGAATCATCCCGTTGGCCTGCCTGAGGAGGTCTAGCCTCAACGGAATCGGCCATGGGGCAGATTGCATCATCTGCATCAGTTCTGGAAACCACGTCTGGTTGTTCCAGAGTGGGGCTACCAGGAGCACTGCACATTTCACTTCCCTGATCCGACTGATGACCTGAGGTAGCGTCGCGATCGGGGGAAAAGCATACAAGGGGCGGCTCGGCCAGACTTGGGCGAGCGTGTCCGTGCTCTTTGAGAAGAAAAGGGGGCAGTGCGCGTTTTCTCTGGAGGCGAAGAGGTCGACCTCTGCCTCGCCAAAGGTTTGCCATAACCACTGAACCGTCAGGGGGTGGAGAGACCATTCTCCTGGGAGAACCTTGTCTCTGGACAGCATGTCCGCTCCCTGGTTCAGGGCGCCTGGCACATGTGCTGCTCTCAGCGAGCGCAGGTGGTGTTTTATCCTATTTTGGAGGCATCTGTCGTGATCATTTTTCTCCGCGTATTTACACCCAGACTCACGCCGGTTTGATACCAGTTGACGGCTTTCCAGGGCGTCAGGGCTTTTATACAGCCGTGATTCACTCTGATCAAAAAGTGGCCCGAGCGCCATGCGTGAGTGGGGACATGGCTCTTGAGCCAGCGCTGGAGAGGACGCATGTGCAACAATCCTAGCTGGAGTACCGCCGATGCCGAGGCCATGAGACCGAGCATTCTTTGAAATCGTTTGACGGGGCGTGTGCAGCCGTTCTGAATGATGTTGCAAGGCCTCGAATAGAGAGCGCGCGCTCTGATGAGAGGCGCGCTGTCATCTGCACTGAGTCTAGCACTATTCCCAGAAAGGAGATATTCTGGCTGGGGGATAGCACGCTCTTTGCAAAATTGATTCTCAGACCCAGGCATTCTAGATGGTTGATAATCCAAGATCTGTGCGTCGTTAACTGACCCTCTGATTGTGCTATGATTAGCCAATCGTCGAGGTAATTCGGTATTTGCACTCCCCGCTGTCTCAGGGGGGAAAGTGCCGCGTCCATACATTTCGTGAATGTACAGGGGGTCAATGATAGGCCGAATGGTAGTACTGTGTACTGGTATGACTGTCCCTCGAAAGCGAATCTCAGAAAAGGCCTGTGATGAGGCGCTATCGGAATGTGAAAGTAAGCGTCTTTCAAATCCACTGATAGAAACCAATCCCCGGGGCGAACTTGCGCGAGGATATGTTTGGTTGTTAACATTCTGAACGAGCGAATCATTAAAGCTTTGTTCAGATGTCTGAGATCTAGGATGGGGCGAGCGGCATCGAGCATCCGTTTCAGGTCTGCTCTTTGGCTTTTGGGAGACGGGAGGGGCCGCCCTGGCTCGCTGCTGCTGCTGAGGCGGTCTCTGGTGAGACGAGCTGGAGCGCTTGGGCAGGAAGTGATGCATAGCTTGCGAATCCTTCCGGGCCTCAGTGAAGCGTTCAGCGAATTCTTTTACCGCTGATCCAAACAGGCCGCTTGGAGCGATAGGCGCGTCAAGGAATGGCGCCTTATCCGCGTCCTTCATCTCCGTTAGCGTCAGCCACAGATGGCGCTCAAGGACAGTCAAGTTAGCCATGGCCCGGCCGATGGATTGGGCGGTGGCCTTCGTGGCTCGCAGGGCTACGTCAGTGGCGCTGCGCAGGTCCTTGAAAGCCTCAGGTTCAGGTCCAGACTCATCCATGGTGCGGAGAATTTTGGCCTGGTAAACTTGTAAAACCACCATTGAATGAAGTGCTGACGCAGCTTGGCCGGCGGCGGCGTATGCGCGACCGGCGAGAGCTGAGGTGGATCTGCAGGGCTTCGAGGGATGAGAAGCTTTGGCTTTCCATCCGGCGGTGGAGGGTGGGCACAGATGGTTGGCCACAGCCTCCTCGAGGGGCGGAGTTCCCTCGTAGCCTCTTTCTCTTGCGCCGTCCACTGAGGAGAGCGAGGAAGAAAAAGAAGGCTTCAGGTGAGCAGAGTGTGGGGCTTTCCACGACTTCGTGAGTTCGTCGTGCACTTCGGGGAAGAAAGGAGAGGGTCTCTGTCGAGGGGCCTGCCGGCGCCCCTGCAGGAACCACTCGTCCAGCCGGCTGCGGGCGGGTTCTTCCGGAGAAGACCAGTCGAGCCCGAGGTCTTCCAAGGCTTTGGACAGGATGCGGACGATCTCAGAGTCCATGCTGGTGCCCGTGCTCGTGTCCGCTGATGTCGATGGCGCGGGGTCGAAACTCGAGCCCGGCCAGTCGTCGGATGCAGCGTCAATAGAGAGGCTGTCATCCTTTTCATCGTCGTCCCCTGACGTGCCGAACGAGACGAGACCCACCGCTCTGCTGGAGGGGTGCTGGTCCGCCTTCATAAAATGGACTGGCGGCGGGGAGATCTCAGGTAGCGGTGAAGCACGCGGGGACTGGGCCGGCGTGACGTCACCGAAGTCTACGTGCTCTGGCAGCCTCTGTGAGCAGCGCTTTTTCTTGCGCGGCTCGAACGGAGGGGGCGGCAGCACGGTGGAAGCAGGCTCGTTTGCGGCGAAAGCGCAGCTCGGCGAGGCCCAGGGAGTCACATTCAGGGCATCCGCCCTGAATGAGAGCAGCTTCTGCGTGGTCCGGTCCCAGGCAGCGAGTGCAAATGATGTGACGATCCCCATCAGGACGAGGGCCTCTGCACGAGGCGCAGGCTGAAGGCATTTGCAACAACGCCTTGGAAAATTACTCTTTTACTAAAAAAGCGTCACAGAGGCAAGCGCTTGCAGTAAAAGGATATAGCGTTGCGCGCCGGATGGCGTAGCAGAAGGCTTCGAAGGCGGCTGAAGGCGGCGGCGTCCTCTTTAGCGGTCCTGCTTTAGGCTTTTCGACGGCAGGCGAAAGACTCCAACAATCCGGAGGATCCAGCAAAGAACAGGTCTTTGCTGAAGGAGATTAAATCTAAACAACTCTCATGACGGGGCGCCTAATATATAGCCCTAAGCCACGCCATCTTGGCGGGCTCTGAGCGCGTGAAGCGCTGCGCACCATTGGTCGCTGCGTTCAGAGTCAGCCCCATCATTGGTTCGAGCAAGTTGCTGCAGCACAGCCAATGACCGAGCTGCCTCGCTCATTGCTGTCTGCTGTGCAGCTGCAATGCGTTTTACATAAAGACTTCAATATTTCTCGAGAAACTGAGTTTTCCCATAGCGTAAGCTACTTACGCAATAGGAGAGACCTCTCGATAGGGAACTGTTAGATGGATTCTTTCTCCTGCGTACTATGGCAAGCCGTTTTAACTTTTATTCATTTCCAGGATATGAATTCTTGATATCAACAATTCAGTTTTCACTAGTTAAAATGATAATTATTGATATCAGAAATACATTTTCAGATATCAAAAATTAACATTTTTACTAGTAGCAATTCAATTGTTTATATCTAGAATATAAATTTTTACTAGTAACCACGTAATTCTTGATATCAAGAATTCACATTTTTACTAGTAACAATGTAATTATTGATATCAAAAATGATATAAATACAAAGCTGATATGTGTATTCGAATTATAACTAGTAAGAAATCAATTCTTGATATCAACAATTGATTTTGAATGGCAGCCTATGGTGACATTTCACTAGTGAAAATACAATTATAGATATCAAGAATTATAGTTTTTACTAGTTGAAATACAATTCTTGATATCTAGAATAAGCATTTAACTAGTAAAAATGTAATTGTTGATATCAAGAATTAGCATTGTTACTAGTGGAAATCTAATTTCTGATATAAAAAATTTCCATTGTTACTAGTAGATATCGAATTCCTGATATCAATAACTATCATTTTAACTAGTGAAAATTGAATTGTTGATATCAAGAAGTCATATCCTGGAAATGAATAAAAGTTAAATCGGCTTGCTATGCGCGTACTGGCATAACGTCAGAGAATGTTTTGGTATCGCTCAAGCCAAAGCCGTTTCAAGCACGTCTTCTTCCTTTTTTTTTGGTGATTCGCATCGATTTCGCGCATTAGTTTCAAGCACTGCTTCTTCTCCCAAGTTACATCGACACATTACTGCCGCAGTGCCGGCAATTGTTTGGGGGTGGAATTGCATCTGTGATCGTTGTGAAGAATTCTCCGGTTGCTCTTCTCGTCGACGATTGATGGAACGGGGGCCAATCAGGGGCCAAACAGATTTCAGCAGGGGCCAGGGCCCTCGTGGCCCCGCCTCTAGAACCGCCCCTGGCTATAGCCTACTACTCAATACTTAATCTCAGTAACCGTCCTGTTATTTGACACTTTCATTAATTAATTAATGTAATCATGGCTGACTGTGAATACTACATTTCTACAATGTCACCTGAAACTGAAAATTATTGATTATAAATTATGCTACATCCAAGCCGCTAGGTATCTGTGTAAGTCCAAGATGACACAAACACTAAAGTTACTGACCGCACCTTTAATACCTATCCTTAGTACATTCATTTTCAGCTTATTTTCCCCCTCCAGTCTATGTGTGCATTGGTGGATCCCCTCACAATGAGTTTTGCATTCTCTCGCAATACATTTTGAGTTCCCTCGCAGTGAGTTTTGTGTTCCCTCGCAATGAGTTTTGTGTTCCCTTGCGATGAGTTTTGCGTTCCCTCGCAATGAGTTTTGTGTTCCCTCGCAATGAGTTTTGTGTTCCCTTGCGATGAGTTTTGCGTTCCCTCGCAATAGGTTTTGTGTTCCCTTGCAATGAGTTTTGCGTTCCCTCGCGGTGAGTTTTGAGTTCCCTCGCAATGAGTTTTGTGTTCCCTCGTGATGAGTTTTGTGTTCTCTCGCAATAAATTTTATGTTCCCTTGCAATGAGTTTTGTGTTTCCTCGTGGTGAGTTTTGCGTTCTCTCACAATGAGTTTTGCGTTCCCTCGCGATGAGTTTTGCGTTCCCTCGCGGTGAGTTTTGAGTTCCCTCGCAGTGAGTTTTGTGTTCCCTTGCAATGAGTTTTGTGTTCCCTCACGATGAGTTTTGTGTTCTCTCACAATGAGTTTTTTGTTCCCTCGCGATGAGTTTTGCGTTCCCTCGCGGTGAGTTTTGTGTTCCCTCGCAGTGAGTTTTGTGTTCCCTCGCGGTGAGTTTTGTGTTCCCTTGCAATGAGTTTTGCGTTCCCTCGCAATAAGTTTTGTGTTCCCTCGTGATGAGTTTTGTGTTCCCTCGCAGTGAGTTTTGAGTTCCCTCGCAATGAGTTTTGTGTTCTCTCGCAATAGGTTTTGTGTTCCCTCGCGGTGAGTTTCGAGTTTCCTCGCGATGAGTTTTGCATTCTCTCGCAATGAGTTTTGTGTTCCCTCGCAATGAGTTTTGTGTTCCCTCATGATGAGTTTTGAGTTCCCTCGCGATGAGTTTTGCATTCTCTCGCAATAAGTTTTGAGTTCCCTCGCAGTGAGTTTTGCATTCCCTCACGATGAGTTTTGCGTTCCCTTGCAATGAGTTTTGCGTTCCCTCGCAATTAATTTTGCGTTCCCTCGCATTGAGTTTTGCGTTCCCTCGCAATTAATTTTGCGTTCCTCGCAATGAGTTTTGTGTGACCTCGCAATTAGTTTTGCGGCCTCTCAATAAGTATTGCGAGGGAACGCAAAACTTATTGTGAGAGATTGAATCTTGCACTGTACTCTAAAGGGATCCATAGAATAGTTCATTTCTACAAGGTCACTGATAACAAATGTTTTGCGTTTCGTTGTCAGTGCAATTCCAAGACGTCATGCATAAAAAAATTACAGAGTGCACCTTTATGTCTGTTTCTTATTTTGAAAGTGAAATTATTTCTACAAGACTCAACACTATACTAAAAATGTAAATCAATAGAAAGTTCTATTTAATGAATACAAAATATAATATAATGCAATATTGCCCCTCTTGACACATAAATGACCTGTAAAACTCGGTGACTCCTCCAAGTTGCATAAATCTTTTACTGGAGTGCACTTTTTTGAAGATTTGATGTAAACTTGGTATTCATAACCAGTCCTGTAGAATAATAGCACCCATAGGCAAACAACAAACATCTCTGGTACCTAGCATCTCTTCTAGGAAACGATAATGTCTGACATGTTGATTCACAAGAAAGATTAGATTCTCTACTGAGAAGTGTCTCATGTTGATCATATTTTACTACAAAATAAAAGTTTTTTGTGTAAATAAAAAATTAAGCCAATTTTTGTGACTTAACTGTCATGTCAGTTAAGCACACCCACCCAATCTGATTTTCATTACTGTAATACATGAACAAATTACTATTTAAATTGTTACGAACTTATACTTTATACTGCCTTTAATGTATGCCAGTATTGATTATGAAATAATTGTGTCTGGACAGAATGAGTCTAATCAATAATATTAATATGAAGTACAAATAAATTCAAAAGATACACATCTGGACACATTACAGTTATGAGAATTAGGGTGGTAAATATGCCCTCTTCTCTCTCTTCTCTGCTCAGTACTTACCGGTCAACAGCACAAAAGCTCAGACTCAAATCAGTACAATGCAGCTGTACACAACTCACATCCCAGCCAACCCTGTCCAGAAAGCTCTTTTGGCTGTTGGTTCTGGAGCCCTACAATACCTTTACAGACATGGTGAAGATTCTTTTATAATGTTGTCTCATTACATTTGCTTATCAAATTACCTTTCATCAGAGCTTGATTTCAGCCTAGTGATGATTGGATGTTTTCATTTTAAAGAACAGCTGTTAGTTTCTTTTTTCATTCTGAGGGGATGGAAAGTCCATATTTATTTCAGTGAAAAAGAAACTTTCAGAAAGCTTTGTCATTCATTTTCATTAATTATCCCATCTGTTGTGTCATTAATAGATTCAACACTTGTATACATGGAAGGGCATTAGCTCTTAATTGAACTGATAACTTTTGACTACATTAATAGTCTGGGTGCCTTGACTGGGCTTTTGAACCTGCAATGCTGGCAAATAAGTCATCATATTTGTTTTTGCAGTTGCTGTGCTAATTTTAAGGTAAAATCTGCTTAATGGATTTAAATATGGCGAAATGTGTTAAACGGGACTGAGAGTGCTGTGCTATGTCTTATTGGTAACTGAAAGTACAATCATATCAGCAAAATATTTCATAAACACAAAAGGGGGTCATTTTCTGAATCATGTCAACTAAAATTCCCATGACTCTCCACCTGTATGTATGTTAACATTTTATATCAATGGTCATGACATGGTCATGGTTGCAGTGCTTGGGGAGACCACCGGGCACCAGGCCCTAATCACATTACAGGACAAAATTAGCCATGCAACAGTATGGCTAGTGTAAGGGGTAGTATTTGGACACTTAAAGGAATATTCCGGCTTCAATACAAGTTTAGCTCAATGGACAGCATTTGTGGCATAATATTGTTTACCACATAAAATATTTTCAACTATCCCCTCCTTTTCTATAAAAAAAGACAAATTCGAGGTTACTGTGAGACACTTCGAATGGAAGTGAATGGGGCCAATTTTTTAGGGTTTAAAGGCAGAAATGCGAAGCTTATAATTTTATAAAAGCACTTAAATTAATACTTCTATCAAAAAAGTTAACTTGTATTGAACCCGGAATAATCCTATAAGCTACACTTAAAATTGTGTGAATGTCATTGCATTAGATAACAAAATATGAAAATATGAAAGTGCCATTTATTTTAAAGAGTTTCGGCACAAACAGCATTTCACAAAGGAAATTTGTTAGGTTTTAAATTCAAAAAGTTCCAAATTAAAGTATATCATCTGGTTGTCAAATTCTAGTGGAACTTGTCCATACAGTTAGTATTTAAGGGCACCTGTGTGAAACGACTTTACACCCACTAAAAATGACTAAGTTAGTTCTGGTAAAGAGTAAAGCAACATGTGTTTGCAGATGTCACTCTTTGGGCCAAGGAATCAAATTTCCTTGGTGTATTCTGGATGAACTTTTGTCCTTTATGTTTACATTTTGTCTCTAGACAGCGTCATAGGATCCGTCTATCTACACTGGACCTCACTTGTATGTATGCTTTGCCAGATGGGTCAAAAGGAAGAGAGTATCTCCATTTCCTAGAAGAAAATGTAAAGCTGAAGATAACCAAACAAAATGTTGACTGACATTTGTTACAGAAAAAGGTAAAATCATACATTTCCATCTCACCCTTTTTCGGAGAGTCACCCCTGACTCGTAGGCTGCGATATCGTGTTCAGATAATATTAACAAGTTCAGCTCTATGGATAGCATCTGTGACATGCTGTCAATTTTCACCGAGAGCAATTTCAGTCATTCCTCAGTTAGTAAAAACAAGCATAAACTGTGTTTACAGTAGTGCACATACAATGAAATTCTTTAGGGCAAGTGTACCTGAGGATTCAATACAAGTTAAGCTCAATCCACAGCATTTGTGGCATAGTGTTGATTACCACAGAAAAGAATTTCATCTAAACTTAAAAAGAAACTCATCCCTCACTTGTAATAAGAAAAACTAAAAAACATTAAGGCACATACAATGAAAGTGAATGGGGCGCATCCATAAACATTAAAACGCAAATTGGCTACGTACATGTACTTACGAAAACTGTTTATTCCAGGGTTTTTGCAGAAAGCGGCGCTCTGAAATGTCATGTAAACAAGAATGGTGATTTTCCACTGAGAGAAAATGGTTTAACACATCAAGGTTTCTCCCAGCGAACGCGGCTCATGTGGTTACGTAAACTCATAAGTGCCATTCTGATGGGTGTTTGAGGAGTGCGCATGTGCGTGACCACTAGACCAAATAACAAACGCCATAGAATGGAGCCCAACAACATGTCAACGAAGTGGACTACAGTGGGAAAAGCACATGCACTATAAGTTACACCCATTTATACACAACAATGTAAAATATCGACAGTCCCTCACGTTTATGTACAGTGGGGGAATCCCACAATTTGCAGTGGGGAAATTACGTTGCTGTGGAGAAAGCAGCTTATTGACGAGACGCATGTAAACGGGAGTAAAGTGTACTCCTCTTATACAGTGCAGATTCATGTATAATGTTTATGTTCTGTGGCTACACTTTTAAAACTATTTGTATTTTAATGTTTAAGAACTGGCCCTTACAGGTGAAACTCGAAAAATTAGAATATCGTGCAAAAGTTCATTAATTTCAGTAATTCAACTTAAAAGGTGAAACTAATATATTATATAGACTCATTACAAGCAAAGTAAGATATTTCAAGCCTTTATTTGATATAATTTTGATGATTATGGCTTACAGCTTATGAAAACCCCAAATTCAGAATCTCAGAAAATTAGAATATTGTGAAAAGGTTCAGTATTGTAGGCTCAAAGTGTCACACTCTAATCAGCTAAACACCAGCAAAGGGTTCCTGAGCCTTTAAATGGTCTCTCAGTCTGGTTCAGTTGAATTCACAATCATGGGGAAGACTGCTGACCTGACAGTTGTGCAGAAAACCATCATTGACACCCTCCACAAGGAGGGAAAGCCTCAAAAGGTAATTGCAAAAGAAGTTGGATGTTCTCAAAGTGCTGTATCAAAGCACATTAATAGAAAGTTAAGTGGAAGGGAAACGTGTGGAAGAAAAAGGTGCACAAGCAGCAGGGATGACCGTAGCCTGGAGAGGATTGTCAGGAAAAGGCCATTCAAATGTGTGGGGAGCTTCACAAGGAGTGGACTGAGGCTGGAGTTACTGCATCAAGAGCCACCACACACAGACGGGTCCTGGACATGGGCTTCAAATGTCAAACGTCTTACCTGGGCTAAAGAAAAAAAGAACTGGTCTGTTGCTCAGTGGTCCAAAGTCCTCTTTTCTGATGAGAGCAAATTTTGCATCTCATTTGGAAACCAAGGTCCCAGAGTCTGGAGGAAGAATGGAGAGGCACACAATCCAAGATGCTTGAAGTCCAGTGTGAAGTTTCCACAGTCTGTGTTGGTTTGGGGAGCCATGTCATCGGCTGGTGTTGGTCCACTGTGCTTTATTAAGTCCAGAGTCAACGCAGCCGTCTACCGGGACATTTTAGAGCACTTCATGCTTCCTTCAGCAGACAAGCTTTATGGAGATGCTGACTTCATTTTCCAGCAGGACTTGTTACCTGCCCACCATGCCAAAAGTACCAAAACCTGGTTCAATGACCATGGTATTACTGTGCTTGATTGGCCAGCAAACTCGCCTGACCTGAACCCCATAGAGAATCTATGGGGCATTGCCAAGAGAAAGATGAGAGTCATGAGACCAAACAATGCAGAAGAGCTGAAGGCCGCTATTGAAGCATCTTGGTCTTCCATAACACCTCAGCAGTGCCACAGGCTGATAGCATCCATGCCACGCCGCATTGAGGCAGTAATTAATGCAAAAGGGGCCCAAACCAAGTACTGAGTACATATGCATGATTAGACTTTTCAGAGGGCTGACATTTCTGTATTTAAAATCCTTTTTTTTTTATTGATTTCATGTAATATTCTAATTTTCTGAGATTCTGAATTTGGGGTTTTCATATGCTGTAAGCCATAATCATAAAAAGTATATCAAATAAAGGCTTGAAATATCTTACTTTGCTTGTAATGAGTCTATATAATATATTAGTTTCACCTTTTAAGTTGAATTACTGAAATTAATGAACTTTTGCACGATATTCAAATTTTTCGAGTTTCACCTGTAATGTAACCTCGTTAATAATTGTATATTTTTATTGTGTTGTGTAAGTATGTGTACATTTAATATGTCAATTATTTTGTTTAAATATGTTGTTTATTGTAATTGTATATGTCTCGTCACTGTCATGACTGCTATATTGCTCGGAACTGCACACAAGACTTTCCCCTACTGTTGCACTTGTGTACATGGTCGTGTGACAATAAAGTGATTTGATTTGAGAGAACAACAACCATTTAAGCATTAGTTGTAGTAATAATTAGTTCAGGCTCAACTTGTGCAATTATTAACTGTAATAACAAATCGAAGTAATATCATGTTAAATATCATACGTAACTCTCACTCAGTCATCGCGACTCTGTAAAATATCGGCACAGTCGAGCCAGGTGTATGCTAAACACATTTTATATGCTAAACATCACATTATCTGCTAAATACATACGCCGATGCAGGTGAAAACACTGGAGACCTTAAACCAAAAGTAGGCTTCCGTGCTGAATCGTGGAACACTTCCACGTCCAGGAAAAACTCTGCAGTATGCGTACAAGGCGCGTGACGCAAAATTATCAGTAGACTGCTCGAGCACTGAACGTGCGGCGGGACTTTTCAAACCGTGCGTACTCTGAACCCAATATGCGCATGCGCCTGGAACTATATTAATTAATTAGTGGGGCCACAAGGTGGCAACACTCACAGTTGAGCCATTGCTGTCAAGAAGAAGTACAAGAAAAAGATTTACTAGGCGGACTCATTTGATCATGACACCAGTAAACAACAGGAGATGAATGTGGAAACAACAACCTTGGACATGCGCATCAAGAGCGCTTGTGTGAGGAGGCCAGCAGATACAGTACCTGCATTTGTTTAACGGGAGTCTGAAGGAATATAAAGACATCCGGGGGTTCCCCGGCCTGATACAAAGGACGGGGGAGTGTGACGAGGAGGAGGTCCCCAATCGGGGAGTGGGATAAGTGCAGCGGAATGCGGCAGTTAGAGAGAGAGAGAGCCACATGCAGCTGCAGTGTGTGCGGTTGTGTTCTGTGTCTTTTTGTTTAAGTTTTCATTAAATATTATTTTGACTGTTCAGCCGTTCCCGCTTCCTCCTTTCTCATTTTAACCTTGTTACAAATATGTATACTGTTTAATTCTTGTGGTTGTACTGTTGCAACTTTTTAACATTTAATCTGGTGCAATACATTTCCTCTTTGACTTTGCTTAAAAGTGCATTACTGTAACCGTGATTTACTGTATACTTGTTTTTACAAACTGATATAAGAGTCCAAATTATTTCGTTGTTAATCAACAGCATGCCACAGATACTGTTGATAGATCTTAACTCATTTTAAACCTGTTTCGTCAAAAACGTTACGTTGAAATACTTTAGCCCTTTAGATATTCAATACGTGTCACAGGCTGGCTCATAGCCTGTGGCAAAAATGAGGGGACACGAACAACAGGTATAGGCCAAACAAAAAGGTTTTCTTTATTGTAAACCAAAGACTATTAACTTTAACAAAGGAAAAGGAATGAGGTGTGAAAATGTCATAATGTAAGGTGTATGTAAAGTGCAGGGATGCGTGAATCTGTGTGTGTGAACATGACTGAGTGGAAACTGAGTAAAACTACAAAGGAACAAACAAAACAGGATCATACCTGGAGGAGCAGAGAGAAAGAGAGAGAGAGAGAGAGAGAGAGGTGTTAGTGAGGCAGTTTAAATACCCTGAGCCCAGGTGGCTCCAATCACTAACGACCCTCCTGTGCCTGCAGGAGGAACCGCCCCTGCAAGGCAGAGGAGGGGCCATGACATATGTTTGAAGCTAACTCTTTAACATCCATGAGCCACAGTCCCAGGCTGCCAGATGGTGGACAACGCAAATGCTGAAAGCTTCAGATAATAGGATTTGTTTTGCATTTGTTAAAACAGGGATGGGCGACTTTGAAGGTGATGAGGGACAAAACATTCTCTCCTTTCTACCAAGGGGTCAGATTACAAATACACACTCAAAATGTTCACCCACTTACTCAATTTCTTCATTGTGGGTAATCTATGCACAGCTAATGCAATGTGCTTTTAATAATTGTATTAAATATATTACGTTTTTTATTTAATAACATTTATAAAAACATTATTATTTTTGTATAACTTGCATATTTACTATAACTCAATTCTATAACAGTTAAAATGTACCAATTCATGTTCAATTAACAAGTAATAGATTTCAAACTTAAATTTTCAAGAAAATGAATCTCATTTGCATTGTCTGTGCATTTGCAACACACAAATGAATACAGACAAGGAATTGTATTTTCAACATTTTCCACCCCACCTCTAACAGCTTATGGGTATTAGTTAAAATCTAAATATTATCGCAAAAATCCAAAAATTATCATCAATATCAATACTGGAACAAGAACATAACATTTCAGTGCATTCATACAAAACATTTCATTTCCACACCAGCCCCAGAACATGCACGGAGCGATCAGTCCCATGTGTCAGAGAAACATTCTCAGTATTCGCAAGACTTTTCAACAATCAGACAAGCATCTCAATAGTGAAATAGCGAAACTTTAAAGTTTTACTCAAGCGCGAAAATGCCTGAATGCAATCTTTACATAATCTCTTTTTCAATTAACTTAAAAATCAATCCTCAGTCTTGTCCGATGGGCTGTATTCAATGACACTGCGGGCCGCCAGTGCCCCATCTTTGTGTTAAAATATTCATCCTGTTATTCTTTGCCTGCAGGTGAGGTTACTGTGAAGTGGTATGAAGCTGCACAGACTGGTTTGACAATGTGTATTCTTGGTGTATTCTTGTGCAACACTTGGACCCTTCCATCTGTCTGCCAGGTGGGTCATGTAAGCAAGTTTTGAAGGAATGTTCAGGATTCAATACAACTTAATCTCTATGGACAGCATCTCTGATATGCTAAGAAAATAATTAACGGAGTGTCTCTTTACACTAAGGGCAAATAGTCCAACTTGTTGCCAGAGGCTATTTACACTAACTCCGCCCACCACTGCTCAGACCAAACTCATGACAGATTTATTTGGGGTCAAATGCTGATCAAATGAAGACAGGCATATTTCAATTTTTCGAGATGGGGCAGAGACATTAAACTGGTTAATGGGTTAGACATGGGTTAGTGGATTAAGAGATTGGATAAATAAGTGACTATTTGCGCTCCAATAGTCTGGTAGAAATACTTATCACAAACTGCACCCCCATGTGCAGCTGTAGTAGTTCTGGGTTGTAATGACCGTACAGTATGTGTAACTGTTGTCACGCTGGAGAACAATGTTTTTTTCTATAGTAATATTGTATTAACCATGTGTTTTAGTGGAAACTATGTAGTTCTGATGTACTAACCATGCTATTTTTCCTTTTTTCTTATCGCAGCTGTTAATGGTTCTAGGGCAAGACAGAACAATAATATGAAAAATGCAACCCTACCGGGAGCCCCAATCCAGAGTAAATTAATCTGAAATTAATCCATTTGTTTGTACCGCCGCTACCGGGTTTCTATAAAGTAACTTAATCCATCCAATTAAAGTATTCCCGAACCCATATATTTCCAAAATCTTAAAAAGATAATCCCAACTAAGTCCTTTTCGGTGGCAAGTGAGATGGCAGCGACCGGAGTTGGATCATTCGCCACTGACCACATGATATTGATGAAAAGCCTAATTTTATCAGATGAACTACGGCAACGAACAAACCCCACCTGATCTATATGTAAAAAGAGATGTCATAAATTTAGTTAATCGGTTTGCCAAATTTTTTAACAATATTTTAGCATCTAGCTGGATCAAGGAAATTGGATGGTAACTCTTAGACTTATTTGGATCTTTGTCCTTTTTAGAATCAGACTGATCCGTGCTTGTGTCATGGTTGGTGGAAGCTTTCCATTCTTTAATTATTCCAGATAAACTTCTAGCAAATGTGGGCCAGTTCTGTAGCATAAGATCTAAAAAATTCAGTGGCAAAGCTGTCTGGCCCTGGAGACTTATCTGTAGGCAAGGCTTTAATGACCTCGCCAAGCCCCTCCAAGGTTATCTCAGAATGAAGAGAATTCATTTGCTCAGTCGTCAGTTTAGGAAGTTCTAATGGTTCCACAATGTTTCTAAATTCTTCATCAGTAGACGAAGACGTGGAACTATAGAGATCAAGAGAGAATTCTTTAAAGGCATTATTAATATCAATGACCACAAATATTTCACCACGAGCAAATTGGGAATGGTAGAAAAAACTCTCTCTGCTTTATATATCTAGCCAAAAGCTTCCCTGCTTTGTTCCCTGACTCAAAGTATGACTGTCTTGCCCTGAATAGCCAAAACGCCACCTTCCATGACAAAATATAGTATTATATCTGTATTTCAATTGGGTCAATTCTCTGAGGCCATGAGACAACATTCGGCACTTCAGCTCTGCCTCTGCACTTTTAATATTCCCTTCCAATTTCACGAGTTCTTGTGCTTTCGATTTTTTTGTGCATACTGTATGATCCGGCCCCTACGAACCACCTTAAGTGCCTCCCAAGCCATGCCCACAGAGGATAATGAGGACCAGTTTATATATAGACATTGATTTCAGCCTTTAGCGTTTGTTGGAATTCAGGATTTTGCAAAAGGGATACATTAAAGTGCCAACTATATGATTTCTTTATCTCCATATGTGGCAGCACCTCTAAACACACCAGGGTGGGATCTGAGACTAAAATGTTTCCAATTGAACAAGCAACAACAGGTGAAATGAGGGACTTAGAAATTAAAAAAAAAAACAATTCTAGAGTAAATCTTATGGACTGAATAAAGAAATGTGTTGTCCCTACCAGATGGGTTCAAAAGTCTCCAAATATCTGTAACATAAAGAGTTTTACACATCCTGTGAAGAGTCACTGTTGCTCTTGGGTGCTTACACATTTTTGCTTCACTATGATCAAGGATTGAGTCCATCAAAAGATTAAAGTCGCCTCCCAATATTATATCATGAGGGGTGCCAGCAGCTTGCAACATCCCTTCAAGATCTATAAAAAAGCCCTGATCATCAACGTTATGTGCATAATATTTGCCAAATTAAGACTTTGTTCCTGAATTTCTGATAAAACAATAATGACTCTTCCTAATTTATCTTTACTCTGTTTGAGATATTTGAATTGTAGATGTTTACTTATCAGTGTAATGACTCCCCTGCTCTTACTCGAGCCAGCACCCATTCACATTCACATTCCACGTGGAGAGAGACAATCCACTCATATTAACATTTGACATTTTGTCATGTAAGAAAAACGATTGTGTCAAAAACAGGATTAAAAAGACCACATTCCAACATTAGTGCAACAGTTAAACCCCAAACATTCCCAAGAACCAAGCAAACAGAAAAAATAAAAATTGGCACATTAACCCCACGCACGACAACACCAACTGGCGTCCATTCCTCCAAACTCAAACAGTCAATGCACGCCTGCGAGAACCTCTGCGACAACTTTGCCATCGGATTGCTCAAGTCCGGTGATTCTATTAAAATTTTGTGATACAGAATTAAACAGCAAAAAAATCTATAAAACAAACTCCAGCCAATAGTCAGAATAAACACAAATAGCATGTAGCTTCATCCATAAAACTGTCCTAAAAGTGTATTATTCTACAAAATAAACTCCTGGCGCTAAAAAAGTGCATGCAGATTCTTCTGAGAGTCAAACAAATGTTCAGTAGGCTGGTCCATTTGGCTGCAACATGAGTACAAGCAATAAATTACTCACTCCAATGACTTTGCCAGAAATACTCCACAAAATAAACTCCAGCTGATAGGTGGAATAGGCACAAAGAGCATGTAGATTCATCCAAAAAACCATCACTAACGTGATTTATTATTACAAAATAAACATCACAAAAAGATCACGCAGAATCTTCAAACATTCAAACGAATGTTCACTGAGCCGCTCCACTCAGCTGCAATGTGAGAACCACAACACAACCCACTCACTCCATTGACTTTATGATGGACATCGCTTGCTGTGGGCAGGGGCGAAAATTTCATCAAAATGTTGGGGGGGACAATAAACATAACAATTCTCAAGAGCAATTTTTGAAGGGGACACCAAGGGGTGTTTTGTTGTTGCCCCGTTTGCATTTGTATTATTTTATTTCTTAAACAATTATTTTAAGAATATATCATTATATTATTTACAATACACATATTTTAATGATATTTTAGGGGGGGCCTATTTTACGGCCATCCTTAGCATCTATGCTCAATTTGGCCGGGAATGTCAGTGCAAAAGTGACCTTCCGTCTTGCATTCCTTGAATTGATCACATTTTTCTCTTGTCACGCTCGCAAAGTCTGGGAACAAGAAAATGCTGTGGTTCTTCCAAGAAAGCCTTCCTTTGCTCCTCGCCTCATGTAACACAATATCTTTATTGGACGATCTCTGCAGATCTTTACAGAATTGGTAGAGGTCTGTCTCCCTCAGCCGGAACCCTGTGAGCTTGCTTGATTTCCAACTTATGGCCAGCTATATCGAGCAGACTTGGAAAGAGCCCGTCCAGGAATTCCACCATTTTCTGTCCCTCCACTCCCACTGGGACTCCCACGAAATGAACATTATTCCGCCAGCTACAGTTATCCATTTCCACCAACTTCACCCAGACATGCTCCAAATTCACCTTGGTCGCTAGCGGATTAGCTGATAATTCCCTCTCCGATGATTCCAGATAATCAATCAGCTTCTCGACATCCCCCACTCTTCTGACCACATCAGTAAATTTCGTCTGTATGACAGTGATCAATCGACGTATCATTGCAAGATCCTCCAATGACCTTTGTCAGCATTGCCAACATGTTCAACATCTCTTGCCGCATTTTACGCAACTCTACAACCAAATCGACTCCCTGGTCCGCGGCCTTCCCGGGGGTGTTAATCTCAGCACGTAAGTGTCTTTTAATGTCTCCAGAGCCTGAGAATTTTGAATTCTTTGTCATATTGTCCTCCTAGAACAGTTATGAACAGTGTATCGTATCTCACCATTTTATGTCATTAAAAGGTATTAAAACTAGCATGTCTGATCCTTACATGACACCATGTGACTCCCCCAAAGATAATTTTTATAATAATATTCAAACTGTTGGAGGGCCAATATGACTTTTAAATTATTTTCAACTTGCCCAGAGCTGGGCTTGAACCAGTACTCTTTCCATCTCCATTCCAAACAGGGATGTCACACAGACCACTGAACTAGTTGGAAGGTTTTAGATATGTATTGTATTGTATGTAACTTAGAATAAGGATGCAATAATACACCAAAAGCTAATATTTAATAAGCATTTTGACCACTATATGGCGCTGTTTCCAAACTGCTCAGGTATCGTCAGGACATGATGTTGATGAAGCAAACCAGTTTTCTTTTAAATCTGGCAATGCATTCAAAAGATATAAAAAAAGTTTAAGATAATTAAAAATGGCAGAGAGGCAGTATGGCCGATTTGGGAAAAACGTAATCCAGAGACAATAACTTCATGATTTTAGGACATATGGTTCAAAAGATATGGGCAAAAAGTGATTTTTTTTTCACATTTCTTGACTTATAGGTGGCGCTGACTCCATACGCTGCATGTACTTTCAGATTATGTTCCTAATGAAGCATTCTAAGTTTCGTTTCTATAGGACAAAGTGTTGCCGAGATTTAGCCTTAAATCCTATTTCAACTTTGTTAACTTCAAGATGCTGTAACTTTTCAACAACTGCAAATAAAACAAAAATGACGTCATATCTGTGCGGCTCATTCTGGAGATTATTTTGAGCCTTTGTTTGGGAAAATCAGACCAAATATAAAGGATGTGAAAGGTTAAACTGTAAACATCATAATCCAAGATGGCGCCCATTAGTTTTAATGTAAGTTTCCATTGTAATCATTAAGAGGAGAGTAAGCAGACAAAAACAGAATTATGTCTCAATGACATACGGTTGCCATAGACTCCTAGCCAGAAGAAGAAGAAGAATACTGAAAACTAACGGATGCAATAGGGGCTACAGCCTCTTTGAGTCTTGGCCTCTAATAATAATAATTTGTGGGTGAATCTCATAAATCTTGTCAAGAATATGTCCAGGTCATATTTCAATAAATAACCCTAAAATCCAAAAGATTAAACATACTATATTTAATGAATCAAATTTTAGGTACTTTTTGTCGTGCAATATATTTGATTGATTATTCTTGATCTGCAGTCCCCGCCTCGATTAGGAGTCTCAACTGAGGGAAGAAAGAAGTGAAACAGACACCAAAGCTTATCAGATCCTTCTTCAAAGTTTATTGTCCAACTCATCATTATATATGTTTGAGAGATTACAGAAACAGGAAATACATTCCTATAAACACATCCTCTGGCAGAACAGGAAACAGCTTGCAACTATGTCTTGTAATAACTAAGTTGTACCAACAATAAATACTTTAAATTAAGTATTTATGCCTGTACATTATATTGTATTTTTGAATTTAATTTATGCTGATTTAAAAAAAAAAAAAATTATTGTAATGCATCGTCATTGTAATGAGAATTCAATTATTATTATCATTACATTATTGACAGTAATGACAATTTTGGAGTAAAATGTGCTGTCGTGAAAAGTATAGCAATGGCACTAAGAATATGCATCATTTTCTTCATGCAAAACATATTTAACCATGTCTTGCTAAACTGTAAGAACGTTTTTTGATATACGAATATATATTGGTGTCAGTCATCTACAGGTGCTGCTTCAGTCTCTGGGACCATGGGCCTTGCGCAGCGGTAGTCGTGCCCGTTGTGTTCTGAGCATCATCTATGAACGCTGCTGGGAGCAGAACCTGGATGAGCTCAGACAGGAACTGAGCATTGAGCCGCCACCTCATAATCTTTTTCAAACTATGAAAAATACATCCTCTAACTCTTATCTAACCTGTCCTGTAACTGTTGTAACAGAAGGAAATGTTAGATCAGTCATCAGAAAATGTACATAGTAATATATAATCTTAGAGTTATTTTTCCTGCTTCCTTCTAATAGAGGAAATGCTGCCTGAAAATAAAAAGTGACCTCATCAAAAGAGCACTCATTGTTTTATATTTTCCAAAGAAAAAAGTGAAGTTCACCCTTTTATACTGCTTGCGATTAGAGAACAGAAGGAAGTTTGCTCTCTTACGTTTGGCCAATTACTATAAAAACGAGTTTCTTTAACATTAACTTTAACTCATAACATTTCTTTGTTATCATCTTTAATCTTTACTTTCAAAGATGTAATAAAGATTATGGGTTTTTGACAGAAAAATAATAAAAAGGAAAGGTCATTGGCTTAATTAATGACTATTGGTGGTAATGACATGTTCTTTTAGGCACTTTTCAGAAAGAGAGCCTGTCGGGATATTGCTTCAATGTTCTTATGTGGGAACGCTTTTTTAATACATAAACCTTTAGGTGATGTCAACTCCTTCATATTTGAAAAAATCACAATTTAAATGTTTTTTGATTACAATTTGTAAGTAATCTTTTGTGTATAATAAATTCTGTCACATTTTATTGTAATTAAATCCATTAATTTATACACTGATTTATCTTAATTAGTAAATTGCTATAGTGCCATATATGAAAGAAGAACAGCTCTAAATGATATAGTGATAATATTGTAGCCTAACATTGTATTAATACCAGGTAAGTAAAACATTTTCATTTCTAGTGTCTTAAATAAAAAAATAAAAACTTTTATATGGTTAGGAATATATTTATAATGATATAAAGTCCACGTGTATTCTCCAAGGAGCTCTAAAATAATGAGCTATGATGGTGAACTAGAAGAAATTCAATATTGTCTCGTGCTGCCCTCTAGTGGAGTGACGGTGCTTTAACAGACAAACTGCAGAGATCTGAAGGTCTTTACTATGTGGCGATTTGTTTTGGATTACAGCAGGTGCGTAAAAAAGGCTATTTTACCAAACTACAGATCCTTCAAATGCACGCACAGTCAAACTCAGATTTCCAAAGGTTATTCATTCCACAGTGCAAGTGACATACAACGACTTGTTAACCTTAGTTGTGCATTTTTAAAGATAAATAGACGTTTTAGGAAGTGACGTAAGAAAATCATTAAACAGTGAATAAAAAACAATTCACAAGAAAGGTATGCTCATGAAACCAGTTAAAAGCTTGTTTTGCTTTACTAGCTCTAATCTGATGATTTATAAAGTTTTCCTTCTCACATTGAGCTCAATTCAAAAACACAGTCTAGTAAAAAGTCATTTAGCAGACAATTTTATCCAAAACAACTCACAGTGCACTTATTACAGGGACAATCCTCCTTGAGCAACCTGGTCTTAAAGGTGCTCTTCGTAATTTTTACTTAGTAAAAAAGTTTTACTTCTAAAGATATGAATAGTAATTTTGTAACATATGTATAAAATCATGACCATTCATGTGAGATGAAGAGTTCAGTCATATTGGTATCCTTATAAAAGCTGTTTTATTCTACATGTGGTAGGGGCACCTCATGGGGGCAGCCATATTACATCACATGACCAGCTGAATACTACTGGATTAATTTCAGTGACTGTCTTGTTATTGGACACATTCATTCATGGATTAAATAATCCTGGTTTACTATGCTTGGTGAATTTCTACAATGGCATTGGAACTGAAAACTATTGCGTTAGATTGATGCTGCATCCAAGCTCCTAGATGTCAGTGTGATGATTGCCTTACTGACCAGCACAACATAAAGAAAAGAGGTTCTTTAACTGATGGCTCATGGCCCTTACAGGGCTCAAACCAGCAACCTCCTACCAGCTTTGAGCTTTCGCCACTGCAGCCAAAAATGAGAAAAGAATCTCTCATCATTTACTCACCTTCATGCCATCCCATATGTGCATGACTTTCTTTTTTCTGCTGAACATAAACAAATATTTTAGAAGATTATCTAAGCTCTGTAGGTCCATACAATACAAGTGAATGGTGACCAAGTGTACAGTGAAAAAGGAGTTATATTTGTGGTCTGTTCTGTTCTCCATGTATTGCTTTTATGTGGCCTTTATTTGCTTTTTTGGAGCTTTAAAGTTCTGATCACCATTCACTTGCATTGTATGGACCTACAGAGTTGAAATATTCTTCTAAAAATCTTTGTTTGTGTTCTGCAGAAGAAAGAAAGTCATACACATCTGGGATGCCATGAAGGTGAGTAAATGAGAGAATTTAAATTTTTTGGTGAACTATACCTTTAAGACTTTAAAGGAAGCATTACTGGATGGCACCAGTAATATTTTCACAATGGAAACTTCAAATATGACATTTTAATTACATAACCATTTAAAGTTTATGATTAGGTGGCATGAATTCCTTTTTTCTCATGCACAGAAAATAAGAAAATAAAGGTAATGTTCTGTCACAAACAAATGTAACAATTTTCTATGAAATACAGATAGTAAATACAAATAGTCAGCAGTAACTTCACTAATTTGAACATAAATACAACTTATCTTGAAAGAGACTTTCCAATAACTTCAATGAGATCATTTCAATAACTTAAAAGACATAAATATAAAAACAGTGACTGGCATAGTTCATTCAGCTCTTACAATTTAAACAGATTGGCAAAATCTAAAACTTCTTGGTCTGTGAATATAATACAAATTATCTTTTATACGATTAAATGATCCAGAACTTCAAACAGAACACACTTTCTTTTCATATGTCATGCATTCTTCCTAGTTCCTAGAGATAATGAAAAACATTTCAGAAAGAAAGTTATAAAATTTCTTCAAACTATTTTGTATCCTGAAAACATTAAATCTATCATTCCTACACTTATTAGCACTCATACTGTGTTTAGTGCACTATAAATATACTCTGATCGGCCACTGCACAGGCGGCCTGCAGAGGTTCACTGAAAGCATGTCTGACTACATGTAGCACAAACATAGAGTCAGGATCATAGAACAGCAGAGTCTGAGTTGGCCAATCCAGTAGAAGTCCCACTCTCTTTGGCTTCTTAGCCACTGCTATCCCCACATTACATCCATCATGGCAGAAAGAGAAGTCTCCATCATAATGTGAAAGCACCCATGATTTTGTGTTGTAGCCCAGCCGGGCATTATTGCCGGACCCCTTGCGTTCCATGCTGGCATAACAGACGCCAACTTTGAAGGCAGCGCTTGTGCCCACGTCAAGTACCCAACTGTGGGTGCCGGAGGACATGAGAGGGGAGCAGAGTGCGTTAGGCCAGCTGTCGAAGCGTGCTGGGTCATCAGGGAGAGACTGACGCCGGCGTTTGGGAAGGAATGTTAAAGTGCGCTGATCGTCAGAGAGGGACAGAAGAGAACAGACTGTTTGCATTTCAAACTGTAGCCTGGTCGAACTGTGGGCTGAAGTAGAAAGAAAAAGGCTTGAGAAGACATATATAGCAAGACACTTTGAAAACAAAGAAAGAGCAACAGAAGAAGCGATAAAAGAAGCAGAGAAGCTCTGTTATGGGAGATTCACTGGGACTTAAGTTCGCTGAGTCACTGTATAGAGCGCAACAGTCTAGGACAGGAAGTAAAAATAGCATTCATTTTCTCAATAGGGGAATAGATTGTTAACGATAACTTACTGAATAAACCTTGAAATGCAGACACACCATGAACTCCAAGGTTGTTCATCTATGGTATATGCTTCTACTGAAGCCACCAGTTTTCATTACTTACATTTATATTTATATTTATTCATTTAGCAGGTGATTTAATCCAAAGTGATTTACAATATGAGGAAAGATACAACGTAAATGATTCATCTTAAGGGGGTAGTTCCCCCTTGTGTCACCAAAAGTGCTGCATAACAAAGTTAAAATTGCATCACAAAAGAATAACCAGGACAGAGATTGAAGAACTAAACTACCCATGATCCTGAAGAAAGATCCACCAATCTGAGGGTCCACCCACTTCCATGACACACTACAAATTATGCTACCGTGATGGTCTCCCTACTCTCGCAAACAATTTATTTGTATACATAGATACACTGATCAGCCGCAACATTAATGCCAACTGCCTAATATTGTGTAGGTCCCCCTCGTGCCGCTAAAACAGCACCAACCGGCATCTCAGAACAGCATTCTGAAATTATATTCTTCTCACCACAATTGTACAGAGTGGTAATCTGAGTTACCGAAGACTTTGTCAGTTCGAAATATTCTGGGCATTCTCTGTTGACCTCTCTCCTCAACAAGGCATTTCCGTCCACAGAACTGACCCTCACTGAATGTTTTTTGTTTTTGGCACCATTCGGAGTAAACTCTAGAGATTGTTGGTGCCAGATGGGCTGGTTTGAGTATTTCTGTAACTGCTCCTGGCATTTTCACACACAACAGTCTCTAGTGTAAAGAGAATGGTGCCAAAAACAAAAATATCCAGCGAGCGGCAGTTCAGTGGGCTGTTGGCATTTCTGTGGATGGAAATGTCTTGTTGATGAGAGAGGTCAACAGAGAATGACCAGACTAGTTCGAACTGACAAAGTCTACGGTAACTCAGATAACCGCTCTTTGCAATTGTGGTGAGAAGAATATCATCTCAGAATGCTATTGAGGTGCGGACTGGCTCTGTTTTAGTGGCATGAGGGGGACCCCCACAATATTAGACAGGTGGTTTTAATGTTATGGCTGATCGACACCTGCCTAATATCGTGTAGGTCCCCCTTGTGAAGCAAACCAGCTCTGACCTGTCAAGGCATGGACTCTACAAGACCCCTGAATGTTTCCTGTGGTATCTGACACCAAGACATTAGCAGCAGATCCTTTAAGTCCTGTAAGTTGCAAGGTAGGGCTCCATGGATCGGACTTGTTTGTCCAACACATTCCATAGATGCTCAATAGGATTGAGATCTGGAGAATTTGGAGGTCAACTCAACACCTTGAACTCTTCATCATGTTCCTGAACATGTTCCTTCATCATGTTCGTTGAACAATTTTTGCAGGGTGCCTTATCTTGCTGAAAGACACCACTGTCATCAAGGAATACTGTTGCTATGAAGGGGTGTACCTGGTCTGCAACAATGTTTATGTAGGTGGCACGTGTCAAATCGACGTCCACATAAATGGCCTGACCAAAGGTTTCCCAACAGAACATTGCCCAGAGCATCACACTCCCTCTACCGGCACGACTGTCCATGTGATGTAAAAGAAAATGGGACTCATCGAACTAGGTGACCTTCTTCCACTGCTCCAAGGTCCAGTTCTGATGCTCGAGTGCCATTGTAGGCACTTTCGACGGTGGACAGGGGTCATCATGTGGGCTCTGACTGGTCTCCGGCTATGCAACCCCATACGCAGCAGGTGTGTTGTGACACATTTCTCCCATAACCATCATTAAAATGTCCTGTGACTTGTGCCACAATAGACCTGCTCTCAGTTTGGACCAGACGGGATAGCCTTCGTTGGCCTTGCGCATCTATGAGCCTTGGGCGCCCAACACCCTGTTGCCGATTTGTGGTTTGTCCATCCTCGAACCACTGTCGGTAGGTACTCACCACTACTGACCAGGAGCACCCTTACAAGCCTTGCCATTTCAGAGATGCTCTGACACAGTCATCTGGCCATAACAATTCTCCCTTTATCAAAGTCGCACAGGTCTTTCCCATTTCTCCTGCATTAAACACATTTACTACGAGAACTGATTGTTCTCTTAACATCTAATCTACCTAGACCTAGACATGTGGTCTTGTTAGGAGATGATCAACGTTATTCCCTTCACCTGTGAATGATCATGTTTTGGCTCATCAGTGCATGTCCCTGTATGTGTCAGAGAGAAATAATATAGAACAGGAAAATCTGGACAACTCTTGATTACAGCACAGGAGACCGATAATCTGAGCTCCTATCTTCACTCTCATTGGTAGATGCTAAAAATATCCGATTGCAAGTTGGAGAAACATGCTTAAAAATACTTAATAAATCTATGCATTCAACAATTTGATTACATACTTATGCAGCTTATAATAAAGCAATATCACATGAGTGAGAGTACTGTCATGGCTGTAATTCAGCACGTTTGGCCACAGCGGCCTCGTGCTGCAGGTAATCACAGCTGAGCTGATATACTGACATAACAGCACGATTGCAAGTGTGATACTGCTTTCATATATAGTATAATCATCTTAGAATTGTTAGTGGATTGAAATCCATATGAAAGCTTGGTGATCATGGAAGTACTAGTAGACATGATTGTGTGTAAATGTAACTTGGAGAACACTTACCAGACTGCCCAAGCAGTATGGCACTGGCCCATAAACCATTCATGAGTTTACTGTCACTGCAGGTTCTGTTTAGACTCAGCTGCTCAGTGTCTCTGGGTTCACCAATACCATCAGCATCCTCAATCCTGACACATACATGTACACAAACAATTATCATATCTGACTCAGTTCAGTCTCTGCATTTATGATGGCTGCTTATAATTGAGTTATTGTAAATTCCAACAATTACCTGTCAAATATTTCCTGGTTGGAGTTCTGTGAGAATCAAAAATAAAAATACAACAATTAGTGCAATACCACATGACTGTCATTTAGTCAATAGAGTATTATTATTTACACTCATGACCACTTTATTAGGTACACCTGTGCATCTACTTATTCATGCGATTATCTAATCAGCCAATTGTGTGGCGATGGCTCTTTTAACTGTAAGGTAGACATTCCAATTTCTCCCACTCATTTTAATACCAGTTGTCTGGTGGGGCCTGGGCAGCTCAGCAAGTATTGACGCTGACTGCCACCCCTGGAGTCGCGAGTTCGAATCCAGGGTGTGCTGAGTGACTCCAGCCAGGTCTCCTAAGAAAATCAAATTGGCCTGGTTGCTAGGGAGGGTAGAGTCATATGGGGTAACCTCCTTGTGGTTGCGATTAATGGTTCTCGCTCTCAATGGGGCACGTGTGGTAAGTTGTGCATGGATCACGGAGAGTACGCTTCTGGTACGCGTCACCTCGCGACTCACGCTTGCAATGTGAAGGGTCTAATCTGTTAACATGGGCGCCGAAACTAATACACGCTGCTCATGGAGGATATTTGAAACTGTGTTAGATTTTGGTTTGTTTTTCAGCAAAGCTTATCATATGTCTTTAGAATCACTTACAATAAATTATTAGACTTATGAATTATACTTTTGTGTCCTTTTGAGGCTTGATCATTTAAATCAACATGACAAATGAGGTTACACCATTAAAGTAAATTGTATGCATTAGATTGGGTAAAAAAAGGTTACCACTTTTTTCAGTGAACCTTTATTATCTGATCTGAGCTTTAAAAATCACTGTCATTGGTTTATTCAGTTCATACAATAGTTTTGACTTGAGTGAAACCAGTTCATTTAGATGTTACCAAATGAAGCTCATTTTCCAGTTACCAGACAAAACGTTTTGACTTTTAATTGACTTTAACTTAAGCATAATTGTGTAACTCAGCTCTTCATTCACTCACCACAAGCATGGCGTCTGTGGAGTTTGTGAGTGTGTGCACGAGTCTGATGCGTGTTTGTGTGAGTTTCTGTAGCGTCTGAGTCCAGTGTGCTCTTTGAGTGAGGAGGCACTGCTCGACACGCTCCTCCTCTCTCTGTACGACCTCCAGGAGACGCTGCTCTTCCTCCTCCAGCGCCTCGCGCACCACGTTTACCTGAGCCAGCACACGCTCTCTCGCGCTGTTTGCATCAGCCTATCAATCAAAGAGCATACATTGCAATTATTACAAATGAACACTTGGCTCCCTAGGTTACTTGATTCTGACAAGTCAATCTCTGCATTTTGCAGTCAAAAACATTGTATAATGACCACTAAACTGTATGATCGACCGTTGTCCCAGACAAACGATTTCCTACATACAGCGGCTGTGCTAGTTTCATGGCCCTCGTATCACTCTGTGCTCTATTTATTCTAATATAATAAAATCATATCCACACAAATAAATATGCCACATCCATTTATTTATTTGTTTGGCGAGTAGCTGTGTAATAAGCAGGATAATGAACAGTCATTAGGTCATTATAGAAAAATAAACTTATTCAGGGTGATTCAAGATCCTGATCATCCTATCGGGATTTATTATGCGATCATGACAGGCTGACTGTTCATTATCCCTTCCATATTGACATGTCATAACTATAGTGGTGGACATCTGAACACAGACCAAAAGAAAAACTGACTTGTCCAGGACTTGTTGTATGAACAAAATTCTTAGGTACCTGTACAGCTCTCTCCCTTGCTGTTAGAGTACGGTCAATGAAACGTTCAATCCGAAGAGCTTGCAGCTGCATTTTCTCACAGACATCCACCAACTGATTCTTTTTAAAACAAACATACTCAGTAATGTCAGATTATGAAAGGACAAAGGATTTCAAGTGCAGGTACTGTAAGCGGGATTGAACCAGTTATTTAATGGTATAGAGGCCTCAGGAATGTCAAGAGATTTGGATAATGTCTGAAATTCTCAGTGGAATGAAGGCTATTTTAAAGCCTTGGGCAGATGTTTCATAACACAGTCAACATATGAAGCCATATACAGTGGCCCCAAAAAGAAACTGGACACTTAAAACGTATGAATGAATGTCATTGTATTAGATAACTAATATATATATATATATATATATATATATATATATAGTGGCATCCGCAAACAAATGATGCTAAGCCTTTTCTCACTCATTTTTTCTAAATGAAACATAATTCACCTATTGGTGCCATACAGGTGTACAAATGCATTATGTCTCAATTTTCAATACTACTTTTTATATCTATAATTTTTTAATTTACATAAAAAATAAAAAAAATATATATATATATATATATATATATATATATATATATATTTTATTTTTATTTTTATTTTTTCAGTGCTTTCTGCACTTTCTTTTTGTTTTGATTTTCTGCATGCAATGACAAACCATTCATTTTTATTAGTGGCTCAAGAATCCAAATACTTTTTGGGGCCTCTGTATATATTAATGTAGAGTCCAGTGTTCCCTTAGTTTTGATTGGAAACCCTCTGGTAACTTAAAGGGATAGTTCACCCAAAAATGAAAATGATCTAATCATTTATTCACCCTCATGCTATCGCAGATATGTATGAATTTCTTCTCCTGAACACAAACACAGATTTGTAGAAGAATATCTCAGCTCTGTAGGTCCATATAATAAAGTGAATGATGGCCAGAACTTTGAAGGTTGAAAAATCACAAAACAGCAGCATAAAATGTATCCATTAAGACTCCAGTGGCTTGATCCATGTCTTCTGAAAGTTATATGATAGGTGTGGTGAGAAACAGATACTTAATTATTATTATTATTTTTTTTAAATGATAAATCTCCACTTTCACATTCTTCTTCTTTTGTTTAGGCAATTCGCATTCTTTGTGCATATCGCCACCTACTGGGCAGGAGGGAGAATTTATGGTAAAAAAAAGGGACTTAAATATTGAATTGTTTCACACCGACACCTATCAATATCTATTCAGAAGACATGGATTAAACCACTGGAGATGTTTTTTAGTCTTACTTTTATGTTGCCTTTATATGTTTTTTTAAGCTTCAGTGTTTTGGTGACCATTCACATGCATTATGTGGACCAACAGAGCTTCAGTGTTCAGCATAAGAAAGAAAGTAATACACATCTGAGATGGCATAAGGGTGAGTAAATGATAAGAGAAGTTGAATTTTTGGGTGAACCACTCCTTTAAGTTAAATGGGCGTCTCCAACTTTGTGACGCAATGAAACTGATCACACCCTAAGCACGTGAGTATAATGTACATACACAGATTGCACAAGATTAGTAAAAGGGTGAAACTCACATGCATGTCAGTTCTAACAGTAGAAACTTATTTTACAGGGAGAAGAGTTTGCACCAAATTATCCCCACCATAAATAATACCAGTTATTATTATTAGCAGTAGGTCTATTTGTAGTAGTAGCAGCAGCAGAAGTAGAATTCAAGCTTTATTATAATTAATAATGATCATTAACTATTGTAATCGTCTCTCACCCTTACTACAGTTGCCCGGGTAACCAGCTCTGTCACCGTGTGACCCTGACAAGATCCATCCGACACACACTGCGAGCAGGTCAGCTTTCCCTCTGTACTGCAGAACAACTCCTGTTCGCATCCATGTTTTGAACAAAGTTTCGATTCTCCTGGAGCCGACAAACCGGATGAGGAATCTGCACCGTCCCCTACAGTAGTCTCGCCAGTTTTTGTCGATGGTTCACCATTAACTGAGCCGTTGCTGATGGTAAACAGCCCACCGCCTTCAGATACATTTATTCGATCATCCAGTTTTGGAGGGTCGTCCAGTCTAGGGTCATTCTCCGGGTCACAGACGTGTAAGGACACCGATGCCAATTCACAAAGTCTATATTCCGCACTCATGGCACCGATTGATGAAGATATGTTCGATTCTTTAAAGCAGAATAAAACACGCCGTGTGTATAACTAGTTTCGCTAATGCATATACTGTAAAATATATTTGGAGCAGGTGTATCCAGTTTTAGAGTCCTGCCTACCTGCCGCAGGTGTATAACACGGAAGTTGGAGTGCGCAAGTCTCTCCCGAGTGAAGTTAGTCTAGTTTTGTGGACACTGGCCAGCATTGTCTCAATAGTATTGTCACGCTAAGCTTCTTCTGGGAATGGCTGGAATAGGACACTGAATTGTTACTGAATAACTGTCCATGCTACTATAATTTAGATGCATTGAGTCAAATGGCAGCACAACACTTACAGAAATGCACTGTGGTACTACTATGGTATAGTGATGGTAATAATATTTGGTGCTTTGGTAGCCTATACAAAATGGTACTGAATGATTACTACAGTTTAATCGTGTACCATATTTACACGGATCATATCATGGTACCACCTTGGCACGTTTTATTAGTGCATTCAGCAAATGTGGGTTTAATACAAGTTAAGCTCAATCGACAGCACGTGTGGCATAGGCCTAATGTTGATTACCAAAAAAAAATTATTATTATTTAGACTAGTCCCTCCTTTTTTTATTTTCTCCATTAGATTTTTTTTATTTGGAATGCCCAGTTCCCAATGTGCTCTAAGTCCTCGTGATGGTGTAGTGACTCGCCTCAATCCGGGTGGCGGAGGACGAATCTCAGTTGCCTCCACGTCTGAGACCGTCAATCCACGCATTTTATCACGTGGCTTGTTGAGCGCGTTAACGCGGAGACCTTGCATTTGTGGAGGCTTCACACTATTCACCGCGGCATCCACGCACAACTCACCACATGCCCCACCGAGAGCGAGAACCACACATTATAGCGCTGTGTTGAGGAGATTATCCCAAAAAGAAAAGTCATTTAGCAGACGCTTTTATCCAAAACAACTCACATTGCACTTATTACAGGGACAATCCTCCTTGAGCAACCTGGTCTTAAAGGTGCACTTCGTAATTTTTACTTAGTAAAAAAGTTTTACTCTTGAAGATATGAATAGTAATTTTGTAACATGTATAAAATCATGACCATTCATGATTTATAAGGATACCAATATGAGTTCAGTCATATTGGTATCGTTATAAATGCTGTTTTATTCTACATGGGGTAGGGGCACCTCATGGGGGCAGCCATGTTACATCACATGACCAGCTGAATACTACTGGATTCATCTCAGTGACTGCCTTGTTATTGGACACATTCATTCATGGATTAAATTAATCCTGGTTTACTATGCTTAGTGAATTTCTACAATAGCATTGGTAACTGAAAACTACTGCTTGAATGATGCCTCATCCGGGCCACTAGGTGTCAGTGTAAGCCATACTTCGACAAACTTCAAAAATAATTACTTGGTGCACCTTTAACATATACAGTAAAATATTATAATTTATTTAAAAAGACAATACATGTAATTTTACGGTAAATTATTGTAAAAAGAAAATTATAATATAATTAACGCTAAAAATATTTTTTGGTTTAACAAGAAAGTATGTGCACATTTTAAGGTAGATTATTGTTAAAATTGCGTTGAAAAACAATAATCAGCCATTACCAGAATTCCCTGCATGACCCATCATATTTCATTATATTTTATGGGAATAGTTATGTTTGTTTTATTTGTAATATCAGTTATGTACATGGGGTTTTCTGTCTTATATTTTATTTAGGTTAGTTAATGTTTATTGAATCATTTTAGTGGCACATGTGTTACCCTGATGGTGTTTTGTGTTTGTTTGAGTAAAACAGTGCACTTCAACATGTTCAAACAATGTGACATTGATGAACTATAAGTCATCATGTGGCCTTTTGTAGTTGTGATTAACAATACATTTTAATTTAAAAAGGTTTGTACATCAAGCTTATATCATTTAATTATACAAACAGCAGTGATCCGTAAAATATACAGGCTTCTAAATTACATCCTGAAACATGGTCACTGTTTTTTTATTGTTTTTTTTTTTTGGTTGATTTTACAGCAAATTTCTGGCAACCACTGCTGCCTGAGTGAAATGTAACTATTTATTTATTGTTTTACAGTGTGGTACTTTAATTTAATTTAATGACTATTCCAGATTCAATACAAGTTAATTAAATATGTGTGACAATGTTGATTACAACAAAAAATAATTTTGACAAAAAGAGAGAGAGAGAAAAAAAGGCCAGGGAGGGTTTAAAGGAAGAAATGTGAAGCTTATAATTTTTTTTTATAAAAGCACTTAGATTTATTCTTCTGTTAAAACTTACACATAAATACTGTATTATTTGAGCACTTAGTACACGCAGTGCATTTTCATTAACTAAATTAACTGTTCAGTTGCAGGTACGTTCAGTTCTTATCAAATCCACACTTCACCTTCATCTCCACAAACAACTGAGACCCTATTCTCTATTCTCACCAGTATTCACTTGAAACGCAAATTCTGGTAGTCAAAGGTTTGGAGTAATGTAAAGATTTTGCTCTTATGGAAAGATATTGGTACTTTTATTCACCAAAGTGGCAATCAACTGATCACGATGTATATTCAGGACATTACAATTTGAAAAAATCTTAAAGATTTCTCATCAAAAAAATCCTCCACATGCAGCAAAGACAGCTTTGCAGATCCTTGTCATTCTATCTGTCAGTTTGTCCAGATACTCAGGTGACATTTCACCCCACACTTCCTGTAGCACTTGTCATAGATGTGGCTGTCGTGTCGAGCACTTCTCACACACCTTACAGTCTAGCTGATCCCACAAAACCTCAATGGGGTGAAGATCCATAACACTTTTTTCCAATTATCTGTTGTCCAATGTCTGTGATTCTTTGTCCACTCTAACCTATTCTTTTTGTTTTTCTGTTTCAAAAGTGGCTTTTCTTTGCAATTCTTCCCATAAGACCTGCACCCCTGAGTCTTCTCTTTACTGTTGTACATGAAACTGATGTTGAGCAGGTAGAGTTCAATGAAGCTGTCAGCTGAGGACATGTGAGGCATCTACTTATCCTCTTGTGTAGCTGTACATCTGGTCTTCCACATCTCTTTCTGTCCTTGTTAGAGCCAGTTGTCCTTTGTCTTTGAAGACTGTAGTGTACACCTTTGTATGAAATCTTCTCTTTTTTTGGCATTTTTGACCTATTATTGACCTTAAGACATGCCAGTCTATTGTATACTGTAGCAACTCAAAAACAAACACAAATACAATGTTACGCTTCATTTAATGAACCAAATATCTTTCAACTGTGTTTGATATAATGGCAAGTGATTTTCTAGTACCAAATTATCAATTTAGCATGATTACTCAAAGATAAGGTGTTGGAGTGATGGCTGCTGGAAATGGGACCTGACTAGATTTGATCAAAAATTACTTTTCAAACAGTGATGGTGCTGTTTTTTTTTTTTTTTTTTACATCAGTAATGTCCTGACTATGTATATTTTTTTTCCAGACGTCTCATATGAATTTAAATGATAGGCTACATTTAATTAAACGATATGCTAATATTTGCTAATAGTCAAAAATTGGATAAATGTGCAGCTGTCGTAGCTTAATTTTCCTCACGTCCTTATTTTTTTTAACGTCAAACACTATTTTGGGTTATTATAGTGCCACAGCTGTCATTTTTATATACTCAAACTTCAAACCACTTCATTTCAGGATAACGTCTGTAAATGGGATACTCAAACAATTTAACTTTAATGCAAATTGAAAATAAACGTATCCGATGTTTCTAATGAATTATGTGGCTACATTGCAACTACTTTATCACGACCTGCGTAGTGAGTGAGCAAAGTTTCGCGCTGATTGTGAAACGTCATGTATTTTTACGTAATAAATGGGCGTGGCATACTAAATGGGAGGGTTTTACAGTGAAATCCTTTATACTGATTGGACGAGCCGGTCAAACACTTTCATGTTTATCCTTTAAAGTCAACGTAAAACATCGACGAATAAGAGCTCTGATTGGCCAGACCGCTCTCAGTCCTCTTTGACAATTGGGTTACCTTCTGAAATGTTGTTAGTCCCTCCCACAGAAGCTGGCAGGTTTTTCCAACGCCTTTCAGCAGCGGTGCATCACGGAGGTTTGGAAGCTGGTGGAGAATATTCGGGCAGCGGCAGACCCTATTACACTAAATTGTACTCGGGGTTGGGTTGGCCGGACAAGATTTTTAAACCTAATACAGTTGTACCTGCTCTCACATTTCAGCCTGGACCTGACATCCCCTCTAATGTCGGATTTCAAGCTTGGGATTGTTCGACTTGGCCGTGTGGCCGGGAAGGTGAGCTGAATCCTGGGTTTGCCATGTGCGACGCGAAGGGGAGGGGACCTCAAAACCGTGAGGAAAATGCCTCTCTCTAAATAAATAAGTGGCGATATTTTAATGGTATATACCTCGCTCAGATGGGATATAAGCTGTATGTTTATAAGTGTCGTCGAAATCAATTTTGTGTTCAAACTGGCCAGCTCATCAGCCGATGTGTTAGTCGCTTTTGAGCCGCCTACTTTTGCTGTGTTGGTGCCGCTAGCGAAGCTACAACACTGCTAGACGGCTCAAAGTAAAGCTCGCCTGTGGACCAGTAAAGGTGAAAGTTTTATTCGCCCGTCTGCACTTTTAATACAGCTTTGGCATGAGATGAGAGACATTTCCGATGCTCAATCCACACCAGTAATGACAGTGGCATCCAATATGGCTAAGAGTTGGTCTGGTAATACCTCAACCAGGAACCGTTTGCAGCGTGACTCGAAACCGGCATGTCGGCTGTGAGGAGCATTAGCACTGTCGCGTTTGTCAAATATTTATTGAAGCAGTACTTGTTGTCAATCGTATTGAATGTTATCGATAGAGCCCTTGGTGCTGTATACTGCTGTCAGCTAGTTTATTAAAGCGCCCTCTTTTACTTTGAGGCTGTTTCTGTGCGCCATCTGATCGTGAGCCGGAAAGTCCAAGCTGTTTCACGATGCCAGGCCGCTCATGCCGTGACACTAGAGGGCAGCCGGCCTATGCTATGAAACGAGGCCCTTTTTTATGTTGTCATGAGACCGAGTAGAACTCCGGTTGGTCATAGGTTAGTGTCTGGTTGCCTTTCTTATAACACGTGTTTCTCTGCAAAAAATCGTGTTGATCAGCTGTAAGTGATGTTTGTGTAGTTTCACGTAGAAAATGCTTAACTACCGGACAGATATCACTGAAATAGGTGTCCTGGCTAAGAAATTCCACTCTTCTTAATGACAGCTCTCTGAACAGCCAAGAATTTGGCCGCGGCCCGCGCTTGTTGGCCAGTCACAAATCTCGCAGGCTGCTCTCTGCCAAAGATGTGAGTTTTGGGGCGGGACTACCAGTTTGTCCGACCAATCATAAATGGTGGGAGTTGTTTGGGGAAACCTGTTTGGAAATGGTCCCTATGGTCTTTAAAAACCTTTAAATAGCAGGGGTTTTTTTGTAGTTTAGGCCTAAAAGTATAATGAAAATTAATAACGCTTTAAAGTTATGGAAAAATCCATGGATCAAATAATAATAATTTTTCTAATTATGCTCTGCTCAAAAATATTTAATTGGCTGGATATTCGTCTTGCGTGCAGCTTGGGTGGAGTAAAACTTGCTTGCAAGCCCCATAGTAATGTTTAATTTGAGAATTGTCTTTTTTTTTCACTCAGAGATGCAAACTACTCACCTTTCGGCTGAGTAGTCACATTTTTTAAGCCAATTTGTTCAAATTGTTTGGGGAAACTTTTTAATTTTGGTACATAAAACCTTGAGCTTAAACACTTTTTTTTTTTTTTTTTTGATTGTTTTTTAAAATACATAAACAAATAGCTGAAAATATACCACTGGAATGCCTGCTATGACTTTATCACATTTTATCTCTCATTACATTGTGTAACGGGAGCCAGCTAATAGATAGCTGTGCAGTGTGAAACTTCACGCCACTGGCCTCCAGAGGCACACTAGCGACTGATGCTAGAGGCTGTAGTCTTTAGCCTCATTAGCGTGCTAATTAGCTCATTAGCGTGCCCACCTCCCATTCCGGAGACACCTGTTCGAGTCCCGTTCAGAGTGGGAAGAGCAGGACCGTTTACAATTGCATTCCTGTTTTTAATGAATAAGTCAAACCAGTTCACATCATTCTGAATGATTCATTAGTGAATTAAAAATAAATAAATCTTTATTACACATGATTGAAAAGGCCATGGAAATTCATAGTCAAAAAGTGTCATTATTTTTGCAATTCTTTTTGATGATCCGGACTTCACTTATAGCAGCTTTAAGGAAATTGAAGTCTTTTAGGCAAGATAGCTCATATATATTTTGGGGAAATCAACAAATGTTGTCTAGTAGACATACTCTGCAATATAACAATATTTTTGTGTTTTTCAGACAAAGTATACTTTGATTGACGAGCAAGACATACCATTAGTGGAAAACTATGCCTTTGAGGTGAGAACTTACTTTAGCTGCACAACCATACATGTAAGAATTTGCACACAGAGTGTTGTCTTTTGAAATTAGTTTTTTAAAAGGCTATAAAGCGCAACATTCTGTTTCCGGAAGTAAAATCCCAGTAATTTATCCCATAGACGAATTGATTTTCAATGATAACTTGTACAACTTTAACGACAGCCCTACCGTGAGCTACGAGGTAGTTCATCGATGGTATATGCTTCAGTTGTACCCAACCATTTGCATTATTTCAACTTCATTGTTTAAAATAGAAACGTGCGTCGGAGCGAGCACGCGCTCCCATGACACACTGTAAATGACTGAATCGAGTCGGTCTTCCTTCACTCTTAAACTGCTTATATATTTGTACATACCGGGATATTTTGCAATAAACGTAAAATATATTGTTTCTATACTTGTAAACAACAACCAAAAATCAATACTGTTATATGTTCCCATAGTTTTATAACTATTCATTTCAAACTAATTTCAAATTTAGTTGACATTTATTTTCAAAGCAACTTGTATGACTTTTATTAAATGAGATTAGTGTCTTGCTTAAGGGCATTGTTATAGTTCATGGCGAGTTCCTTTTTGTTACCATCCAGTTCTTAAGCCATTGTGCCACACCAGATCTCTAATTGTCTCTTTGTTGGAGACCATTTCAGTTAGCTGACTCTGAATTAATTGTTTAACCTCCATTTATGTTCTTTTTATGTATTTGCTTTTGAATTTTTTTTAACCACAAAGTATACTCTGTTTTATTAGGTCTTTTGAAAACTGTTACTTAGTCTAAATCCTTTTCAGGCACGCATGGAAGTTGATGCTGATGGGAATGGGGCAAAAATCTTTGCATATGCCTTTGACATTGGCAAGGGCAGATGGGCAGGTCGACCACTGCATGAGTTACTCTGGTGAGTGTACTGCAAGAACCAATTTGACTATTAAAAAATCAAGTGTCCTATATGTTTTATCATGAAATTTATTTTGTATTTGTAAGAGGCTATATACAACTAGTCATTGCGATTGGTGTGCTTGTTCACAGGGAAAAGCACAGAGGTGGCATTGCTCCAAGTTTCCAAGTAGTTCACATAAACTCAGTCACAGTGGACAACCGTCTAGACAACTTGCGTCTCGTTCCAGTGGGATGGAGTCCCAAACCAGAAGACCTGTCCAGCAAACAGAGGTAATTTAGATGATGAGGTTATCCTTCTAGATTTAATTTCAATCTCATATCTTAAGATTTATACATGTGAATAATACAATATCAGCATTTTGAACAACTGACTGTTGTCAGTTTAAGTGTGCAAGTAATTTAAGCTAATTATTTTGACAACCTTTATAGTGTCAATGGACTATAAATTGCAGACTTTTCTGATCCAGCTACTGTTCTCAACTTGAGATGCTAAATGTCATTTTCTCTCTAGAGAGCAGTCGCTATACTGGCTGGCCATCCAGCAGGTTCCTGCAGACCCAGTGGAGGAGCAGTATCTGGAGTTGAGTCGCACGCGTTACTACAATGCCAATGGAGAACTGGTGGAAGAGGAGGAGTGCTCCTGCACCTACTACGAGTGTCACTACCCACCCTGCTCGCTCATTGAGAGGAGGGTCAGTATAGCATTGGAAAAAAGGAAATGCTATGCATGTTTTATTAAATACTGCTCATAATATGTATTTTTATGGTTGGCTCTCTAGCATTATTTCATTGGTTATAAAATATCCAGTAATTACAGATAACTCTAAAAGTCATCCAAATTCATTGGTGTTAAGGTGTGTTCCCTGTTTAAGGATTCTTGGATGAAACGTTAATATCAAATCTGTATTTCTCAAATACAGTCAGGGTTCCCATAGTCATGGGAAAACATGGAAATGCAGTGCATTCAGAAAGTATTCAGACCACTTCATGCTAAGTAGGGATGCAACTAACGATTATTTTGATAATTGACAAATCTAATGATTATTAGAATGATTATTCGACTATATCGGCGATTATTGCAAAAATGTATAATTCGAGCTTTCAAATTTTCGACAAAATCATCTTTTAAAAATACCTCTAAATGACATTCACTGAATTAAAGGGAAAAAAATACTGCAATTCCCTGCAAAATATCCTACTCTTATCAAGTGTTTTTGTTTTGTTTTCCATTTAAAATGGTCTAAAAATCCTTAAAACAAGAATTTTATTGAGAAGCAACATATAAGATATTTAGACTGCTTTAAGAAAATGTATCTTAAATATAAGTGTATTTTTTCACTTGTTTATATTTCTGCCAAGACTAAATATATTTTATTTGAGATCTATCCTCTAAAAGCAAGTCTAAATATCATCTTTGTTGCTTCTCAATTAAATGTTTCTTGTTTTAAGGATTTTTAGATATTTTAAGATGTATAAATATTAAGTATATTCAACCTTCTTCGATAACAATTTTCTTCTGCAGTATAGCGCCTGAAGTAAATGTACAAAAGGAGTTTTAGATATTTATATTGGAAAACAAACCAAAAGACTAAAGATCTAAAACCTTTTTTTCTTTTTTTCTGCATTGTATAATGGGCTAAGACTACACTCTCACTTTTTTGGTTGCTTCGGTTCATCTTTAACTCACCAAGAAAAAAACTCCCTCTTAATAGAGCTTGAATTGCCGATTTTCGTACCCACTGTGACACATCGTGATGGATTGCGCTACGTCGCGATCAGTGAATCAAGCACGCGCCAGTGATGAGAGTCCCCGCGCAAGACAGTGTGTCATACAGAAGTTTGAAACTCTCTTGTGCTGTTTTTCTCACGACTCATATAAGCGGCTCTGACCGCTCGGAGAAATACCATTTTCGCAGTTTGTGCTTAATTATACAACCCGCTTCCTTTGCTCAAGCGGAACGGCAGGTACAGCTCTGTTTTATTTCACATCAAGACTGCTTCTATATTTTCTTATTTTGTATTTTTATATTCTAATTACCTCATACTTTGCAATCTACATCACCTTAATCTGTGTGGAGTGTGTCTGGAGTGTGAGCTGTTCTTTCGTCCTCAATCAAGCACAAGCTGAAGTGCTGCTCTCCTGCATCATCATTGGCAGTTCAAATGATCTCATGTTGCATTAAATGAGATCAAACGACTATTCGACAACGGAAATTTTTGTCGACAATTATTTATTGTTGTTGATAACATTGACTAATAGTTTCAGCCCTAATGCTAAAATGCTTTTTTTTTTCACATGAATGTACACTCCATACACCGTAATGACAAAGCAAAGAACATATTTTTTTATATCTTTGCAAATTTATTAAAAAGAAAAAACTGATATCACATTGACAAAAGTTTTCAGACCCTTTGCCATGACACTTGAAATATAGCTCAGGTGCAACCCATTTCTCTTGATCATCTTTGAGATATTTCTACACTTTGATTGGAGTCCATCGGTGGCAAATTCAATTGATTGGACATGATTTGGAAAGGCACACACCTGTCCATATAAGGTCTCACAGCTGAAAATTCATATCAGAGCAAAAATCAAGGCATGAGGTCAAAGGAACTTACTGCAGAGCTCATAGACAGGATTGTGTCGTGGTACAGATCTGGGGAAGGCTGAAAAAATGTGGCTGCGTTTAAGATTCCCAAGAGCACAGTGGCCTCAATAATTCTTAAATGGAAGAAGTTTGAAACAACCAGGACTCTTTCTAGAGCTGGCCGCCTGGCTAAATTGAGCAATTGGTGGAGAAGGCCCTTTGTAAGAAAGGCTACCAATAACCCAATGGTCACTCTGGTTGAGCTCCAGAGATCATGTGTGGATATAGGAGAAACTTGCAGAAGGACAACCATCACTGCAACACTCCACCAATCTGGACTTTATGGCAGAGTGGCCAGACTGAAGCCTCTCCTCAGTGCAAGACACATAAATAAGCACCTAAAGGACTTTCAGACGGTGAGAAACAAGATTCTCTGGTCTGATGAAATGAAGATTGATCTGTTTGGCCTCAATTCCAAGCATCATGTCTTGAGGAAACCCGGCACAGCTCATCGCCTGCGAAATAACATCCCAATGGTGAAGCATGGTGGTGGTAGCATCATGATTTGAGTGATTAAAATATAGAGCCATCCTTAATGAAAACTTTGTCCAGAGCACTTAGGACCTCAGACTGGGCCAAAGGTTCACCCTCCAATAGGACAATGACACTAAGCACACAGTTAAGACAATGCAAGTGTGGCTTAGGGACAACTCTGTGAATATCCCTGAGTGTCCCTGAGTTGCCCAGACTGAGCCCGGTCATGAACCCAGTCGAAATCTGTGGAGAGACCTGAAAATGGCTGTCCACCGATGATCCTCATCCAACCTGACAGAGCTTGAGAAGAATGGCAGAAAATCCCCAAATCCAGGTGTGCAAAGCTTGTCACATCATACCTAAAAAGACTTTGTTGTAATCACTGCCAAAGGTGCTTCAACGAAGTACTGAGTAAAGGGTCTGAATACTTATGTCAATGTGATTTTATTTTATTTTTTTTTCAGATTTTTTTTTATAAATTTGCAGTTATCAAAAATCAGTTTTTTGCTTTGTCATTATGGGGTATGAAGTGTAGATTGATATGGAAAATAAAATATTTAAAGCATTTTAACAATGCTGAAACATAAAATGTGAAAAAAGGGGTCTGTATACTTTCTGAATGCACTGTATCAGAGAATTCTAAAATAGTGTTTTTCAGTCCTGGAAAAGTTCTGGAAATTAATGAAATTGTAAAACTTTTTCTAGTTTCTCTAAAAAAATAATAATAATAATTTCAGCTAGACATTGCTCTTGTGTAGAGCTTTTCATTAATCAAAAATGGTGGAAACTTTGAACAGCTGTCATTGCAATATGACTTTCTTCTACAGAACACAAACAAATATATTTTGATTGACAATGTAACATACAAATCAAGTCAATTGGGTCCAACCCTTAAAATGGACAAAAGGACATACAGGCAGCATAAAGGCAATCCATCCATGTCTTTTGAAGCGATTCAATTGATTTTGGGCAAGAACAGACCAAAATGTAGCTCCTTTTTCCACTAAAAATCTTGAAATTGCAGTCTCTGGGCACGATGTTGATTTGAAGCTCTACGGGCACTCTGCCCATATGCACAGGTGCTCTTGAAGCATGAGGAAGTGTAATTTTGGTTACATTTTGATCTGTTTCTCACCCAAAACGGGTGCTTCAGAAGACATGGTGGACTAGTCAGGGTTGAAGGAAAGCTGAACGTGGCAAAATGCAGAGATATCCTTAATGAAAACCTGGTTCAGATCACTCAGAATCTCAGACTAGGCCGAAGGTTCACATTCCAACATGACAATGACCCCAAGCACACAGCCAAGACAACGTAAGAGTGGCTTAGGGACAACTCTGTGAATTTCCTGTAAAATGAAACCACCTGAGTTGTGTGAATTACATTTATGCTGCCTTAATGTCTTTTTTGGAGCTTGAAAGTGAAGGATGCCATTAACTTGCAGTGTATGGATATAAACGTCTTATCGGCATCAAAATCGGCATCGGCATCTTGGTGGTGGTGTAGTGGTCTAAATCACATAACTTGTAAACTGGTAATCAGAAGGTCGCTGCTTCGATCCCCACAGCCACCACCATTGTGTCCTTGAGCAAGGCACTTAACTCCAGGTTGCTCCGGGGGGATTGTCCCTGTAATAAGGGCTCAGTAAGTCGCACTCTGCCAAATGCATAAATGTAAATGTAAAATATCTTTGTGTTCCGCAGAAGAAACAAAGTGATATACATTTGAGATGGAAAAAGGGGAAAGGATTATAATGTCTGGGTTAACTATTCCTTCAACATTATGCTGTTTGCAGTGATGATTTTGCTCAATTGTGTTAAGAAAACCTCTGAAATGTCTATGTGTACCTTTTCAGCTGAGAGAGTTCAACATCTGCGGCCGATGCCAGGTGGCACGCTACTGTGGATCGCAGTGTCAACAGAGAGATTGGCCAGCCCATAAGAAGCAGTGCCGCGAACGCAAACGGGTTCTGGCAATGGAGTCAGAGCCTGAGCGATGATCCCCCCCCCCAAAACCCCACATTCAAGTATGTGTGCTGAGACTTTTGAGTTTGCAAAAACTGACTGATAGCGGACAATATTGTTGGCTTGGAAAGGCCTCTTGGGGGGAAAAATAAAAACTACCCAGAACTTTCACATCTCCACAGCTTGCCTATGGGGATTATGGGAAATTAAGTTTTTTATTGTTTGGAGGGAGGTCTCAAAGGCTCCACTTGCTGCTATGGATGCGTGTTTAATGAAGACAAACACCATGCCGTCATAACTTTTTTTTTTTTTTGTGGACTGCATTTGAGTATTGACAGTCATGCACTCCTTCCATAAACCCTCCTGTCATGAAGTATTAGCTGCTGGTATCAAAGGACAGAACTGCTGTACAATTGATAATAGGATGGAAAACAGACCTCTTCACTGTACTACCCTTCCTCCTCTTCCTCTCCCGATTGGACTTGTGCACATAAATAAGCACATAGTCACCCACATGCCATACCTTCTACAAGTATACAGCCAATAGCTGTGCAAAACCACACCACCAGTATTGTGTGTGCATGCCATTATTGACTGAAGAACGTGGTTGAATGTTTGTCTGTTGTTTTTTATTTTAATATTTACTTTATTTGTCAATGGGATGTTTTTGGGGGCGGTATTGGGGAATATGCCTAATTGGGGGCAGTTTCACTTTTTTGTGTACCCATATTGAGTTTTTCAAAAGCATACTATGTACTCTTCCCACTCATGTTTAATTTCACTTTCCATAACAAGCACTCATTTTAGAGGGATGTCCTGGGAAAAACTTGAAAACCCACATGGAATTTCTATTCATGTTGTCAGCATGTACTTGTCTAAAGTTGTCATTTGGGTCCCAGTAATTTAATGAGTAGTCTTTTGTCTTAATGATCTTACTGTCAAAGTGAGTATAATTTTTTTTTTTTTTTTTTTTTTTATCTCATCTTAAAAGAAAAATGGGCACTCAAGTTGCAAGTGTGTCTTCCTTTTATGTCAAGGGCATCTCTACCAAACTGTGACGTACACATACAACTAAGCATGTATTGCAAATACATACATGTTACTTTTGTCTGTGTTCGTATTCCGAATAATTTATTTATCTGGTTGGGGTAGAACACTGTGCACTGAATATCTTCACTTTGATCCTTGAGCTTTGCAGAGAAGTGGGAATCTAAGGTAGTTTTGGGTGTCTGTTATTTTTATTTTTTTCTAAGCTATTACCATATAAATATGTGAATGGACAAAGTTTGTGATAATTGACCATCTTATTGTCACTGTAAAATAGACAAATAAAGTAATTAAATAAAATTGGAAATGTGTGAAGTTTAGTTGCAATAGTGTCTGTTTTGCCTGTACTTATGTTCTCATTTGAGGCTAGAACTATTGTCCTACAGTTTCTAACTGTTGAAGTTGTGCAAAAGTTGAACAATTTTGAGAAAATGGTTATAATTGAACGTTCTTATTTTGCAGGTGGGAATGCAAAATTGCCTTTCATTTATAGTGGCCCTCAAAAAGCACTTAAACATGTTTGAATGTCATTGCAGTAGATAAAAACAAAATAATGTTAAAACAATGGCATCTTAAATTATGCCACACTTTCTCAGAACAAAATTTATCTTAGCAAATTTCATAGCCATTACTTTTAATACAAAGGGTTTCAAACTGGGGTCCGTTTGAAATCTGTTTTGGTTTTAATACAAGAACAATATAAGGCCAATTATATTATTTGGATCTGTTTAGGAAACATGTCTTGCATATGATCCTGGCTATTTTTTCACACTTTTTTTTTTTTTTTTTTTATATATATACATGAAAATATATAGCTGCCTTTATATCTAGAGAAGCAGTCGTCATATTTGGGGGTCCATGGAATACATTTTTTTGAAAGACCCTGTTTTAGCCATATAAAGCCATGTGTATCAAATATGATACATTTTAAATATATGTTTGACGGCTCCTGTTTCACTCAGTTGAAGCCGACTAGACAAACGACCTGTGGTAAGTTTCGCATGTTTATGGCACCATCTAGTGATTATTTGTGGGGGTGAAAAAAGTGGTTTCAATGTTTTTATTGATCTGTTTAAAATGGCGGTGGACTTGCGCAAAAAGTGACTTATGTTGGGATAAATTACAGCTTGTTTTATTAAAGTAAAAGTGACAGTGATGATTATATTTTTACTGATATTTTGAGTATTTGATTTATTTATGTCTTTATCTATGTATTATACCATTTATTTAACATGGACAAGTCTGATTTCTCAGGACGCCTACTTCAGTAAACTGTGTCGGTAGTAGGGACATTTTTGTGTGGTATTAAAAAATAAAATGCTTACACAGCAACAGGTAAGGGCAAGTTTCTTAAGCTAGACAACCAGAAAATGTCTGTCTTAAATTTAACAGGCCTCAGTTTTAACAAACTTCTTTTTGTTGAATGTTTTGCTTTAAAGTTATTTGAATGTTATTGTCCTATATCGTCCCTATCAGTTATTTTGAAATTGTGTTAACGAAGGCAATGACATTAATATATATAGTATGGTGTTTACATTCTCTTTGGGCCACTTTGTTTAAGTATTTAAGGCCAGTTTTTTTTTTTTTCAAAGTCTACAAAGCCATAAATTAAGCGTCGTAGATAAGGCCATATGTGACTCGGTTTGAACTCTACATGCAAAACGTACAAATCTTCTCAAACCAAGCAGTGCCTGTCAGTTTAATGTGTGTCGAAATAGGATGCGTGAATAACCTTTACCCAAACGTTTCCATAGGGACCAGGCCGGAGGGGTGGCACTTGCATTAGCCAAATCTCCAGCTAACAGACAACTCTACTCCTCTTTCAACGCATTGTAAACGTCATTTGGCATTTTCCTGCCCAGCTCCACCAAAACAATGTTTGCATGCGGTGAACGAAGTCTGGAAGGATGGACTGTTTGACGTGAGTGATATTATTTATTTTGTGCGGATTTTTCTTTGAATTAAAATCAATTTTGATTAGAAGAACTGCTTATTACCTGGTAAGGGAGATAAATATCCTGAAAAAAATATATAAAATGACTAAACAAGTACAATTTGGACGTGGTCTAATGGCATGTTTACTACCACGTTTTTGGAGTTGTTCCATGGTAACATCATTGTTTTGCCTGTAATACCATGTTATACTTTAAAGAAACTTATAGTACCATATTAATACCATGGTACATTAATATTGTTTTCAATCAGTATTATAGTACTGCACCAAAGTACCATGGTTTACCATCTGATACCATCAATGTGCCATGATACCACCAAAGTTTGTTTTTTTAATGGGATGACAACTAGTGTGCAAATGGTTACTTTCCTCCCATTGTAATGTATTCTTTTTTCTTTATGTTGTCTTGTTTCCATTATAAAAGGGTCTATTGAAGAATGACCTCAACAGCTTGCTGTCCGTCCCCTTGTCATACAGGAAATGCCTTGACCTGGCTTCTATGTCCTGATATTGATCATGTATCCACCGCATTGCAAACTCTGAACGAGTTCGCTCAGGAGAAAAAAGGTGAACTTGTTGAAAAGGTTCTTCAGCAATGCAACCCCGAAGCCTGTATTTATGCGCTGCAAAAACTACTCAATTCATCTGCCTCATGGTCAGTACCTCATATATAAGCTTAAATATATAATGTTAGATATACATTTTATACAATTGTCTTGGTTCTAGTTGTTTGCTTTCATTTAAATTAGATTATTTCAAACATATCATGTTTGCTATTTTGAATACTCTTTCCCTTCCTCTCATAATATCTCAGCATTTAAGATAAAATACTTGGCAAAATACAATCTGGAAACCCTTCAACCTGAAAAGGGTGCTCAGGTCGTTTCAAAACTGTTGTCTCAGCAACAGTGACGGCCTATTGTGTTGGGCTCATAATGTTCGATTTATAGGAGTCATTTAGTTCAGTGGGCAGCCTTTAACCTCTTACAAATACAGTCCTCTGCCGAAAGGCCAAAATAATTAAAGGCACTGAGTGACTGGCTTTTGCTTTTACTGTTGAGGCAGTGTCCTCACGGTGAACTCAACTCAAGGGTGACCAACCTTCTTTTTCATTCCACACAAGGTCACCCTAAATAATATGTAGGATTTTGACCATTGACTGACATGCTCTTTTGTCAGTGATGTTATGTTAATGCAATCACTGACAAATTCATGATTAGATTGGTTTAAGTGAGGGTACATAATGAAAAAGGCTATTTGACTATTGAAGACATTTTGCTAAGTAAATATATCCTAATTTATTTATCAACATAATATATCTTATATTTTAAAAGGCCCCTTAAAAAATTACAATTTTAAGTGAAATTTAACAAAAGTAAAAACATGCAGACAGTCATCATCATCTGGTTATTCTATAACCCCCACTGCAATAAAGTGCTTTACAAAACCCTTCTTTTGTGTTTTTATGTTGCCATAACACTACTGACCAATGATTTTTAATGTTTTTAATTTTTTTACAATAAAATAATGGAGTGACTATTTGCTCTAGGTGTAAAATAGCACCTGCACTGTTATCTGCACTTCAATAGTCTGTTGGAAACACTAAAAGTGTGGCAAACTGTGGCCCCTGTGTCGCTGCAGTGGCTTGGATGGATGTGCTTTTTTATGCAGATACCCTTGTTCAATTCTGCCTTTTGTCCCTTTAGTGGAAGCCATAGTTTTAATGTGATTAACCATGGTGTTACTGCAGTACTATGGTGTTAATATAGTAACCATGTTTAACTTTGAGTTTACTAAGATTTTACTACAAAGTTGCCACGGTGTTACTATGGTTACTGTAGTAAAACCATGGTTAAATAATAAATAGTTAAATAATAATATAATAAAAAGTATCTGCCATTTGTAGAACAGGGGTGTAAATAGCAACTAATACTATTTGCACCTAGTGAAAATAAGCTGCTTTTTGTTGCTATTTACACTTAGTGTTGAGTGTAAATTTTCACAGCAGAGCTATCTTTGATTTTTGACAGGAATGAAAACGAGGCTGTGAAGGAAGTCCAGTCTCTTCAGTGGCTTTTACAGTTGTTTAAAGTGTTTTTGGATTTATACAGCAGATACCATTGAAGAGACTTTAGGGCCAAAACATAATCTATGCAAGTATGTGAACACAGCTTGATTTCACACATCTTTGCATTCTAAAATGTGTCAGCTAAATTTAACCAAATGCAAATATGCATTGCATTCTCAACATTGCCCCAAGGGGCGCTATGGACCCTTTTCACAGACCCGTTATGACGCATTTCCACCTACTTGAACAATGTAAATGTAGCAAACATTTTTATATTTACAATTTAAAAAATATTAAGTGTAAATTTAAAACATTTTAATTTGTGTTGTATTACCCTGGAATTAGTAAAAAAATTAAATAACCCTAGCTGCGTTGAGGCTTCAACAGCTGCTGAGGGAGTGACAGAAATTTTGACCTGTTTCTCTTTTCTTACTGCTGTTATCCAGCACTCTATATTTTTATCTTCTTTTACAATGCTGTGAAAGCCTAATTGATGATTTTCTTTTGCTGTTGGAGCAAACGGGTATGCAAAAAGGATTTTTTGGGGAATCACAGCAAAAAGGCCTTTGCTGTGATTCCCCCATTCACCGTCTACTTCCGCTCTGTTGTGCATTACTTATTTTGAGTAATTTACCCAACACTGGTGATAAGATATTTACAATTAAAAAGTAGGTTTCAAATAGTTAAATATAGCTGCAAGCAGCAATGATGGGCCCAAGCACAACTGGTCCATTTCCACCCGGTGGCTTTCAGAAAACAATGCAAGGTGGACTCATGCATTTGACATTATTCTAAATGATTTAGAAGCAATCTGAGTAAATAAAAGAGGACTATTTTAAAGTCTGTTGTAAGAGCCACACTTCCTGCTGCAAGGTGGGGGCGCGATAACCGTGACCAAAATTAGTCAAATCCATGTGATTAGCCCCCAAGACTAATCATACATCTCAGTTTTGATCTTAATCACACATTGCACACAGAAGATATGAGACACTTCCTGTTTCCAATTTCACGCCATTAATTGAATGCCTCCCATGGCAACACTGTTCGATATATCAAAATCTGTTCGCAATTTAGTATGTTCAGTGTCGTGGGATAATGATGTCTAAATGTGGTGACAGTCTCATGAATCATCTTGGAGGAGTATTTAAAAGTTCAGAGACTGCAATATTAAAAACATCCAAAATAGCCGACTTCCTGTTGGGAGGACTTAATGACTATAATTATGAAAGTTGTCCGGCTTGATGAGAACTATATATGTACTAATTTTGGTGACTGTAGGTGAAAATGGGGGTGCTACACCCCCATTTTAAAGGGGGCACTACAGAGCCCCCCCCCCCACACACCCATGCATTAACTTAATTTGCCAACAACTCTGATGTGTGTTAAAATTTCATGAAATTTTAAGCATGCCAAATGCCTAAAAAAAATGAAGAAAGGAATAAAAATTAATGTGTTGCCATGGTACAAGTATTTAAGATATCAAATATCCCTTTACAAATTTACATCAGCAGTGTCTTGACATTATTCTAAAAAATGTTGAAGCATTTCAAGTAAACACAAGAGGGCTATTTCAAAGTCTGTTAAAAGTGCCATACTTCCTATTGCCAGTTGGTGGCGCTATGTCCGTTACCCATAATAGCTGCAGACATGTGATCAGCCCCCATTACCAAACATACAGCTGAATTTTCATCAAAACCATACAATGCAAACAGAAGATATTTGGAACTTCCTGTTTCACAATTTTAGCAATAAATGTATTGGTTTACCATGGCAACACTGTTCAAAAATATAACAAGTAAATTCGTAATTTCGCATCTACAATGTCTACGCATGATGTTAGTCAAATTAATCCCCTAGGAGGAGTATTTAAAAGTTCAGAGCTTGCAATTTTCAGAAAATCCAAAATGTCTGACTTCCAGTTGGGCGGAGCTAATGACTATAATTGTGAAGGTTGTCCGGCTTGGTTAGAAATATATATGCTAAATATACCAAACAAACATAACTAAAAATAAATATTATTAAAACACATAAAAACATTATTAAAACATAAATATACAAGTAAATACACCTCCAAATGCATTACTTACGTAAGAGGTAAGGTAAGATTAAAAACAAAAATCTGATTGCCACAACCAGACATATGAAGGGTCCTCTGCAGCTACCTGCTGGTTATATATTGTAATTTCTCTTAATTTGACTTAAAAAGTTTATTTTCTTACCAGGAGATGCCAGCAATCTAACCCTAACACATGGCATAATCTCCATATATATATAATTGAGTAATATAGATGTTCACTGAAGTGAATTTAACATAATTTGTATGTCTTTATATTCAAATGAATTGTATATTTTAGTAATTTTTAGGTAAATCAGGCAAAAAAGCAAAAACATTTTAATAATTTAAGAAAGTGATATAATATTTGTTAAAAAAATTATTTCTGTACAATCGCACTGTTAGTGTGTGGGGTCAAAATGTAACCCCCAATACAATTAAAGTAAAACATAAACAAAGAGAATAAAAATATTAATAAGTTGCCATGGCGTTCGATGTATCAAAAATCTGTTCGCAATTTAGAATCGTCAATGTCTTGGCATGATGTCGCCCACATTTGGTGCCTGTAACATGAATCCCCTAGGAGTATTTCAAATTCCAGAGCATGCATTTTTCAAACAATCCAAAATGGCTGACTTCCTGTTGGGCAGAGCTTTTGACTGTCTGCGTGAAAGTTATCTGGCTTGATGAGATCTAAGTATGTACAAAGTTTGGTGACTGTAGCCTAAATGGGATGTGCTATAGAGCCCCCCGAACATGCCCATCTTCTAGGTGGCGCTACAGAGCCCCCTCTACACGCCCATGTATTAACTTTTGCCAAGCCCTAATGGCCAACAACTCTGACGCGTTTGCAAAATGTCATGAGTTTTTGAGCATGTTAAGTGCCCCAACATCCCCCAAAACCTTGAAAAAAAAAAAAAAATAATAATCCTTAGAAAAACAATAGGTTCTCCATACTTTCAGTGCTTGGGCCCTTATAATAATCCTTAGAAGAATAATAGGACCTCCACACTTTCTGTGCTTGGCCTAATAATAATTCTTAGAAGAACAATAGGTTCTCCATACTTTCAGTGCTTGGGCCCTTATAATAATCCTTAGAAGAATAATAGGACCTCCTCACTTTCTGTGCTTGGCCTAATAATCGTTAGAAGAACAATAGGGTCTCCGCACTTTCAGTGCTTGTGCCCTAATAATTTGATGATTTGTAATTTGAAATATTGCAAGTTACTATTAGGATATTTACCCATTCATATTTTTTTTATAGGAGTTTTCCAAATATTTGCATGACTTTGCTTTTTTAAAGTGAGTGACAGGACCAAATTATGCTTGGTAAAATCTTTATTCCTGTGTGGAACATGTTTTAATGTTTTTGTTCATTTGCAGGCTGAGAAGTACTGCAGCTTGTATCATTGCAGTACTGCTGGAAAATGAATCCATGGTGCTAAAACTTAAGAAGTGGACCGAAGTGGACAATGGTCTGATATGTTCTTTTGCTGAGATCCTGACTAAACATGAACCTGATAGTGTGATGAATGCTACTGGAGCCATAGCATCTTTGGTATGGCTGCATACTAATATAATGTATGTTGCATTATACAGCATTTTGAATGTTTATTTAAATGTTTTGAGTGAAAAAATAATGAGGCCGCTCTCAAAATAGGAAAAAACTTGCATCAGTTTATTATTACAGAGGACTCAACAGAGCAAAAAATATGCAAAAAGTGCAAAAACGTGCCAAGTGCAGCAGCAAAACGTTTTCGAAATCACCCCTTCATCAGTGCTAAATACCTATAAGCAACACACCTGCAATCGTTTATAGTACAATCATTTACTGTAAACCTTCTAGAATTAGGGATTCAATTGGATCAGATGTCAAAAAGATGTAGTTTTATAGATGCAAAGAGACATTTTCTTGTACATATATACAACACATTACACTTTTGGACAATACTTAGACATAATTTCCCATTAGAACAAGAAGGGGAATAAAAAAATAAGATTATTTTTATTCACACTTTTTTCAAATGTTTTAGAATAGACCACTATATATATATAGTATACATACACCTTAGCCAAATAAAATTTAAACTCAGTTTCTCAGAATTCCTGACATTTAATCGTAGAGAACATTCCGTCTGTTACGTTTGAGCAGCAAGGCAGACGAGGAGATGCGGATCCAAATGCAGTTTAGACTTTTATTAAATGAACAAACGAATAAACAAAGGAAAAAACCCACAAGGGGGAAATAAACTTAAACGGAGAACCAGGGCAAACATAAACAGAGAACTAGGGCAGCAAACATTCATGCACACACATCAAAATGACTAAACAAAGAACCAGGGTTTAAATACACAAAGGAACAGACGAGGGAATGAGGGACACCTGGGGCAACAATCAGGGGAAAACCAATCATAAAAAGAAACTTCAAAAGGACTACAAAAACCAAAACAGGAACTAAACTAAACTTCAACATAAAAGCACAGAAACAAAAGACAACAGTGAACATAACATAACCCCCCCTCAAAAGGACCGGATTCCAGACGGTCCTAAAGAAAACGACAAGAACAACAACCACAAATAAATGTCCAAGGGGTGAGGGACTGGAACAGGGGGAAAACAGACAGACCAGAGGGGGCACAAGGGGTACAGGGACAGTCCAAGGAGGCACAAGGGGCAATTAGGCAGTCCATGGGGGCACAAGGGGCAATTAGGCAGTCCACGGGGGCACGAGGGGCACTTAGGCAGTCCACGGGGGCACGAGGGGCAATTAGGCAGACCAGGGAGGCCAAGAGGGCAGACAGGCAGTCCATGAAGGTGCAAGGGGCCGACAGGTAGACTAGGGAGGCCGAGAGGGCAGGCAGGCAGTCTATGGGGTTGTGAGACGGGGCCAGGGTCAGGTGGCCTGGGGAGCCTCCACCGGGTAGGAACAGGTTTAGGAGGCCAGGGAGGGGGACACAAGACAAGGACCGGTTCAGGAGGTCTGGGAGGTGGCCACAGGACAGGGACAGGTTTAGGTGGCCTAGGAGGTGGCCGTAGGGCAAGGGCTGGTTCAGGGGGCCTGGGAGGAAGATTGGACACTAGGGGAGCTGGCGGAGCCAAGGAGGACTTCTGAGGCGGAGCAGTCGAAGACTTGGGTGGCGGCGCCGAAGGAGGCGTAGGCAAGGCCGCAGGAGACCCTGGGGGCAGAGCAGAGGCAGGCAGAGCTGTGGGAGACTCAGGAGGCAGAGCAGAGGGAGGCGGAGCCGAGGAAGGCAGGGCCGAGGAAGGCTCGGGAGGCTCAGGAGGCGGAGCCGAGGGAGGCGGAACCATGGAAAGCTCTGGAGGCTCGAGAGGCGGAGCCCTGGAAGGCTCGAGAGGCGGAGCCCTGGAAGGCTCGGGAGGCGGAGCCCTGGAAGGCTCGGGAGGCGGAGCTCTGGAAAGCTCGGGAGGCTCGGACTCTTGGATGGGCGTGACCACTGGCGCTGGCCTTTGGACGGTCATGGCCACTTGCGCTGGCTCAGGGTCGGTCGAGGCTACAGGCGCTGGCTCAGGGACGGTCGAGGCTACAGGCGCTGGCTCACTGACCTCTGAGGCGACAGGCGCTGGCTCACTGACCTCTGAGGCGACAGGCGCTGGCTCACTGACCTCTGAGGCGACAGGCGCTGGCTCGTTGACCGTGGCTGACGAGGGCCCAGGCTCGTTGACCGTGGCTGAAGAGGGCTCAGGCTCGCTGACCGTGGCTGAAGAGGGCTCAGGCTCGCTGACCGTGGCTGAAGAGGGCTCAGGCTCGCTGACCGGGAAAGGCGTGGGCTCTGGCTCGCAGACCGGGGAAGGCGTGGGCTCTGGCTCGCAGACCGGGGAAGGCGTGGGCTCTGGCTCGCAGACCGGGGAAGGCGTGGGCTCTGGCTCGCTGACCGGGGAAGGCGTGGGCCGGGAGGCGGACGCCTGTCTTCTCCTCCTCCTCCTCCTCCTCCTCCTCCTCCGGGCGGACGAAGTTGGCCGTGCGGGTTCAAGGGAAGCCATAGGCGTGGGGGGTTGTTCGCTGACAGGATGGGCTGGTGTGTCAGGGAGCGGTGAGCTGCACGCTAATAGGGTCGTTCCCAGGTAGTCGCGGAAAGTGCAGCCGGGCGCTGCCTGTGGCACCTGCTCCCTCAGCGAGGGGTTCAAGCTGCTCCTGAAAAAGATCATCAGTGCAGAGTCCGGGAAGTCAGTAGCGTTTGCCAGGAGGAGGAAGTAGCGAGCGTGGTCTACAAGTGGGTAGTGTTCTTGCTGCAGATTGAGCAGCCGACATTTGGCCCGAATAGCTGCTGGATCCATGTGTGTTCGGTCGTTATGTTAAGTTTGAGCAGTGAGGCAGACGAGGAGATGCGGATCCAAATGTAGTTTAGACTTTTATTAAATGAACAAACGAATAAACAAAGGAAAAAACCCACAAGGGGGAAATAAACTTAAACGGAGAACCAGGGCAAACATAAACGGAGAACTAGGGCAGCAAACATTCATGCACACACATCAAACAACGACCGACAATGACTAAACAAAGAACCAGGGTTTAAATACACAAAAGAACAGACGAGGGAATGAGGGACACCTGGGGCAACAATCAGGGGAAAACCAATCATAAAAAGAAACTACAAAGGACTACAAAAACCAAACAGGAACTAAACTAAACTTCAACATAAAAGCACAGAAACAAAAGACAACAGTGAACATGACAGCATAAAAGAAACTACAAAGGACTACAAAAACCAAAACAGGAACTAAACTAAACTTCACAATAACAGTACAAAAAACAAAAGACAACAGGGAACATAACACCGTCTTAGGTCAGTTAGGATCACTACTTTATTTTAAGAATGTGAAATGTCAGAATAATAGTAGAGAGAATTATTTATTTACGCTTTTTATTTCTGTCATTACATTCCCAGTGGGTCAGAAGTTTACATACAATTTGTTAGTATTTGGTAGCATTGCCTTAAAATTGTTTAACTTGGGTCAAACTTTTTGAGTAGCCTTCTACAAGCTTCTCACAATAAGTTGCTGAAATTTTGGCCCATTTCTCCTGACAGAACTGATGTAATGGAGTCAGGCTTGTTGGCTTTCATGCTCGCACATGCTTTTTCAGTTCTCTACAAATGTTTTATCAGATTTAGGTCAGGGCTTTGTGATGGCCTCTTCAATACCTTGACTCTGTTGTCCTTAAGCCATTTTGCCAGAACTTTGGAGCAAAGCTTGGGGTCATTGTCCATTTGGAAGACCCATTTGTGACCGAACTTTAACTTCCTGGCTGATGTCTTGAGATGTTACTTCAATATATCCACATAATTGTCCTTCCTTATGATGCCATCTATTTTGTGAAGTGCACCAGTCCCTCCTGCAGCAAAGCACCTCCACAACATGATGCTGCCATACCCCATGCTTCACGGTTGGGATGGTATTCTTCAGCTTGCAAGCCTCAACCTTTTTCCTCCAAACAGAACAATAATTATTATGGCCAAACAATTCCATTTTTGTTTCATTAGACCAGAGGCCACCATGTGCACTTACAAACTGTAGTCTGGCTTTTTATGGTGGTTTTGGAGCACTGGATTCTTCCTTGCTGAGCAGCCTTTCAGGTTATGTCAATATAGGTCTCGTTTTACTGTGGATATAGATACTTGTCTACTTGTTTTTACCATCTTTACAAGGTCCTTTGTTGTTGTTCTGGGATTGATTTGCACTTTTCACACCAAACTACCTTCATCTCTAGGAGACAGAATGCATCTCCTTCCTGAGTGTTACGATGACTGCTTGATACCATGCTGGTTATACTTGCGTACTATTGTTTGTAGAGATGAACGTGGTACCTTCAGGCATTTGGAAATTGCTCCTAAGGATGAACCAGACATGTGGAGGTCCACTGATTTCTTTTTATTTTCTCATGATGTCAAGCAAAGAGGCACTGATTTTGAAGGTAGGCCTTAAAATTCACAGGTACACCTCCAATTCAGTACTCTTCCTATCAGAAGCTAATTGGCTAAAGGCTTGACATAATTTTCTGGAATTTTCCAAGCTGCTTAAAGGCACAGTTAACTTAGTATATGTAAACTTCTGAACCACTCTAATTGTGATATAATCAATTAAAAGTGAAACAATCTGTCTGTAAACAGTTGTTGGAAAAATAACTTGTATCATGCACAAAGTAGATGTCCTAAACATCTTTCCAAACTATCGTTTGCTTATATTAAATCTGTGGAGTGGTTAAAAAATTTGTTTTAATGACTTAAACCTATGTGTATGTAAAATTCTGACTTCAACTATACACACATACATTATGTATTCCCTCATCTACTGTGACACTTAATTTGTTCAATCACAAAAAAGTTTAGATCAGAAACAGAATGATTTACCTCACTAAAATGATGTGCAATGGGGAATTTCCGGTCATTTCTTCTTGTCGTACTCATGTCCAATAATGCTTGTTCTAATCTGTATGTTTGTTTTGCCAACATACTGCTTATTGCAAGTACATGATAGCAAAAAAACAAAATTTTCTTAAGCACATGTAGGAAATTGTTTGATGTTATATGTTGCAATACCAAACTTTTAAAAAAGGAAGTTCTCCTACATGGATTCTTACATGCAGCACAGCGAAGACAAAGGAAAAAATGTCTCCGGTTACACATGTAACCTCGGTTCCCTGAGATGAAGGTAACGAGACATTGTCATAAGCAGAATGGAGAAGTGTCCTTGCACAACCTTGTTGAAACCCTTATACAATCACGCCAATCCTCTGACTGACAATGGTGTCTGAGTCCCTCCCATTTAGGCATGCATTAAGCCTATATAAGTGGGCACTCAATCACCATTTCTTCAGAACTGAGGGACAGGAGTGAGTCACTTGATTATGAAACTCTGAAGTAGAAGTGTGGCCAGCTTTGGGAATGTCTCATTTCCTTCATCTCGGGGAACCAAGGTTACATGTATAACTGGAGACTATCCCTATCGATTCAGTTCACTCCACATTTCCGTAAGCACAGTTCCCTCAAATGGGAATATCATTTTGAATGGGTGCTTCGTGAGTGTGCGATTCAAGCACCCTGTAAACCCTGCCGTGTGTGTCGTAGTCTGGGACAGGCTCTATCGCATTTTTTGCCTCTAATCAAGCATTCTTCGGCTATGGGCCATGAGTAACAGTGAGCTCTGGGCTCCTCTTCACAGGGCTGGGCAAGTCAATAACATTTCTGTTACCCAGCCTGAGTTTTTCATCGGCGCGTTTTCACGTTGAGATGGCAGGTGCTTACACTTGGGCCACGGCTTGCGCTGACCAAAATTTGATCGGGAGTATGCCGAGAAAGGGGATGTGCTACTTCTCTTTGGCAGAAAGTGTTTTAACACTTGAGATTGCTTTTGTGCTGTGATGAAGCGCTCTGAAAAGCTTTCTACAGTATTGCCAAAGAGACCATCGGGTGATAACGGGGTGTCGAGGAGTGTGGCTTTAACTGCATCATGCATCTCCGTGAGAGTAATCCAAATATGCCAATCCAAAACTCCCAGGTTTCTCATTGTTTTGCCGATGGCCTGAGTGGTAGATTTTATGGCTTGCAGCACCAAATCTGTAGTGGTGTGGTTCTCTTTGAACAGCTCTGGATCGAAGCCTTGCTCATTCATTTGTTGAAGAAGCTTAGCTTGAAAAACCTGGAGCACGAACATATTGTGGAGTGCTGAACCAGCTTGTCCCGCTGCTGTATAAGCTCTTCATGCCAGTGCAGATGTCAGTCAACTCAGTTTGGAAGAGTGGGCGGGATTTCCATCCCATGGTATTATTTTGAGGTGCAACCGCTTGTTCTACAGTATTGAACAGCCTTTTTTATTACCGTGGTGCACTTTAGTGAGGACGGCAGCACCTCCGACCAGAATGTGTGAAGAGTAAGGTGCACACCAGGTCTTTGTGAGCTCCGCATGGACCACTGGGAAGAATGGTGTGCTCCTCCGGGCAGCGGTCTTTTGACGAAGGCCGGTTTGCAAGAAACATTCATCCAGGCGAGACTTTTCTGACTCCTCTGGAGGGGTCCACTCAAGACCGAGCTCTTCAATTGTCCTCACAAGGATGCAAAGAAGCTCCTTGTCCATGGTGTCCGCACACTCTTAAACCTCTCTGGGGAAAGAGGCGGCAAGATCTTCCATTAACCACTCTCCTGAAGCTGCAAGTGATACAGCATCATCCTCATCGTCAGAGCTGCCAAACGAAATGAGGCTGTAATGAGCTCATCATGCGCATATTGCACAAGCGAGGACGTTTGATCGGAAGTTCAGGAGGCTCGCAGGGATTGCGCCAGCACAAGAGGCTTCCAGCTCAATCTCACTGCCCTGCCGTGCCGCATCATGTGGTCGCTCGGGACTTAACACAGAAGAGTGCGAATGGGAGGGCACGAGAGGCTGGACCTTCCTCAGAAAGAGGTCGATCTTAGAACGCAGCGTCTGGAGATTCATGCCCTTGTAGTGAGGAGCAGTCTGTCTCCATTAGAGCTGATCATGTGTGGGCACGGCCCAGATAGTGAACACAGCCCTCGTGCTCATCAGGCGGCGGGATGCATTGTTAGCATGTATCTGTATATTGTATATACAGTATATATTAAGGATTCAGTAACTCCAGCCGGAGCACTGTGGGAATCATGCATACGGCGATGTGGAGAACTCTTCACCGGAACATACAGAGGCTGCACAGGCGCTGAGCACAGGCGACGAGTCATCCTGTCCACATCTTGCTGAGGAATTCCGTCGGCTGTAAGTGTATATCAACGGCGAAGCAGAAAGGGTTCCACGATGAATACGAAATTAGCAGTCTTGGAGGAAGAACATTCTGAGGAAATGGTGACAGAGCCTAATGCACATCTAAATGGATGAGACAGACACCATTGCTAATCAGAGGATTGCCCTGCTTGTATAAGGGTTTCAACAAGGTTGTGTAAGGACACTTCCACATTGTGCTTGATGGGGAACAAATATCTTTACTTAAATGGCTATTCATCACATCATGTGTAAGGGTATCAGATTTCACAAAATAATTCCCATATATTTTTCGCCCTATAATGGGAAAAAAGCAGAAGATCAGAAAAGAAAACAGTGAACACTCAATAGTATATGCCAATGTTTTTTGATTATATTCTTAATTTCTTGACTGTAAGCCGAATACATAGAAGTGCATAAAACAGAGAAAGGTTTATATTTCTTAGTCTGTGTGAAGGCTGTTACGTACTCTATCAAGAGCATTGTCAAGCCACTTCTTCATATATCTCCTTAATCAAAATGAATTGTAAATTTTTACCACTTCGTACTCAAAATTAGATTCTAAGGTACAGATCCGCTTCAGCCGTATTGTTACGAAAGCAGGAGGAGGCAGACGAGGGGTGAGGATCTAAGTGCGGTTTTTATTGAAAGTGATGGAAACAAACAAGACTGGAACAAAATGAAACGTCCACGATGGGAAAACCAAAACACGAAACACAACCAAGAGTACACGGGCTGGAGAAACATCCACGGTGGGCAAAGGTAACATTGACAAACTGGGCAAACACGGAAAAATATCTAAATCCAGACATCCACATTCAACGATCGACAATGACTGGGGAACAAACAGGGTTTAAATACACAGGGGTAATGAGGACTAAACGACAAAGTGCTGGCAGTGATGAGGGCCAGGAATTGTGGGAATTGTAGTTCATGAAAATTGACTAGTGAAACACGGGGCAGACAACAAAGGATCGTGACATGCTCTGGCTCGCTGACCATGGCAGGCGTGGGCTCTGGGGAGCTGACCGTAGCAGGCGTGGACTGGGGAGCGGAAGCCTTTGTTCACAGGGGTAATGAGGACTAAACGACAAAGTGCTGGCAGTGATGAGGGCCGGGAATTGTAGTTCATGACAATTGACTAGTGAAACACGGGGCAGACAACAAGGGATCGTGACACGTGTAAATTGTGTGTATTGTAACTTAGATAAGTCGGATGTGCACTTGAAGCATGTAAAACACTATTTTTATAGGTTCATAAGTTTAGTATATAAAGTAGTACAAAGAGTACCAGATTCAAAATGGATTTTGAATAGAGAAATTAAACCGAGCGTGGGTCAATTTCTGCATTAAATCTGGAGTAAACCATGTTGTTGAATGAGCTAAAAAAATAAATCATCAAATACATTCCTACGAACCTTAAAAATAAAAAAAACATCATCCACGTATCTTTTCCACATGATGATATTGTGCAAGAATGGATTATTATTCCAAATATATCTCTCTTCGATGTATCCCATAAATAAAACATGCATTGTCCAGTGAAAACTGTCCATCGCCCTTGCTTTTGAAGATAATATTCATCCTCAAAAAGAAAGTATTTTTTGTCTAATAGCAGCAAAATCATGTTGATGACAAAATCAGGAGGAGATATTTCAACTCTTTGTTCGAGAAAATATTTCATAGCTTTTAGACCTTTATCATGGAGAATGTTAGTAAATAATAAAACAACATCCATTGTTACCAGTAAGATATTTGATATAATCCTCCCCTATATTAATCCATTAGAGCTGTTCTAAAAAAAATCACCAGTGCCCCATAGGTACTGAAAGAAGTTTAGGAATAAAAATGTATATGTTGCATGCATTTGATAAAGTTGCTTTGGAAAAAAGTGTTTGTCAAATGCATAAAAATGGTTTATATTCATTATGAATGCAGTTTTCATGGCTTCATATAAATTGAGAAGCTATATGGAATATTTGTACTTTTAAAAATCCATGTTACAACTTAGGGCAGCAAAAGGTGATTTTAAAAGAAATGGCGACCAGTTACAATCTTAAATTATACACTTTCTGTTATCCATTCATATAAATTTAAACCTAAAATTTGTGAACCCATTTTTTTTTATGGTTATGGCACATTTCAAGAGTTTGGCTGTAAGGCAAGTCCTAAACTGATTCTTAAAGGCCTTGTGTGTACTTCTGTTTTAGGTTGATACATTTTCAGGGCGGCAATGGTTGCTTCAGAGCCAAAATGTGTTCTATCAGGTCCTTGAGGGCTTATCCCTTCTTCTGACAAATGAGAGGGAGAATACAGTGAACTCAGCAGCACTTATCCTTGCGCGACTTTCCCTGTGTGAAGAGGCCTGTCAGAAGATTCTATCCCACCCGTCTGCCTCCAGGACCTTCAGATGTTTAGTAAAGTGCCTATCATGCAGCCACAAAGGTCAGTGTCATCCAAAATGTGTACATTATCTGAGGACAATGTGAGTGGTTCTTGCCTGTACAAAAGTTGCTGTCTTGATGATAGGGTGTTGTGGGTGGTTGCCAGGGTGTTGCTATGTGGCTGCTTACTGGCCCAAGTCAATAGATCCCACCCACAATGTATTCTGGTTCCTATATATGACTTGGGTTCAATGTAAGTCCAATTGTTAGACTGAATTTTTTCATCTGATTGCAGACACAGCAATGAATGCAGCATTTGCTGTTGGTCTTCTGTGTGAGAGTGGACAGAACAAGACCCTCATTCTGAGAGAAGCTAAAGAGCATGAGCTGGTAAGAAATCTCTCATGCATTCTCTCCATAGGTCTACTGTAATTACTTAATCAATAAAACATCAATGACAATCATTATTTTATCATTTGTCACAAGGTTAGCAGACTGCAGGCTCTGCTATCTACTACGTCAGGAGTTGAGATGGAACAAACCGCATGTTTTGGAATGAGTTGCTTAGCAAACGGTGAAGATGGTCATGCTCTATTGATGGAGAGCACCTCATGTACTGCTGTGCTGGATGGTCTTTTACAACTGCTGCACAGTACAGACCCAGACACTGTCTGGTTTGCTGCTATGTGAGTCATTTGTTTCATTTTGATTAACTGTATTTTATACCTCAAATTGTGTGTGTAAGGATATAATTTCAGGGGGTAGCAGTAACAGATCATGTAACAACAATGGCAGTTCTGCTTTTATCCCTGCCATAAGCGCATCAGAATAGCAGACAGGTTTTAGGCCCATATGCAAAAATGTATGGGAGATTCTTTAACTTCGAGCTCCTTTAGAACTTTTAGACTTCTAGAAAGTAATGTCTCACTAAAGGGATCATGACATGCCTTTTTTATTATTTTAATATGTTCCTTGAGGTATAGTATTAATATACCTCAAGGAACAATATTAGTAAAGTTGTTGTTTTTATTTGTGCACATTTTCCACCTTCAGTCTGACCCTCTATCAGAAATGCTCTGTTTTGGTGCTGCTTCTCCTATAAGTCTTGACAGTAAAAATCCACTGTTATGTTTGGCTCTCTGTTCTTGACTGGCCTGCTCTTTATCCATGCCATCTCACTGCTAACCACAACTGGGCGTGTTACAGAAGTGATAAGGTAAAGTAGGTGTTGATTTGTTGTTGTGGAGGCGGTCAGAAGCAAATGTCTACCACAGTGTAACATCAAAATGTGGAGAAAGTAGAGAATTAGCTGTTTCGGCAGCTAGGTTTAAAAAAAATACTGTTTTTGCATTAAGGAGGAAGTTTTGAGTTCTGAAGCATACAGTCTGTTTTTTACCCATTTAAAACATTTTTAATTTTATACATTTAAATATTTTATAACAATGTCCAACAGTGTATGTACATGCATGTATCACAGGAGATTTATGTATTTGTTTCTGAAAGTCATAAAACATTCCCACAACATTGTCATTTCCAGCACATCTCAAATTCTGTACTGTGTTTAACAGAATTTAATGGTGGAAATTACATTTTTAACAATTATTAAATAAAATGGCCAAATCCTTTGTCTTGCTAAGGCTAATTTCATAGCTAACATTTTTCATCTCAAGTATGCTCTTCAATTACATATTTTTCAACTTGGTAAAATATACTAACTTTTAAATAAAACATAGGGGCAAAATTGTTCAGTGTGGTGGAAAGGACTTCATGGCTGTGGGACAGTTTTGAGTTCTGAAAATTCAAAGAAATCATTTTTACATAATAAATAATGGAATTGTTTTTGTTTATTTCACTCTCATAGTTTTGAACATGTAATAATTTGTATTTTTATAACGGATTTTTATAGCTTAATATTGAAAGTCTGGGTCTTTATATATAAGGCATCTGATAAGAACCAAATTTGAAGGTCATGGTAAAAAAGTGTCCAGTTAAGTTTTAATAAGACCCTTATACACTTACCGACCATTTTATTAGGTACACCTGAACAACTACAGTACTTATTCATGTGATTATTTAATCAGCCAATCATGTGGCAGCAGTGTAATGCATAACATCAGGCAGATAGGGGTCAGGACTGGGTTTTGGCACCATTCTGAGTAAACTCTAGAGACTGTTGTGCATGAAAATCCCAGGAGATCAACAGTTACAGAAATACTCAAACCAGCCCATCTGGCACCATCAATCATGCCACATTCAAAATCAATGAGATCACATTTTCCCCCACTCTTATGGTTGATGTGAACATTAACTGAAGCTCTTGACCCTTATCTGCATGATTTTATGCATTGCACTGCTGCCACACGATTGGCTGATTAGATAATCGCATGAATAAGTAGGTGTACAGGTGTGCCTAATAAAGTGGTTGTGAGTGTACAGTATAACAATATAATATATAAAGAAAAAAGTAGAACATGAAACTGATAAAACATGAAATGGCCCGAAGTTGAAGAAGCACCCATATATGAAAACCAAAAAAGATTTAACTTTTTTGCACAGAAACTTTACTTTTGATCTAAGAAGTGCTCCTACCTTAATTTTGTCTTGCTTTCACTTTCAGGACAGTAAGAGTGTTGGTGTCCCGGCCAAGGGGAGTGGTGCTAATCAGAATGCACTGTCCTCTACAAGCGCAGTTGAAGGTAATGTATAATTCTCTGAAGACACACACAGGGCAGCTGCCCGTAATTCTCTCTCTCTCGAACTGTCGTCACCGGCCGCCTTTATCCCTCGTGTGCCCCAGAATTGTGCCAATGGTTCAAAGGTTAAATGTTTATTCACTATAGCTCTATTTTTATTCTACAGATGGTCATTCCTGTTCTATTTCCTGCAAATTTGTGATTGTAGTCAATTTGTTAATAAATACATGTTTTACTTTTGTTCTGTCAATTCCCATTTTTGACCTACACAGTCTATGTATTCAGATTCTCCAATTCGTGTGTTTCTATTAATAATCTTTCTAATTCTATTTCTTTTCTCCTCTCAATTAGCCTCCTTTCAAATTCAGTAACAGCTTGTATCCATATTAGGATTTCTGTTTCAGGAGGAAAACTGAGACAAGAAAAAAAAGGCTTCTCTCTGTAAAGCGGGTTAAGGGAAAGGAGGAGGCGAGAACCGGCTTGACAATATAAATAATAGTTTTAATAATACATTGAACCAAAAACACACAAACATAAGCACAGAGCAGCTGCATGTCATTCTCTCTCTCTCGAACCATCATCACCGGCCTCCTTTATCCCTCGCGTGCCTTCAGGTTGATTGGGGACCGGGTGTGCGTTGTTCCAGCTCGGCTCTGCTCACAGACCTCCCTTTGCTGCGCCGTCTCTGCCTCCCTCACAGATTTCACAGCACTTAGTCTCTAGCGTACTGTCTGAGAGAGGAAAAGAGAGAGAAAAAGACACTTTTCTTATTTCAATTTCCTTACTTTATCGACAAATGTGTGTTTTTTTTTTTTATCTAGATCACACAGATTATTATTTGGATGGTGTTCAAATCAACAAAGCCAATATCTTGGAACATTTTAAGTTCACACCTTTTTTATCATTCATTTGCAGTCAATTCCACACATAGCTTCAAAACTTCTCAATGCCACTTCTGGCAACCTATATAATATTTTCCACACATCCCACTTTTGGGAGAACCCACTTCTGGGTTTATCATGCTACTTCTGCATGATCTGCCAATGCCCGACCTTTCAGTGGTGCTACTTTGAGATGCAGTGCCACCATCAAATGGTGAGCTCACTGCCTCTCAGCCAGCTCAAGGGCCTCTGTCTCAGTGCAGGCTCCCTCTCATCACTGGGGCCCCGCTGAGAGCGGCACTCGTAGAATTTTAGCGCATTTCAAATTATTTACAATACCTGTTTACATTTGCATGCACAATGTTTTTGAAACCTGGAACCCTGTTCTCTTTTTTATCCAAGACTGGAGAGGCTCATTGATTTATCACTGCCCAGGTCAAACTTACAACAGACTACACAAAACACCTTTTAAGCTAAATCTCTTATCTAAATTTTTTGGCACCAGTGATTTTGTGTAATCTGTGTCAGCAAACCCACAGCAGTGCTCTCTTGGCCCCTTTCCCAGCCCCACGTTGGGCGCCAAAATTATGTCGTGGAGTATTGAAGACCCGTTTTCTCTTTCAATACGAAAACTCTTGAAGTCAGGGGTTCCAGATGTCAAATGTTAGACTTTATTGAGCAAAACAACAAAGCCGAGATGCCAGCTGTATCATCTGATCTTCTCATTCAAAGCTTACTTGTTTATACACTTCTGCTAGCACACATTACCACATAAGCACACCCTCCTGTTTTCTTAACCAATAAGCGTGCTTCTCCACACTCCTTGTTCGCCACCAATATTTCACACACTCTCTGACTTATTTTTAATGGTGGAATTCTGGCAGTTGGTCTATTTTTAAAAATAACCTCTTAAATTAATTTATTATGAAAGTATACATTAACTTTAGCTATAGTCTGTGCCATTCAGTGCTTTGAAGACTACTCCCTCCCTAGTACTTTTCTGTCATGGCAGAGTGCCCAGATTTCTCTCAGCAAGGTCACGAAGACCTTGCAGTCTCATCCTTATTTTCCTGGATTAAAATAATGTTCAAACTATTCGATATAAGCACTTTTTCTATATTTGATATATAAAAAATATACTATAATATATAAAAACACACTATACCAGCATTGCCACAAAATAATAATTGTGGCTGCTGCGGCAGCTTGGTGAATAATGTAACGGTTGCGATGTAAGAGTTTATCAGATGAGGGCAAATGCTTTGCACAGAGTAGTTTTTTATTCAAAAATGTTGCATGGATCTGTCGTGGGTAAGTGGGCAAAGCAAAATGCTGGAGGAATCGTCACAGCATGGATGTAAGCAGCTGTTTATATATGCTGACACTGGCATGCGATTGGTCGGATTAAATTAACTTTGTTATGAAACTTTATCACAGTATTTTCACTTTTAGCAGAGACTATTTAGCCTGAGATGGAGCTGTACAGCCCAAAAGGGCAAATAAATCAATGAATTAAGGGGAAATAAAAAACAAGATTGACATTAAAACAATAAACAATACAATATACATTCATGCAAAAGCCAAAGAATATAGATACGTCTTCAGACGCGATTTAAAAATGTGAAGCGTATGAGCAGATCCAATGTCCAGAGGTATGTTATGGCACTTTTCCACAGCAAGTTACGTTTTGACTCACCTCAACTCTACTCGCCTTATATTTCTCAGCTTGCATTTCCACTACAGTTTAGTGCCATCTCAGCGTTGGTAGGATTATAGGCTGATCGTCATAGGTGCGCCACCTCTACTGCCGTGACATCATCTTAAACATGACACAAACTGACCACAACAATAACACGACCACTAGCTGTTAGCTACTAGCTCATTGTGAAAAAAAGTCACGTGAACAAATGATACTTTTATCGCTGTTGCTAACTTTAAAACTAGCGGGTTGATATCACGTATCGGAAATCCAGTGACGCTGGTAGTGACGATTCTCCCTGACCATTCAGTGATCTGCAGGATTTTGACATCACATTTAGTATCGGCTCGGCTCGCTTGGAAACTCGACTGAGGTGGTACTAAAAAAACTATCAGGTACCAGGTACTATCTACAATGGAAAACCATAAAAAAGCAAGCTGAGTCGAGTTGTACCTTGCATTGGAAAAGCCCCATTATTCCATAGTCTAGGGCTGACTAAGGAGAAGGCATGATCCACTTTAAACTTCAAGCATGAGTGTGGTGTATGCAGGAGAAGTTTATAACAGGATCTGTGAGTCCTGGAGGATTGTTGATGACTAAGGAGTTTTCAAAGTTAAGATGGGACCTAAACCATTAACAGCTTTAAAAACAAATAACAAAATCTTCAAATGAATCCAATGTATTGGACTGGCAACCAATGAAGAGATGCTAGAACAGGTGAAATAAGTTCCCTCTTCCTTGTTCCAGTCAGCAACCTAGCAGCTGCATTTTGGACTAACTGCAAGCGATACAGAGATGTACAATCCCATGTACAGTGCATTACAATAGTCAAGTCTGGTTGAGATGAAGGCATGAATATCATAAATAATAAAATCCTTAAATGAGAACAATGGTTTAAGTTTAGCAATCAACCTGAGTTGGAAAAAGCTGCCCTTACCACAGTGCCGTGTCAAAGATAACTCCCAAGTTTTTAGCAAAGGGGTGAATATTTAATGACGGTAATATATTGCAATATATTGAATCATTACATATGTATTGCGATACATCTCGTTTTAGAGTGGATGTGGCCATAGAATGTATGGTCACATGTCTTCATTTATGTGCTTTAAACAAGGCTCATCGAATCAGAATTTAGGGTCAGATCTATCATTTTTATCAAATTAATTACATTTATAACATGCTTCTCTGTTATTCACTTTGCTGTCAGTTGCTCTCGATGTCCTCATCCACTGAGCCAGAACTGCATGAGGAAGTCATCATGTGCCTCAGGAGACTGGAGTGTTTGCCCAAGCCAGCATCAGTAACAGTTACAAACCTGTCATCAACGGCCTGCACTGTATCATGGGACAAGTGTGAGCCTGAGAGCGGCCTGGAGGTCATTTACAGGTGACATATTTACAGCAAGAATTTTTCATCTTTTAAAATAAAACTTATAAAACTTCCTCCCTAGTCCAAAAATAAACATATTAACTGAAGCAGAAAAAAAAATCTTTATTATTATTAGTGTACTTTATATATACATAAAAAAGTATTCCTAAACACTAGGAGAACTTAACAATAAGAGTGAAGTATGGGAAAATTCTCCAAACCTTGTGTTGCCCATGGCTGTGTCTAGCACCTTGTGGCATGGGGGGCGTGGTAACTCTCTCTCTCTCCTCTCTGATGCTCTGGCGTACCTTTTAGGTCTCCCTCCACTATCACTATAATGAGAGACAGGTGTTAGAGATAATTATGAGCCAGGTGACAAGCCTTGCGGCTCTACCTCTCTCGCAGACCAATACATGACTCATGCCATACACCTGCTGCTCTGCATACCCTTTTGGTTTGATTTTAACAAGGTACTGTACTTGATTGTAGTCACATGACGTCGATACACCCTGACCCTTAACTGTTCTAGGATGATAATATGTCAAAGAATTCAAAATAATCAGGCTCTGGAGACACTAAAAGACACTTACATGCTCAAGCTGATGCCCCTGACAAGGTTGCGGACCAGGGAGCCGATTTGGCCGGAGAAGTGAAGGAACTTCTGTGAGAATTGTTGATCTTGTCAGTAATGCTGATGAAGGACGTTGCTGACTTGGAGGATCTTTCTGTATACGTCGATTGATCACTGCCATGGCAAAATTCTCTGAGGTGGTTACAAAAGTGGGAGATGTCGAGAAACGGATTGATTATCTGGATTCATCGGAGATGGAATTAGGTGCTAATCCGGTTTTGAGCACTTCAGGGAAAAGTTGGAGGATATGGAAAATCATAATTGCCGGAATAACGTCCGGATTGTTGGAATTCCTGAGGCCGAAGAAGGTCAGGATATGGTGAAATTCCTGGACGGGCTCCTTCCGAGTCTGCTCAACATAACAGGCCATAAGCTGGAAATCAAGCGAGCTCACTGGGTTCCGGCTCGGCAATGCTCAATTCTGGCTTTCTTGGAAGAACCACAGTATTTTCTTGTTTCGTGATTGTTTCAAGGAATGCAAGAACCTCTTACATCAATGGAAGGTCACTTTTGTACTGATGTTCCTGGCTAAATTGAGAATAGATGCCAAGGATGGCCGTAAAATATTTACATGTCCCAACAAGCAAGTTCTTCATAAAGTCAATGGACTGAGTTAGTTATTTTGTGGTATTCATATTGCAGCCAAGTGGACCAACTCAATGAATATTCACTTGACTGTTCGAGGAAACTGAGCGCCTTTTTTGTTTCTTTTTGTGCTGGTTCTGCCTAGTGGCTGGAGTTTGCTTTATAGATTATCTTCTGTTGTGTAATTCTCGCTCATAAATTTGTATACAACCTTAAGCAATCCTATGGCAAATTTGTTGCAGGGGCTCTTGAAGATGTACATGGACTTTTTGAGTTTAGAGGGATGGATGCCAGGTGGCACTGTTGTGCGGGGGTTAATGCGCATGTTTTTCTTTTTTCTGTTTGTTTGGTTTGGGGTTTGATTGTTGCACTTATGTTGGAGTGTGGTCTTATTAATTTTATTTTTGACACACAATCTATTTTTTCTATGCCAAATGTCAAATGTTAATATGAGTGTATTGTCTCTCTCCACATGGAATGTGAATGGGTTGAGGTTATTTCACTACTTAAACATGAGAATTATGATATAGTGTTTCTTCAAAAAGCGCATCTTTCCCTGCAGGAAGCTGACAAATGTGGGAAGATATGGGGTGGACATGATTTCTTTAGTGCTGGCTCAAGTAAGAGCAGGGGAGTCATCACATTGATAAGTAAGCATCTACAATTCAAAGGTCTCAAACAGATTAAAGATACATTAGGAAGAGTCTTTATTGTTTTAGCAGAAATTCAGGGGCAAAATCTTATTTTGGCTAATATTTTTATTAATTTAAAATGTAATAAAGCTAACGCTGATAATCAGGCCTTTTTTATAGATCTTGAAGGGCTGTTGCAAGTCGCGGGCACCCATCATGATATAATATTGGGAGGAGACTTTAATCTTTTGATGGATCATAGTGAAGCAAATGTGTGTAAGCCACCTAGAGCAACACTGACACTTCACAGGATGTATAAAAATCTTGGTCTTACAGATGTTTGGAGGCTTTTGAACCCATCTGGTAGGGACCATAAAACATTTTTTGTTTTTTTGTTTTGGCTATTCAGGGCAAGACAGCCATACTGTGAGTTGGGGTTCAAAGCAGGAAAACCTATGGTTAGATATATATAAAACAGAGAGAGTCTTTTTCTATCATTCCCTCAGTGAAATCTGCTGGTGGTGAAGTATTTACCTCAGCCATTGATATTAATAATGCTTTTAAAATATTATATCTGGCAGGGTTGCTCCCTTTCTCCATTATTGTTCTGAGCAAGCCGCCTCTCAGTGGCTCAAACGGGGGAATGAAGTATTTGGGTATTTTATTCCCAGCAAATTTGTGTGAATTAGTGAGTTAATTTTGACCCTTTAATAAAAAGGTTTTTGAGCGATGTGGGCAGGTGGGCTTCATTACATTTATCTATGATTGGGAAGGTTAATGTTATTAAAATTAATTGTATTCCAAAATTCAACAACCTGCTACAGTCTCTACCTATAGATGTCCCCCTCTCTTATTTCAACCAATTTGATAGCATAGCGAAGTCCTTCATTTGGAAAGGTAAACATCCCAGATTACATTTCAGTAAGCTGCATATGCCGACTGACAAAGGAGGGCTAGGCCTACCCAAGATTTTATTTTATTATTATGTGTTCGGTCTCAGACATTTGACTCATTGGTCGCTTCCACCCGAGAGAGCCCCTCCCTGGTTTTGTTTTGAACAGGAAGTTCTTGCCCATATTTCACCATTGCAAATCCTTCAAACTAACCAGAGAATTGAAGTTACACCCCGTTATCTTGCATTTGCACTCGGTATGGACAAAAGTGTCCAGAGTGTTTAATACAGACATTTATTTAAATGTTGCCTCGAGGATATGGCTGAACCCAAAATTATATCCACTTTCTGCTGGTCAGAGTGAATTGTTAGGGGGTTACTACACTCTGTAACCTATATGAGAGAGTAGTGTTGAAATCCTTGAAAAATTTGGTTCCCAGATTCCCAGATCTCAGTTTTTTAGGTATTTACAGCTGCACCACCTGCTCTGTACTATTTTTTGGAGTAGCATACACCCTCAATGTGGCAGACACTCTTTGAGTGGTGATTACTGCTTATGGAAAATGTCATAAGGCATCAGTGTATTACTCCCTACTAATTCAGAGTCTGGGGGACGAAGCTTTAACTGCTATCAAGAGATTATGGGAGAAAGTTTTAAACTTGGTATTGGATGAGGGAGTGTAGGCTAGGATTCTAAAAAATGTCAGGTATGCATCTAGAGATGCAAGGGTGCGCCTTATGCAATTTAAGATTTTACATAGATTATATTGGGCCCCCTCTAGATTGTATAGGCTTGGTCTTAAAGACACACCTACCTTCTGGCGATACCAATCAGATGATGGAGACACAACACATGTCTTTTGGTGGTGTGTTAAGATCTAAGAATTTTGATTGCAGGTCCATAGTTTGTATGTGACGTATTGGGCACTCAGGTTTCATTTTGCCCCAGACTCTGTATTTTGTGGGGTGGTCATCAATGTAGAAGATAGACATATAAAGAGTTGGGTCCTAACCTGTGTCATGATTGCCAAACAGGTAGTTTTAAGGGGATGGAGGTCAGTTGCAGCACCCCTATTTCAGGAGTGGTGCTTGGAGATGGGGAGGGTGGTGGCTTTTGAAGATGGGTCATCTTGAAGACTGGGGAAATTGGACTTGTTTGTGGGGAAATGGGGCAGATATCTGGCATTTTTGAAGGGCTCTCGGGGAGAGGCAGTGGAGAGAGAGGTGTATTGAAAATGTGTGATTATTATATTTTATGACAACTGGGATGTTGTTGAGAGCCAGGGTGGGGGTTGGGGATTAGGATGGGTTATAGTGGGGTTAAATATTGATTCTGTGTATATATGTAGAGGTAATTATAAACCAGGTGACAAGCCTTACCGCTCTCTCTCTCTCCCGCAGACCGACACACGACCACGCCCCCCATGCCACAATCATTTCAGACATATCTTTACATATTGCATTTCAGTGCAGATTGTTTTGAAAACCTGTCACGATGTAATGTAGACTTTGTAGAAAGGCTGTTACTGAAGGATGGGCAGCGCAAACTGGCTGCATCTGAAAGCTGAAAATTGCTGCCTTCAGAGGCTTTATGTGGAGGTAAGAAGGCATCAAGACATATCCAAATCCAGTATTTACATCACTCCTGTCTACTGAGTACCTTCATCTGGTCATTTTTGTAAGGCAGCATATATTCAACCTTTGCTGCTTTTGATATCCCTCAACTTATGACTCCATTTCTAGCTAGAAATAAGCATTGTAGGTTCTAAATATTTGCCTGGGTATGTCTAAAGCTCACTTTAAATAGTTTAAGACCATTAGACATGACCGTGTCTGAAAACCAGCATCCTTATGAGGTGCCTTCATGTGCAAATCGCTGACTGTGAAGTCATTGACTGACTGGGAAGTGAGGAATCAAGGCAGCTGCCTAATCTTTTGGACGCAGCCTATATTAGACCCAACAGCAAACCCGCAGCCTGCAAGAAATAATTATTACTCATTCCACATTTGAAGATTTTAGACAATCATAACAGAGGGTGTTTTCATAGAAGTATTAAAGCTGATTTATAATTCTGTGTCAAAGCTAAGCCGTAGCTTGATGTGCACCTCTCCAAAAATGTAACTGTCACTTCAACGCAGACCACAACAGCTAGGATTGTTCCACATTGTAACCAGAGACCAGGACCAGGATGATTAAAAGAAAAATATCTGAGGTAGCGTCACAGTTTCTCCAATACTATTTTAAGATCTATACATCATAATACTTCATTGTATTTGGACTCATTTTAATTGGGAGCATATTCGGTTTTAATTTACTGTTTATGTTTCATGAATCTACCAGTGGAAACGTGACAAAAAGACAGCTGTTTACAACTTTAAACTCTGTGCTTTTTACCTCTGAGTGAAACAATATTTGTTGTATACTAATTATGACTTTTCCAATCTCTATGATATTTTGATCATATGTTTGACAGTTAAATGATCATATTTCATAAGTTATGAAAACATAACACTTCTAATTGGTCAACAAACTAAAAGGCATCTGTTAAGAGTTGGTTATATTTCATTTTATATAACCGTGCATTGCAAAATATATGGATTGTAACATCAATCTTCTAAGCTTTAAAAAACACCCATTTTGTGTTGGACAAGTGAGTGGTTATTAATTCATGAATTCATTCATTTCTTTTTTCAGCACGGAGTGTCAATGTATGGCAAAATATTGATTTATTACTGTTTAAGTGACTCAAGAGCTAGCATACAGTATATGACTAATTTATGTGCTATCTGAATAGCTGACAAGTATGATAAATACAGTATGGATCTAAATCTCAACATACTTTGATTAACTCATTTTTAATGCTACAATAATTTAATAAATATGTTTAAATCCACAAATGACATTGCTTTTGTTTATTAATGAAATTAGTATTAGTAAGGCATTTTCTCTCAATATAATAGCATTTTGGATGCGTACTCACAGAATGATGCAGCAGGCACACCAATGCAGAACTATAAATGCAAACCACCTCAGACCACGACATGGAGCCTTCGGCATTGGCTTGACACAGATGTATAAACCGGCCTTTAAAAGGAGAGTAGAAAAAATTAGAAAAAAAGAGTGAAAGAGTTGGTAGAAATTACGTTTTCATAAAAAACATTACAATAGTTTTGGCACAAAAATCTTTTCTGACTCTATTAGAATGTACTTTGCTCAGATTATTTTATATCCACATAATTAAATATCCATAATTTTGTCTTTGGGTTTCTGTAGTCTCTTTGACAGAGATGTCATGCTGTACCGTGGCCCAATGTGTCAGGCGACCTTACCTGTTTCTACCAACCAATCAAAGAATTCCTTCTCTCTGCGCCACCACCTGTCTACACCTGATGGTGACATCAGTCCCTTCAGTGAAGCTGTGGATGTTACTCTAGAGCAGCTGGATGCCAAACTCAGACCTCCACGGGAGCTCAGTGTGATTGGCTGCACAGCTACACAAGTACACCTACGCTGGTTAGAGCCGGAGGGAGAGATCAAACCCAAATCATACCAAATCTATTGTAATGACACACTTGTGAAGACCACTACTCTGCAAGGGTAGGCCAAATAAATCTTTCATAATAACATGTTTAAGGTCAAGTGTGTTATTATTGCACCACTAGCAGCAACAAATGGAATTGCAAAAATAATTATTGTTTCTGAACAGGTTTCCCAGACATTCCTACTGCTTGTTACACCCTGCCCATCGTTCAGATAAATGTTCTAAAAGCACCACAGAGCCACAGTTAACACACTTCAGGAAGTCAACCTATGAATGGCTTACTTTTAGTTATCTCTGCACAATAAGGTCAACAATAAACATTGACTATTTACTTTCTTAATACACTTCCTGGTCTTATTGTACAGTACATGATTCATCAATGTATGTTTTACAGAAATTGTATTTAGTCTTCGTAATCTTTCTCTAAAATCGAATTATAATTATTGAAACAACTTTCGTTTTCACCTGACATAACCTAAGTTTGTGTGGGCTATTGGATAATGTTAACCAATAGTCAAATATATATATCTTGGCATTGTTACATTGTATGAAACACCCAATTTCCACAATCCAATCAATTTCTTTACTTAAACTGGGATAGGGTTTTTTGACGTTTAAATTACACACTCCACCTTTAAGGAGCATTGTTCATTTCATAACAAAATAATGCAATTTAGTCATATTCATAAAGACTTTTGTGTATTGCAAGCTAGTATTGTTTAATAGAGTGCAACCAGCTTGCAAATGTGTGCGGGTACAGTTGCGCTCTATTATGTTGTGATTCACATAATGAAGTGTCTTCACCGTTTTTTGTCTGACAGGGCTGTAGTGAGTGGTTTATCTCCTAGTACCTCCTACCAGCTTAGCGTGAGTTCCCTCGGTCCAGGGGACGCACAGAGTCCTAGAGCAGGATCTGAGGTGAGGACAGCGGACGATCAGGATCATGCTCCATCCAGTCTGACCATAGCTGTCCTGGGACGTCACGAAATACAGATCAACTGGAGAGCTCCAGTCGTACCTTTAGGGAGACTCTTCAAATATGAGCTCAGTCTGAATGGATGTGTAACATACCTGGGCACAGAGCGGGCATACACTGCCCGCCGTTTGTCCGCTAACACAGCCTACACCTGCATTATAACAGCCATTACCTCCAGGGGGCGCTGTCAGAGCAGACCAGTCACAAAGAAGACTGCTCGGGATGAATACCTGCACTCAAACAGGTGAATTAACAACACCCAGTAATTTATTAATCATTAAAAAAAGTTTAACACCTAAAGGCATGAATTGGAATTTTGTAATCTATGTATCAGAATATTGGTTAATATGAAAAATACCAAAGTTAATACAAAAAAGATTTTAAGTGGTAAATAGCCCTGAATTATCTCTTTCCATGTGTTTATCCTGTGATGTCTGTGTAATTTTCCCAGGTATTTGCATTCCTCTACCCATCAGACTCACTCAAAACCCCCCACTCCTTCTCCAAGCAGCCAAGAGAGGAGTGAGGTCAGAAAGAAGGCCACGAATTCACCAGCTATACTTGGACATAAACCTACAGTTCACTCCAACACAGGCCAGCACAGAGCCTTTGACCTCAGAAAACACACACACAGGTTGTAGCTCATGATAAACAACTATTGTAATTGTTTTTGATACGCTACCAATCACTATTCTTCTTCCTTGCTTAACAAATGCAATTTGTCTTGGTTGTGTTTGAAAGGCGATCAGCCGTCCAGATGCATATTCCAAAAGGAAACAAATCTTCCAATCGCACATCAAAGGTATTGTAATAACTAACTATGACCTTTTAGGGTGTCTCCTTGTTACTCATGGACTTTCTAGGTGCATTTAAGGGTCATTCCTATTGTGTTGCCTTTTTACAAAAAAAATGTCATGTGTTCGTAGAGGAGTTGAGGTTTTGACTGTATCTGCTTAGGACCCAGTAAGACTTGGCACAAAATGTGATTTCAATGTTTTGCTCAAGACTGACAAAGAGAGTCCAGCTGTTGTGTTTCCTGAGAGCTCTAATGACCATCTCATGGTTTCTTACTGGGAACAATCTGATAGCACACATCGGTCCCAGACCCAGTCGTCCACCCCAGGGGACCTCACACACCAGAAGGCCATGATCACCCCAGGTAGATCATTGTTTGAATTATATGATAAGAACTATGAACAGAAACCTAATAAAAAGATACAGAAAATAAAAGCAAATGAGCTACAGCATGCAAGACAAATATAATAATAAACATCTGCCTTGTCTTTATGTAAAGAGATAGTTCACCCAAAAATAAACATTCTGTCATCATTTACTCAATTTCATGTCATTCCAATCCTGAATTACTTTATTTCTTCCGTGGAACACAAAGGAGAAGTTTAGCTGAATGTTGATGCAACTCTTTTCCACACAATGAAAGCATACAGTGACCATGGGATCGCAAAATTTGTGTGAGAATCATATTCAAATGTAAGTTGTTATTCAACTTCTGAAAATCTTTCCATTCGTCACAGCTTTCAAATCTCATTTGCGCATATTTAAGGGGTCATGACATACTAATTTTTTTTACCATTTTATTATCTTCCCTGTGGTCCACTGATTATGTTAATATAGATTTTTTTGCACCACAACTGTCATAATTTAGTAATATATGATAATGTTTGACCCTTTCTCTGGCTCTCTGACTGAAACACTCAGTTTTGGCCTAAGTGCCTCCTTAAAACTTTAACATAAATAGCCATTGTTCTGATTGTCTAACATCGTGCAGCCCCTAGAATACAGACATATTTGAAACTCAATCGGAAGAGAATGAACAAGGTCCACAACATTATAAAACTATATTTCAGCTTTTACACTTCCAACACATTGCATCTTTGCACATTGCAACTGTTCAACTTTAACTCAAGCACAGCAGCACCATAAAATCAAAACGAAATCAAACAGCCATGACATTTGAAATATTCATTAGTGAAAACAAATACGTACATAGTACAAAGCCCGATGAAACAAGACGCACGCATACTGTACAGTATTATCGTGCACTAAGGTGCACATTGCCGGAAACGCATCAAAACGGTCAAAGACGTCCATCTAGTGCATATTTACATACAACAACAATTAAAAATCAAGCAGATATGTGCAAGAAAGCATCTTGGTTTTGAGCACTGCTTGAGCACCCTGTTTTGAGCACTGTTTTTGTGCTCAAAACAGCAAGAGGCAGAACAACTGATGAAACAGTGGCATCTCCATTTCAGAGTAGTATCTTTACGCCGCATCTTTTAAAAGCTGCACGAAATACATGACAACGATCAAAGACGTCTGTCTTGTGCATGTTTATATACATAAATAATTCAAAATAGTCCAGATACCCTTTGGTGTACAGGAATAGTTAGTAGACCACACTAGGCCTGTCTGTCCTGCTCTTTCTCTGTTTACGAACTGAGTACCAATGGGCGGGCCAAGGGTGCATTGATTTAAAGTAGGCCTTGATGTTGTTGCTGTAGGTGTGGTCATGAATTAATGAGCCCCCTAGTGGCATATTGAAGTCACAGAAGTAGAGAATAAGAAAGTCATATTGGTTTAGATTGACACAAGGGTAAATACATTTTTATTAAAACATGCAAATGTATCTTCAATGTTGACTCTATAGTCAGGCGGCTACAGCGGAGCTCAGGCAGAAATGTTCCCATTGACCGAGAAAAACTTCCATGCATCAGCAAACAAATTTGTGAGTTTGTCTTCTTTTCTGATTAGTTGTGTGCAGGCTTAAGAAGTTACCACTGTTTTGATGTAAAAATTACACTGGCATGTTATTCCATTATTGAATATGTGAGCTAATGTTTCTGTTTCAATACAGCTGAGGATGTGAGATTGCTCCAACCTGTCTCATTCAGTTGGTCTAATCTGGAATGGACAAAGCAACATCAAAACAAAGCACAAAGGGACAAGTATGAATTGTACAACTACTTAAAATTATAATTTTTTTAAACATCCCAAAGGTTACAGGATTAGTTTATAACATTTCTAACTTCTATCCATAGTAAGGAATATTCCTGGTTCAATTCAATCTCAATCTCAATTAGCTCTCTAGTTCTGTAGTTAGGGAACTGATCAGGGAGCCATTTCTAGGGGTGTCCCAGTCATGAAATCTTTCCAGTGCAGTTAAAGATTTGCTCCCTAAAAATTCCCAGAATGCACCATAAAAACAGGAAGCATCATTGCTCACTATGTTCCCTTACTGGAAACATTGTCATGTCTTCTGAAGTCTCTCAAGTCATTAGAAGACATGCATAACTAGAGTAAAACTATGAAGTCAAAGCCATATATTTTCTCTTTAAAAGAGATAATAAAAAAACAAGATAAAAAAGAAGATTAAAAAAAAAGAGTTTGTAATATCTCTCATCCATAATGACCATGACAGAGAAACAATCTTTTAAATATTTGTATTGAATAAGGTTAAAATACACTCCAATATATTTAATTTAATTACTTATGTAATTTATCTTTCATTTCAACACTGTACGTGTGCAGAGAAAACATAAAAGTCTGAAAAAATCTTAAGTGAAGGTAGTGTACTTCGTGGATTAAATATTAAGTGTTTTTGGTAGCATTAAACATGAAACATAAAAAAAAACTTTATTACATTCTCAACTTTATACAGAGCACCCCCACTATTTTCTGAAGCACCCTCAGCGATTTTGATCTGGAACCGGACCTGATCATATTAACATGCGTGTTGTTTACATCTTGTGTCAATACTTTTGAAACAGTGAGTATTTTCATGTTTACAGATCGGCCCCATTCACTTCCATTGCAAGCGTCTCACTGTAACACAGATTTTTGCTTTTTTTAAAGAAAAGGAGGGACGAGTCAAAATAAATTTTTGTGATCAACAATATGCCACAAATGCTGTCGATTGAGCTCAACTGGTATTGAACCCGGAATATTCCTTTAATGGGATTAAATAAGAATCCTCCAAGAAACAAGTAAGATCCTTCAGGATAAACTGAAATAAAAAAAAAATTCAAAAAGAATGTCATTTTATTCAGTATGATCTGAATTATTGATAAATTTTTATAATCCGAACTTAAATAATTTTTTCATACTGTTGAACAAAGCTAATCCTGTACTGCTGTGAATGATTGAAAATGATTTCATAGAACTTTCTAGCAAACTTTAATATAGTGTTTGCCAATTTACTCTAAAAATAAGTTAATTGCATAATTAGATTGATTAGTTTTCCTTTTTTTCTTCTTTTTTTTATCAGAAATAAAACCATTTGGAAGGGCCAATGTCAACAAAAACAAAGACATGAACCATCACACACCAAAACTCACATAACAAATGGAGGGTCTCTACAACACCACAACCCCCCATAGATTTAAGATAATACATGTCAGATGTTTAATAAATAAAACTGAATAAATACTGTGAAATGTATTGTATTTATTTTGTATTGACACGTTGTCAGTGTGATTTAGTTTATACACGAAATGCATTAGCTCCTCCAGTCCTTTTGGCGTCGCTGTATTATGAGCCGCATCATTTTCTCGCTGCACATGCGGAAGTTAGATAACAACACAGTGGAGTTGAATAAGCTGTCAGAACAGTTTGGAGGTTACTAGAATTGTAAATAAATAAATACATTTTTTTTTTGCGTGATGGTCAACCTCGGACTCACTAAAGTTGATGATGCGGTTGCAGCGAAGCATCCGGTGCGTAAATAATTATCATTCATAATTTGAAATAATAACGTAACATGTATTAGTATTATACTATGTTGTTTTTTAATACCCTAAATAAATATTAATAAATTAATGTATTCTGAACGATACAATTATGTACAAAAATAGCCTAAACCAAAGTCTTTAATGTGTTAATGTACATGTGATTCACAGGGGCTAGTTGTCATACTTTTTATTTTTATGAGGTTTATTTTTTGTCAATTTATAGACCTTGAAGACTTGACTAGCTATTTAAAGCTATTGAACAAGCTATTGAATGTGTGATTGTGACGTATTCACTTGTTTACAGAAGAGTTATATATATATATTATATAATGAAATTAGATGTTTAGTTTGGTGGGTTGAATTCACATTATAAGAAATTAATTTAAGACAGTTTTAAACTAGGTGTTTGAAACAAACATTGCTTAAAATATTTACTCGTTGAATGCAACCAGTGTGACAACAAACCCCTGTCTCCCCTATAATAATAATAATAATAATTCTATGGTGCTAATATTTTGCTGTCATCCATCTCAGGGTTTGCAGCAGTATGCCGCTTGTCAGTCTTATGCTTTTATGAAAGGCACGGCAAGCTTCATACTCGGTTAGTGTAATATTGATGTTAATGAAGTTGTATCTGATCATTATGAACTGCTTGTAATACTCATAGCTAAGAAAAATCACAAATGAGATCTCTAATATCACAATTTATCAGGCACAGCTGGCTTATTTTTTGCACAGCGAGTACTTCAGAAAAAAATCCCATATCCCCTACAGTGGAACCTTCTAGGGTCTATTGGTAAGTCAGACGCAGAACATCATGCAAGAGAAGACTGTTTACACACAATCCATGCACACTATTATATTTGTGTTTCATAAACACACTTAATGAAGTATTTTTAAAAGAAAACAGTTGGGTGATACTCATATTTTCCTCTGGTCTGCAGTTGCCTCGTCAGTATTCAGCTATTCAGTAACACGCTGGGAAACCATGAGGTGCTCGGACTTGTGGTTATTCCTTGAGACAGGAAAAGTTCCTGACAGAAACGCTCAGAGTAAGTGCATAGTTGCATGCTTTGATAAATTATAAATTAGCATATAGAGATTGATTAACAATGAAGTGTGTATAGTTTCTCCACCACAAGTGTCACTAAACGAAATTGCAAAAATAGTGACTTTTTTTCCAAACAGTCACTCCATGCCGTTGGTCAGTCAAACATATAGTCCTGCCTCAAACGCACCCCAATGGCTGAGCCAATGTTACAGTGTAGTGCTGGTCATGATGCTCAAGTTGTAAGGGGAATCTCCCAACAGATTGCTTACTTCTTAAGCTGGTATAAAAGAAAGAGTTTTAACATTGAAAAGATTACTCACTCCACCTTTAATGTCGAATGCAATTCCAATCTCATTTGGAAGAAAGTTTGTGAAGGTCATAATTTATTCTTCTATAGTGTAATGTACCTCTAGGCTTTACATTAACCGCTTTTCAATCATCTGTCCGAACGGTTCTCGTTGCGAAACCATTTTGTTATGGTTTCTTTTTTCCACTGTGGTGCTTGAATATTTGTGACAGATACAGTATTTCTGCTAGATAACAGGAAAGAGACAGCCCATGTTGGGGAAAACAAGCAAAGAGATAAAATCAAGAGGTTTAACATCATATGCTGAGAGTTTGTGCATGCCACCGAACACAAAATCATTGAAAGGTAAAGGTTGAACATTATTGACAAAAAGAAAAGGGGGAGACTTGATAGTGTTTAAGGATAGTTCACCCAAAAATGAAAATTCTCTCATCATTTACTCACTCTCATGTCATCCAGATGTGTTTGACTTTCTTTCTTCTGCATAAACAAAGACTTTTAGAAGAACATTTCAGCTCTGTAGGTCCATAAAGTGCAATTGAATGGTGACCAGAACTTTGAAGCTCCAAAATGCACATAAATGCAGCATAAAAGTAAACCATAAGACTCCAGTGGTTTAATCCATATCTTCAGAATCGATGTGATAAGTGTGGGTGAGAAAACAGATCAATATTTAAGTCCTATTTTACTATAAACCTTAAGATTTGCGCTTTATTTGTTACTATCTCCACCTACTGGGCAGGAAGGAGAATTTATGATAAAAACAGAATTAAATATTGACAATTTTGTCTCCCACACCTATCATATCCCTTCTTAATATATGGATTTAACCACTGGAGTTGTATGGATTACTTAAATGCTGCATTTATGTGCATTTTGGAGCTTCAAATTTCTCACCATTCACTTGCATTGTATGGACCTACAGAGCTGAGATATACTTCTAAAACTTTTTTTGGTGTTCAGCAGAAGACAGAAATTGGGATGGCATGAGAGTGAGTAAATAATGAAAGAATTGTAATTTTTTTAGGATGAACTATCCCTTTAATAACGTTATTTTGGGATTTAGAACCTGAGCTTTTGCTTAGGTTGAAGACATTTACACAAACACTAAACTCTGTTGCTTTACTCAAGTAGCAAATACTAGTTAGCATTTAGCATGCTAATGTATGTTATTGCTAGCTAAAAGTTAGCTAACTAGCATAACTTTATAAAATAAAAAAATCTTATGTAAAACTGAGGAAATTAATCATGTTAGAGACACATAAATTACTTTGAGGATACCCAATTTGGTTATTTAAAAATAACTATTCCATTATTATTATGTGAACAAATTATGTTTTCTGACAAAGAATTAATGAGCTAAATCAAGAGGAAAAAATATGTTGACGTAACGTTATTGATTCAGGTGATGTACATTAAATAAATAAAAAAAAAACATTCAATGTAAAAAAAGTATGTACTAGTTAAACCATCATTGTAAAATCATTTTTATATAAAATTGTACTAACCTCATCATAGCAAACTTTGCCAGCTAGCATTGGAGTCGCTACGCACTAAAGCCATTCCACCAGCACGGTTAAGCACTGTGTAGAGAATGTTTTGTAATTGTGCCATGCCGAACCGTGCTCAAGTGGAAATGCTACTGGAACCATTCCTCACTGTGCTCAGGACCGTTCGGCCTGATGTGGAAAAGTGGCTATTTTGACACTTTATATGTTTGAATGGAGCCTTCATTTTAGTGTTTCATGTATTGTGGTTGCTTGTTTTCTCTTATTACTGGGCTTTTATAATGGAAAAACTTGAACAATTTTTTCTTTATTCTTTATCTAGAGGAGGACACTCCAATTGTCACAACATCAGCAGAAACCAAAGTCACCCAGTATGGAGATGTGCTGGAATAAATGTAAAGGTGGTGACTTTTACCTTTAGTGTAACACTCTGAATGGCCAATAAAAACACTCTTTTTTTGTTGTTGTTGTTGTTGTTGTTGAATTTTAATTGACTGGGTCATGACTTCTCGAGAATATTTGGCCTTGCTGAACTAAATGTGTACAGTAAGTTCTGTTTATGAAACTGCTTTTTTTTTATTCTTTAAAACATGTTTTTTTGTGTGTGTATTTAACTCAAGCATGTTTAGATTTTTTTTTTACATAAAAATTACATAATCACCTGTCCCTTGAAATGTTTCTTAAAACTCCCCAATGAATATAGAGTCAGCTAGCATTATAGTATACAGTGAGGAAAATAAGTATTTGAACACCCTGCTATTTTGCAAGTTCTCCCACTTGGAAATCATGGAGGGGTCTGAAATTGTCATCGTAGGTACATGTCCACTGTGAGAGACATAATCTAAAAAAAAAAATCCAGAAATCACAATGTATGATTTTGTAACTATTTATTTGTATGATACAGCTGAAAATAAGTATTTGAACACCTGTCTATCAGCTAGAATTCTGACCCTCAAAGACCTGTTAGTCTGCCTTTACAATGTCCACCTCCACTCCATTTATTATCCTAAATTAGATGCACCTGTTTGAGGTCGTTAGCTGCATAAAGACACCTGTCCACCCCATACAATCAGTAAGAATCCAACTACTAACATGGCCAAGACCAAAGAGCTGTCCAAAGACACTAGAGACAAAATTGTACACCTCCACAAGGCTGGAAAGGGCTACGGGGAAATTGCCAAGCAGCTTGGTGAAAAAAGGTCCACTGTTGGAGCAATCATTAGAAAATGGAAGAAGCTAAACATGACTGTCAAACTCCCTCGGACTGGGGCTCCATGCAAGATCTCACCTCGTGGGGTCTCAATGATCCTAAGAAAGGTGAGAAATCAACCCAGAACTACACGGGAGGAGCTGGTCAATGACCTGAAAAGAGCTGGGACCACCGTTTCCAAGGTTACTGTTGGTAATACACTAAGACGTCATGGTTTGAAATCATGCATGGCACGGAAGGTTCCCCTGCTTAAACCAGCACATGTCAAGGCCCATCTTAAGTTTGCCAATGACCATTTGGATGATCCAAAGGAGTCATGGGAGAAAGTCATGTGGTCAGATGAGACCAAAATATAACTTTTTGGTCATAATTCCACTAACCGTGTTTGGAGGAAGAAGAATGATGATGAGTACCATCCCAAGAACACCATCCCTACTGTGAAGCATGGGGGTGGTAGCATCATGCTTTGGGGGTGTTTTTCTGCACATGGGACAGGGCGACTGCACTGTATTAAGGAGAGGATGACCGGGGCCATGTATTGCGAGATTTTGGGGAACAACCTCCTTCCCTCAGAGCATTGAAGATGGGTCGAGGCTGGGTCTTCCAACATGACAATGACCCGAAGCACACAGCCAGGATAACCAAGGAGTGGCTCTGTAAGAAGCATATCAAGGTTCTGGCGTGGCCTAGCCAGTCTCCAGACCTAAACCCAATAGAGAATCTTTGGAGGGAGCTCAAACTCCGTGTTTCTCAGCGACAGCCCAGAAACCTGACTGATCTAGAGAAGATCTGTGTGGGGAGTGGGCCAAAATCCCTCCTGCAGTGTGTGCAAACCTGGTGAAAAACTACAGGAAACGTTTGACCTCTGTAATTGCAAACAAAGGCTACTGTACCAAATATTAACACTGATTTTCTCAGGTGTTCAAATACTTATTTGCAGCTGTATCATACAAATAAATAGTTAAAAAAATCATACATTGTGATTTCTGGATTTTTTTTTTAGATTATGTCTCTCACAGTGGACATGCACCTACGATGACAATTTCAGACCCCTCCATGATTTCTAAGTGGGAGAACTTGCAAAATAGCAGGGTGTTCAAATACTTTTTTTCCTCACTGTATATACCTGATAAAATACAATTTCGGACACACTTTTCATCTAAATTAATTTGCCGTAAACATACACCAGTTAAGCAGCAAACCTCTTTTGTCTTTGTGGTAGCAGACCAGAGCCTTAACCAATAAGACAACCACTAGGTGTCATGAGTAGAACATGAGTCAAGTGTGAGTCAGATGTGGAGCATGTTTGATATTGATTTCTGATATTCTAGAGGTGCATTAAATAAATACATAGGAATAGATTAAACTAAATATAGATGTGTTTTCACACTTTTGTTAAGTCACTTTTGTTATATCAGAAGCGACTTCTTTATTAAAAAATTGTCCAGGGTTTAATACAAGTTAAGCTCAATCGACAGGATTTGTGGCATAATGTTGATTACCAATAATGAACTTCAAATTGGCCCTACTTTTGTTTTATTTTACATTATGATTTCATCATCAAAAATATATCATCAAATGTTTAGGCTATGTATTAGTTGAGAGTGGCAGCAGAATTTATCATATCTGTTTTCTATATTGCAATGAATATGGTAAAAAAAAAAAAAAGGCTTTTTGAAAAATTTAAACCAAACCATTGAGAAAATTGAATGGTTACAACCCTGATTTAGAGCCAAAACATTATGGCCACCTCCCTAATATGCTGTTGGTCTTCTGTGTGTTGCCATAACTGTGCCTACCCACCAAGGCATGGACTCAACAAGACCCCTGAAGGAGTCCTGTGGTATCTGGCACCAAGACATTAGCCGCATATCCTTCAAGTCCTGTACATTGCAAGGTGGAGCCACCACGGATTGGACTTGTTGGTCCAGCACATCCTACAGATGCTCCATCTAATTGAGATCTGGGGAATTCGGAGGCCAGGCCAACACCTTGAATGCTTCATTAAGTTCCTCAAACCATTCCTGAACAATGTGTGCAGTGTGGCAGGCCGCATTATCCTGCTGAAAGAGACCACTGCCATCAAGGAATACCATTGCCATGAAGGGGTGTACCTGGTCTGCATCAATGTTTAGGTACTGTAGGTGGCACGAGTCAAATTGACTTCCACGTGAATGGTCAGACCCAGGGTTTCCCAGTAGAGCATTGCCCAGAGCATCACACTCCCTCCACTGGCTCGTCATCTTCCCAAGGTGCATCCTGGTAACTGGCACACACGTACATGGCCATCCATGTGATGTAAAAGAAAACGAACTCATCGGACCAGGAACACTTGGTGCACAAAACACAATGACGGTAACTAGCAACAGGTAATTTTTTGATCATGAATGATTCATTTTGAGCCAAACATTAAAACAAAATAAAAATAAAAACAGTGTAAATAATCTGGAATTAATTAATGTTACATTTTTATTGCACTTTTTTTTTTTACACTACACTCAAAGCACTTTATACAGTGAAAAGGAGACTCTCCTGAACGACCACGACCAGTGTGCAGCATTCACCTGGATGATGCAACAGCAGCCATAGTGCACCAGAACACTCTCCTGCTGGTGGAGAGGAGAGAGTAGAGTTATGCAGCCAATTAATGGATGGGGATTATTAGGAGGCCAGTGAGGGAAATTTGACCAGGACACCAGGGTTACACCTCTACTCTTTTACAAGAAGTGCAGTTTTTAATGACCACAAAGAGTCAGAACCTTTAACATCTCATCCAAAGGACAGAGCCTTTTTACAGCATAGTGTCCACATCACTATACTGGGGCATTAGGACCCACACAGACTGCAGGGTGAGAACCCCTTGCTGGCCTCCCTGATACCACTTCCAGCAGTAACTTTAGTTTTCCCAGGAGGTCTCCCATCCAGGCACTGACCAGGATGGGAGACCTTAGCTTCAGTGTGCAACCAGTCTTGAGCTACAGGGCTTCATACAGTGCAATCATGTAAGCTCATTAAATATTCAACTGGTATCACCAGCTTTGCAAAGTTAAGTAAAATTATCTTATTTAATTTACCAGTGATATATAATCAAATTAGCAAAGAATATATAATTTATGTTTTTGTACTTCAGGATTAAAACATGATGATGCAATGTGTAGATAACAAACAATCATAAATAATATTTACTTATAAGCAAGGGAATGTCTGAACTGACTAAATGTATTTAAGTTTATGCTGAAACTAACTCAATGTAGGAATTACTTATAATTTACTTGATTTACCCCCCCTTCACCCATGAAGTTTACTAGCATGACAAGTGTTTGTTCCATCTTAGTACACAGAGGTTCCTTTTACTCTGAGAGTGGGCTGGCAAAATCTGAGAAGGTCACAGAAAGTCGAGGAGGGACAAAAGAAAAGGGTGTGCTAAAAGCTGAAGAGCATCTTCTGTCACAAATAGCCTACTATTGCTGTTGTCGTTTAAACTCTAATGCTTTCCATTAAACAATGATAATGGTAAACAAAAAGAAGATTCCTCTGTACTGGACACACTTGGCTGAATGTGTTTCTCACAAATCTTAAAGCCCTTTCAAGACATTTTATAAAATGCTGGAGATTAGTTTTTAGACAAGTGTGTATTTCTTAACAAAACTATTTTAAATGGATAAACTGGTAATCCCATTTTTGTTATTACATTGTTTAGATGACTTTAGTATCATTCTAAAATGTGGGAAATGGTAATGAAGAACGAGTGAATCCAAAATACAAGCTGGCTACCGCACCAGGCTTATAAACTTTAACTTTCCACATTTAGTGGGAAAACATGTTCAGCGAGTCTAAACTGTGTGTTTATTAAATTTATATAAAAAAGGCCTACAATCAACATAGTCCTTGTTTTGTATAGATCATTTCTAACGTACGCGTCCATCGCGCGGAGGTGGCATTTGACGTTGTGTTTACAACTGTCCAATCAGAGGTTGCGTTAGAAAGGTTGGGGTCTGTATTGTGATTGGTTAAGAGGCCGGCGTCATCAATGGACGCGCCCTGATGGACGCAATCTGACAATGACTTGGAGGAGGATTACAGAAGGTCCGTGTCTAACACTTGCTTTACATGAAACTTAAAAATGGGACTCAGTCAGTTATTTTAACATTTTGATTTATTCGTTTTGTCCATCGCTTGAGAATACCATCCAAAGTCAGCCCAAAATCCCCCCGGTAACGTGCCCATCATCATTTGTACCCCGGGCGATTTAATCATGGATTTCGTTCTCGGCGGCGTGGCTGCGTGCGGCGCTTGCATATTCACTAACCCGTTGGAGGTTGTGAAAACTCGGATGCAATTGCAAGGAGAGCTGAAGAGCCGAGGGACCTATCAAATTTATTATAGGAATGTATTTCACGCCTTTTACACGATAGGTAAAATAGATGGACTGACTGGTCTACAGAAAGGTTTGGTACCCGGGCTGGTGTATCAGTTGTGCATGAATGGGGTCCGGCTGGGCTCTTACGCCATCATCGAGTCCTTGGGATACATTCACACGGACGGAAGGGTATCCGCTGCGAAGAGCACTCTGGCCGGGGCCGTTGCCGGTGTCGTGGGTGCTGTCATGGGAAGCCCGATTTACCTGGTGAATAACTGAACTGAGTGTATTTCTGACTTGTTACCGAAGTATTAGGCACTTGTTGAATGACAACTGGTTTGGGGGTGAACATAAAAGGGCGTACGCAGATTTGAAAAGGGCAACTGAACAAATGATATATGGCAAGCCCTTAGTTCCGACATGAAATCACGTGCAGGACTATGGCATGCCGAACTGACTTCTATTCATGCGCAGAATATGAATTGTTGATATAAACAATTACATTTTCACTAGAGAAAATCAGTGCTTGGCATTAACTTTATGGCTCACTGGTGGCTAGTGGTATTCCAAAGTCACTAGCCACTTAGTATTTTAGGAAAGTTTTCAATTTTTTTAACAGTGTCATTTGTAATAAGGCCGTAAGCACAGGTCAGACCATTACTGTGGTTAGGCTAATGTAGATAATCTTTCTAAAAAATAAACAGTGTTTATCATGAAAAACTAATAGCATAAACATGTTTATAAACCTTTCACAGTTAATAATTGTATGGAGTACAAAAGGAGATGTTAGGTAGATTAAACAAAGTCACTATTCACTTTCATTTAAACTTTTTACATAAATTCTTGAATCCCTTTTCCAATCATGGAAGAAAGAAAATCTTAAGGGTTTGGATTTAAAATAAAGGGTTAATCACTGGCACGTCAGCAACAACGAGAGAGGAGTATACTATTTTATTCATATGAAATTCAGCACCTGCATTCCAGTCTACATCTTGATGTAATCCTTCCTCACGATCACACAGCGTGTTTTCATATAATTACTATTATTGTAAATGTTAATTTTTATATCAGTAATTATATTTGCACTAGTAAAGACTTATATGAAAATGAGATACACATTCTTGATATAATTTTTTTTTATTACAGCTAGTAAAACGGTCATTCTTGATATCTGTAATTGCATTTTTACTACTAGAATTGAACAATGATCTGTCATTCAGTTCTGTTCAAAACATAATTATGGATATCTAAAATGTAATTCTTACAAGTTGAAATTCCAATTATCAGCAATGCACTTCTGACTAGTATAAACGGTACATTTGTTATATCAATAATTACATTGTTACTAGTGCAAATGTCCTTTCCTGATATCAACAATTGAATTACAACTAGTAAAAATGCTAATTTTGGAGATCATTAATTTGGTTTTCACTAGTGGCAATGCTAATTACTGATATCTGATTGTAACTAGTAAAAAAAAAAAGCCTTTTTATGTATCTTTTAATACTCTCCAATTTGTTGATATCTAAAATTAAGGGTGTTCGATTTAGAGTTTTTTGGAGTGGACTCTCGATTTATTTTTAATCAGGATTCTGTCCAAATACAGGGCCGTCAACAGGGGTGGCCATTAATTGGTAGTGCCTTCTCAGGTTACATATTTTCACCTACCAAAATTGCTTGTCAGGCATGCGTGGAAAATCAATTAAATTATAAATATCATCATTCATTTTCAATCGTATATAGCTCGCTTAATCGATTGCTTACTGTATACGATTACTGCACCTTGATTTTTTACGTGCAGTTTTCTTTAACTCTGGTCAGTTTCTTTAACACTACTCAAATCATAACCTTAACTGTTAGTGGGACGGGACTCTACATAGCTTCCATGCCGATGGAAAAACAAACACGTATTTATTCTTGCTTGATTAACTTCAATAAATATCAATAAGCATTGTATGGAGACTTAATCAAACAGGAAAACGTTGTTTTTAATGGAACGTACATTATGGTACGTAAAATAAACGTTTTATGGAATTTAAAAATGGCAGCTTTTTAAACTGAACAGTCTCGACTTCAATAGATTAAATAGCAGTGGGTTTATTTAAGATGTTTTGGTGTGGTTACTGCTTTGAAAAATATCACTAGGTTACCGATACAGTTAAGATAATAGTGTTTCCTATTACATATGTTCCGGCTATGGCCCTGCGAATATTGCTGTCTCTATTGCACACTAAATGTAGTTTTCTATTATGTGTTTTTAAAATGTATGACACGAAAACATAAACTCTTGCTATTATAAAGTGCACTTTAATACTGTTCAAATTAGCCTAATTTAGAGACGTTGAGTAACTTTACCTTAAATAACAGGTGTCATTCGCTAATTAGCTGCTCATATTCAATTTTAAGAGGGAAAAATTAATCGAAACAGGCTGGATTTACTAGAAATAGTTCCCCCAAAAATGTCATTCACACAGTGTCATTCCAGCCCCATATTATTTAATTTCCTTCGTGACGTACAAAATTTGAGGCAGAATTTCCAAGCTTCAGTTTTTCATTCATTGAAAGTGGATGGATATTTATACTGCCAAAAGGAGGAGATCATCAGTGAATAAAGGCATATACTTTGGTCTTTTCCTTAAACAAAACTATGATATAGATAGAGTCTGATGACTTATAATACAGTATGGTGCTTTTTTGCCCTTTTTTTGAAGGTTGCCAGTATAATTGACCATTCGTCACAAGGAAAATTCCAGTTCGGACATTGTCAAACATCTCCCTATGTGTTCAGGGAAGAAAGATACTGTTGCCACATTAGGGTTTGTTTATGATGACAACATTTTCTTTCCTTGGGTAAACAATTTTTTTAAGAGGGTATTCTTCTCTTTGTGTCATGCCAACACCAAATACTTGTGGTAAAATCACTGTTATCCATGGCATTGAGTGTCTGATTGTTTTAGTTTAGCAAGTGTACCATCTGTTTACCATCTCTTTTCTTTACCTCAGGTAAAGACACATTTACAGAGTCAATCCACTTCCTCAATTGCAGTGGGACACCAGTATAAGCATCGGGTGAGTTAATGTTCAAAATCTTCACATGACTACACATGACAGATTTTAATTAGTTTCTTTGAATGTGAAGTTAGTAGTTTCATCTTCCTTTCTGCTGATGTTGTTGAACTTTGAGTTGTTATATTCTGTTTTCAAAGGCAGATTTGTGCATCCATGGTGACATAAACCGGTCTGAATATAAGACAGCACTGTTATGATGTAAACATAGTGATTGTTTATGTTGTATGACTCTTTTGATTGGTTTTTCTTTTTATTGTTAGGGAATGATACATGCACTTTTGGCCATCCACAGACAGCATGGCATTCTGGGTTTGTGGAGAGGGGCAAGTGCAGCAGTCCCAAGAGTCAGCGTGGGGTCAGCTGCTCAACTCTCCACTTTCTCTGCCTCTAAAGAGCTGATCACTGACACACAGGTAAGCATAAGAGAACCCACTTTAAATTGGTGTCTTCAACTACTATGTACTTAAGCATTTGTACTTGCAACAATGTACTTATTATGTACATATGTGTTGTTACATTGTACCTACATTTAAGGAACCTGCATTTAATAACATCTGTAGTTACACTTTTATAGGGGTCATGACATACTCTTTTAAAAAAAAAAAGCGCACTAGATAGCACCTGGAAATGCTGTCCAACAGTATAATTATCCACCGCTGCTCAACCTTTAATGGAACTACATATTATCTCTCTCTCATTAAGCAGCTGGACTAAGGAATGCCTGTGACACAAACCATACTAATTAGGGAAGGGTCAGAGCTTCGTGACAGAGCTTCGTGCTAACATTCTTTTGCGTAGGCATAGGTTCTGCAACCTAAGTATGCCAGAGAAATATTAGTTGTCTGTTTTAGAAACAGCCTATTGAAGTCCCTCACATCTGCACTACTCCTATCCTACGTCTTATACACACAGCCAGTTTTATTTAGTTGTCAGCTATCAAAACCTATATCAAAAGGTGTGGCGAAGCTGCGCACAGCACGATCTGTTGGATCGCGCGGAGCAGATGCATTTATGTTGTAGTGAAGCGCAGACCATTATGTGGAATGCCCTGGCTTTTACAAATGTTTTATCTCTTTGGCGTGTGTCCCAAAAAGCATCTAAGTGGTAAAGTAAAAACTTCGTAAATTAAAGAGGACTTTGAACCACTCTAAAGGTGCAATTTAAATGTACCTTTCTCTCATTTTCACAGTTTATCCGAGAGTATGGAACCTTTAATAACTTGTATTGATATATTTGGATCATTGGAAAGCCATAGCCAGAAACAAGGCTTTGGGTGTGTCAAGGGAAAACTGTGTTTAAGAACTGAAGCACAAAAAAGTGAACTTTAACATCAATTGCCATTCACAAATGTAAAATTTTTAGCACAAATAAATTATGCTGCACTTTAGCAATAAATTATACTCTAAAACAAGTGAAGCACTGTTTGCAGACACTAAAACGACGATAGTTTTACACACACTGGATAACCAACCCGAAGTCTAACAGCAAATCCTACGGGACAAGTCTATTCTAAATCTAGCAGTGGAGTGGTGGTGGCGGCGTAGTGGCTAAAGCACAGGGCTATTAATCGGAAGGTTGCAGGTTCTAACCCCACGGCCACCACCATTGTGCCCTTGAGCAAGGCACTTAACTCCAGGTTGTTCCGGGGGGATTGTCCCTGTAATAACTGCACTCTAAGTCTGCGTCTGCCAAATGCATAAATGTAAACAAATCTAGCAGTGAATACTATGTGACAGGTCAAAACAAATCTAGCAATGAATATTACAGGACAAATCTATCAGCGAATACTATGGTACAAGTCAACACAAATATAGTGCACACACACCAAACACACGTTTAAGCGACCCGCGTTCAAGACAGTAAACAAACAGCACCTGATCTAGCAATGAATACCACTCTAACAATGTTAAAAACAACATTAATTAACACTTTTATCAATTTAACAATTTTCTTTTCTTTTCTTAATACATATTAATATATTCCCACTATCCTATGCAAAGTCATGAATGTACTGGAGCCAAATTCCCAGGATTTGTTTTTATCTAACATTAGAAAAGCTGAAAACTGAGCTTTGACTTTTACAAGGCAGATATGTCTGTGCTAGAAATTAATATACTGTAAGACTAGATAAGATTATTTGAATTTTTATTAAAAAAAATTTATGTGTCAATTACATTTCTGATTTTAAAAATCCTCGACTGTGTAGAAGTCCTTGTTTTTTTTCTAAATTATTTACTTCAGCACCAGACATTAATATGCAGATATTTACATTATGCAAATAAATAAATGTATAAACAAGGCTCAGATTTCACCATGGTACAAATAAACAAATATATGTTCCAACAAATCATATAAATTGAATAATTGCATCTTACATATTATTTTAATAAACTCTGGTCACCCTACTTTATTATGCTTCTGTTTACCTACACAGCAATCAGTGATTCAGGGCCGGTTGTAGACATTGAGAGGCTTTAGGCAATTCCTTTTGGAGGCACCCCGAATGTTTTTTTTATTTTAATTTTGTAACTTATTTTTAGTTTTTAATGTGGCATGACATACAACAAAGCAGTAGCTCATTCATATAATCACTTTTAAAATCTGTTGGCCAATCAGAATGGATTGTCTGACAGCTCTTGCAATTTATGCTGCAATTTACATCATGCTTGCTGTGAATGGTCTGTTGTCATTTCCTGCGGCCTGAGACTAACCCTTAGCATTGACCAAATTAAATTCACCTTCAAACATTCTTGACTTAATTGTTTAGTGTTTTACAAGTACAGAAACTAAAATGTACCACGCTTTGAATAAGTAGTAATAATGACATTCTTGTATTACTATTAATATTCATTTTCAGATAAATTCTCTAATTCTCTAATTTTATTTAATTTCCTTGTTTCTGCTCATTTCTTTTCAAAATGAAAAGCAAACTATCAAAACATACACAGATGCTCTCTACCTGTAGCTTTGGTCTTCAGCAGTCAACACCCAATCGCATTCAGTATTTTGTACATTGGAAAGCAAACATTTATTCAGAATTACCCATTTGCAATTTCGGTCAGTTCCTCACATAAATCTGTTGTGGGACTTTAGACATGGAACATAGCACATGAGTCATATGGACTTTTGTTTAAGGACCCAGCTATTCACTTTAGTTGGAAAGCCAAGTGTGTTTTAAGGGAGCACACTACAATTGCACATCAATTTTGTCATGAATGAACCAAGAATTTTTACTGTGAGAATGTGTAGTTAAAGATGCTATTGTGATATGTTGTACTGGTAATAAGTGGTGTTTATAAACTAAATTAACTGAATGAATAAAATATTTTTATTTAAAATGAACAAATAAATAATTACTGCCAAGCACTGACAAGCATTAACAAGTAGCAATGTTTGTTGTGTTGTGACTTAGATGTGGATGTACTGTATTTTAACACCCCTCTTTCCTCATGCGGTCCAGTATTGCGAAGCACAGTGTTACAAAAGGATTTATTTTAGTGTCAGTTCTATATAAATCACAGGGAATATACAAGGAAGTAGGAAACTAACTTTACAGGATTTTACAAGATTTGTCATATTTGCTTTCTACACTATTAAAGCACCAATTATTTCAGAGTATATATTTAATGGGTTCAGGATGGGCAAGGAGGAGGTGGGAACCGGCAAAAGAGTCAACATAACTTTTATGACATAAAAGAACTGAAACATATCATAAAACACATAGATGCACACACACAGTGGCCTCGTGTGTCTCTCTCTTGAACTGGCACCCCCGGCTCGTCTTTATTCCCCTGCTGGCTAATTAGGTGACTCAGGCCTGGCCACGCCCCCTCACGACCTGGCCACGACCTCCTCCTCATCACACTCCTCCACCACCCGATTCAGGCTGATGAAACCTCCAGCATGACTTACTCCCTTCCTCTCACTTCCTGGAGAGGAGGTGTTGCCCTTCCGGCCGGCCTTCTCCTCTCTGGAGCCTTGGGAGAGACTAGGGGAAGGAGAGGGAAAGAGCGAGGGGGAGAGAGAGGAGAGAGAGAGAGAGAGAAAGAGAGAGAAAAACTCACTTGCCAGTCCCCGGACACCATCTCCTGGTCTTCAGCCACTCCTCTGCCCTCTGGCGGACGACAGCCAACCCTCCCCTGGCAAACGGCAGTGAGTCCTCCAGCCCCTGGCGGAAGGAATGGCTCCTCCCCTTCCTGGCGGATGGCAGCAGTTCCTCCGACTCCCTGCAGTGACTCCTCCGTCCCCTGGCAGTAGGCAGTGGCTCCTTACCTGGTGGACGGCAGCGGCGAGGACTCAATGACAGCACATTCCTCCTCCTTCCTGGGTTTCGGCACCAGTGTAATGGGTTCAGGATGGGCAAGGAGGAGGCGGGAACTGTCGGAAGAGTAAACATAACTTAAATGACATAAAAGAAATTAAACATAACATGAAACACATAGACGCACACACACTGTGGCTGGATGTCTCTTTCTCTCTCTTTCTCTCTCTCTCTCTCTCTCTCTCTCTCTCTCTCTCTCTCTCTCTATCTCAAACCGGTGCCCCAGGCTCATCTTTATCCCCCTCGGCTGATTAGGTAACTCAGTGCCTGCCTTGCGCCCTCACGGCCAAGTCAGGACCTCTTCCTCCTCGTCACAATATACTTATTAAAAATACATTTAATTAAAAAAAATTTACATTTCAGTCTGAAGCTTAAGTTTAATTTGTTAAATAGTTTTACATACACCTTAGCTAAATAAGTTTAAACTCAGTTTTGCACAACTCCTGACATTTAATTGTTGAAAAGATTCCCTGTCTTAGGTCAGTTAGGATCACTACTTTATTTTAAGAATGTGAAATGTCAGAATAATAGTAGAGAGAATTATTTATTTCAGCTTATTTCAGAAGTTTACTTACACTTTGTCAGTATTTGGTAGCATTACTTTTAAATTGTTTAACTTGTGTCAAATATTTTGGGTAGCCTTCACAAGCTTCTCACAATAAGTTGCTGGAATTTTGTCCCATTCCTCCAGACAGAACTGGTGTAACTGATTCATGTTTGTAGGCTTCCTTGCTCGCACACGCTTTTTCAGCTCTGCCCATCAGATTGAGATCAGAGCTTTGTGATGGCCACTCCAATACCTTGACGTCTGTTGTCCTTAAGCCATTTTGCCACAACTTTGGAGGTATGCTTGGGGTCATTGTCCATTTGGAAGACACATTTGCGACCGAACTTTAACTTCCTGGCTGATGTCTTGAGATGTTGCTTCAATATGTCCACAAAATGTTCTTTCCTCATGATGACATCTATTTTGTGAAGTGCACCAGTTCCTCCTGTAGCAAAGCACCCCCACAACATGAGGCTGCCTCCCCCATGCTTCAGGGTTGGGATGGTGTTCTTTGGCTTGCAAGCCTCACCCTTTTTCCTTCAAACATAACGAAGGTCATTATGGCCAAACGGTTACATTTTTGTTTCAATACACCAGAGGACATGTCTCCAAAGATCTTTGTCCCCATGTGCACTTGTAAACTGTAGTCTGGCTTTTTTATGGTGGTTTTTGAACAGTGGCTTCTTCCTTGCTGAGCAGCCATTCAGGTTATGTTGATATAGGACTCGTTTTACTGTGGATATAGATACTTGCCTACCTGTTTCCTCCAGCATCTTCACTCAGACCTTTGCTGTTGTTCTGGGATTGATTTGCACTTTTCGTGCCAAACTGCGTTCATCTCTAGGAGACAGAATGCGTCTCCTTCCTGAGTGGTAAGATGGCTGTGTGGTCCCATGGTGTTTATACTTGCAAACTATTGTTTGTACAGATGAACGTGGTACCTTTAGGCTTTTGGAAATTGTTCCCAAGGATGAAACAGACTTGTGGAAGTCCACAAATTTTTTTTTTCTTTTGATTTTCCAATGATGTCATACAAAAAGGCACTGAGTTTGAAGTTAGGCCTTAAAATACACCCACAGCTACACCTCCAATTCAGAACACCTTCTATCAGAAGATAATTGTCTAAAGGCTTGAAATCATTATCTGGAATTTTCCAAGCTGCTTAAAGGCACAGTTAACTTGGTATATGTAATCTTCTGACCAACTGGAATTGTGATATAGTCAATTAAAAGTGAAATGACTCGTCATGCACAAAGTAGATATCCTAAACAACTTGTAAAAACTATAGTTTGTTCATATTAAATCTGTGGAGTGGTTAAAAAAAATTGTTCAACCTAAGTGTATGTAAACTTCTGACTTCAACTGTAAAACACCAGACAGTCTGAGTTAATTTTCTGCTTTTCACCAACTATAGACCTTATTCAGGTCAGACGCCATATATAATTCTTTGTGAAAACGAGAAATATCCATTTCCATGTTCACTTATGCACAGAAACATTGCACTGTGAAGATTGATCTTTAGGATTTTTAAGGTGTCATGTCATTGTTGTGCCAAAGACCAACAAATGAATGGATGATATTGGTGTTGTACTCACAAATCACAAGAAACTGTGAAGGTTTTTCTATACTATGTATTAATATATAAAATTATTGGTGGGGTTTAAGAGTGAACTTAGATCTGAAGATCTATTACATTTTTATTACAAATCAGCAATTAACAGCCCTGATAATACAGTTGTATCAACAATTCAGAGAACATTGTGTGATGTTTGCATATATACAAATTTTACTGCAAAAAACTAGGGGTTTCTGTAACTCATCTGGTTGAGCAAGTCACAAGCAACGCCAAGAGCATAGGTTCAATTCCCAGGGAACACAAACTGATAAAATGAAAACCTTGAATGCACTGCAAGTGGCTTTGGATAAAAGTGTCTACCAAATGCATAAATATGAAAAATATAGTATAATGATTGCATAGGAAGAGTCTTGCATTGGCCCAAGGATATTTGAGCTATAATGTGACTATTTGAATCACTGTAAATTATTAAATTAATCTGTTTTTCAATCAAGGAAACTCAAATATTATTGTAGGCTGTTAGCTGAGTAATGAGTAATGTATGTTTCAGTATAATAAATATGCAAATTTAATGGGATAGTTCATCCAAAAATTAAAATGTTATCATAATTTATTCCCCTTTCTTGTACTTCACCTTCAACACAATCACACGATAAATTATATTTTCCCGCTACTGATGGTTAGGTTTATGTTTGGAATGTGGCACCAGCACCTGCTTTGGTAGCGTACCCATGCAACTACCAATAATATTGCATATTTTATGCAATAAGATGCACATATGACAGTATAGCATTGTATAGCATAATTATTTAGAAGTTGAAATATTTTGACAGGGTGACTAAGTTCACCTTTACAAATTCCTTTCATCAGGCTGCTACTGATTTAACTACAGTCATCTCTTGAAATTGAAATAAAACAACTTACATTTTCCTACAATCAGAGAGCATTAGAAAACAGATTTTAAACTTATAGCTTGGTCCATCATAATTATGATTATAAAATTTACCATAGCTCTACCATAATATCCATATTTTTTAACAATTATAATTGTAATAAGTTCATAGTAAACACAGGTAAAACCATGCATGTCTCCTCACTACATTGCATTTTTGTTATGAAAACAGCAGTCTTAATAAATTTAGTGACTTTTTCTGCCACAAATACCACAGTTAATACAGTTGGTGTTACTACAGTAAATCCATGGTTAATTTTTGTAAGTGTTGTGATCTGAGAATTTAAAAGCCTTCTAATTTATGTTTTCTCCTGTTTTCTTTGTCAGTCCCGTTTAGAATGTGGGGGCTTTTTCACATTATCGTCACAAATTTGGTGTTAAAAGGCCTTTAAATTACATTTTCATACTACTAACGGTTAGATTTAGGTTTGGGATAGGGAGTAGAGTTAATAAAGCATGCATTCCTGTTGACTTTATTACATAATTTGCAAATAAATATACAACTCTCTTTTGGCGCCACCATGTGGACATTGTCAACATCACTTCCAGCTTCTGCCACTGGGACAGTGGTTCAAATTCGAGAAGCACAGACATATTTCAGCACCAGAACTGTCAGATAACAGAAGACAAGCGACAAGAGGGTTGGTAGATGATGAGAGAATTTTCACTTTTGGGAGAACTATCCCTTTTAACTGTAGAAGAAAGTACTCTCAATAAAGTTGAACTGAAATGTACAAATATATTCTCAGGGAAGAGGGGAAAGTAATACTGCTTATTAATGCTTATTTGTAGTTAACATATTTCTCTTTTTTCCCCCCTGTATCTGTAGGTATTCTCTGAGGGCAGTTGGTTAATAGCTCTGAGTGCTGGTATGATCAGCAGTGTAGTGGTTGTATTAGCTATGACACCGTTTGATGTGGTCAGCACACGCCTTTACAACCAGCCTGTAGACCATCTTGGCAAGGTGAAATTTCTACAACATTCAGCAATCATAGTTAAGAGCTTTGCTTTAGCCATACAGCGCCATTAAGCATTCTCATGCAGACTGTAGATAAAGTTATATTATAAAACCGTCAGAAAGGTATTTATACTCACTGTTTGTCCTTTTTTACTGCAGGGTGTATTGTACAGAGGTTTTGCGGATTGTTTCTCTAAGACACTGAAGAAGGAAGGTATGACTGGTCTATATAAAGGTCTCGGAGCCTCATACTTCCGGCTCGGTCCTCATACCATCCTTTCCCTGCTCTTCTGGAACGAGCTGCGCACTTTATACCACAACTACAGCTAGCGTCTCACGACAGCCTGATGTGGGCATGCCAGTCAGCAAAGCATTATCTCTATCAGCATGATCTGCTGGTTAAAGTCATATTAAGATTGTTATTTAAGGTTAGAGCCTTATCCAATAGTTTAGATATTAATGTTTTATATTTTATTAAGCTCTAGACAAAGTTTTTTAAAAGGTGGAATACCTTATCTGATCAGCTAGAACTTGAATGACACCCAAAAGATCTAAGTTTTACAGACAGCCTTAAGAAGAGACTGATAAGTAATACTGTAAGAACTTGGTTTAGACATTTACTGAAGGACATGCAAGTGCTTACAAGGCAGGAAAAGAATAAGGTAAACGTTTTAAGTAGGTGCACCTATAAATTATTATTATTATTTTGGCTGATACTGATTTTAACAAACATTTTACCTTATTTTCATGTTTATCACTGCCGATGGTTTTAATTTGGCCAATAACTCGTTAAAAGATTAGTTCACCCAAAAATTGTCATTCTCTCATGATTTTCTCACCTTTAAGCCATCCCAGATGTTTGTCTTTCCTTCTTCAGCGGAACCAAAATGAGGATTTTTATAAGCACATTTCAGCTCTTTTTGTCCATACAATGAAAGTGAATGGGTGCCATCAGTGTGCTGTCTGTTTGACAGTCTAATAGTCATATTTAGGCAGCATAAAAGTAATCCACACGATTCCAGTCGATCAATGAATGTATTCTGAAGCAAATTGGTAGGTTTGTGTAAAAAATAAATAGATAATTCAAATTGTATTCACTTTTAAAAAACGCTTCCTGCTACCAGTCGACCCATTACGGACCTGTCGTGTGACGCAAGCGCAATGGCGCATTCACGCGAGAAGTCGGAAGCGTGCGCTTTGTATACAACAGAGTAACAAATGTCAAGAGAGAATTAGGACATTTCAAACAGAAATACAGCGGCGGGCAGAAGCAACAATTTAAAGTTAAAAAACATTTTAATTATCGATTTGTTTCTTACACAAACCTCTCGATTTTCTTCAGAAGATATTAATTGATTAACTGGAAGCATGTGGATTACTTTTATGCTGCCTATATATGCCTTTTAGACTGTCAAACAGCCAGCAGTGTCATGACATCCATTCACTTTCATTGTATGGACAACAGACTTGAAATGTGCTTATAAAAATCTTCATTTCGGTTCTGCTAAAGATGGAAAGACACACATCTGGGATGACTTTGAGGTGAGTAAATCATGAGAGAATTATTCTTTTTGCGTGAAATAATCTTCTAATAAATATCGGTCGCCGATACATTGGTGCATCCCTGTTTAGATGGATAAGCAGATATTTGAAAGAAAAGATCAATCACAATTGCAGCATGCAAATACATTTAAGAAAGAAGACCAATCGCAACCCATTATGCAAATATTACAGTGACATAAACGTTGGTGGTATGATTTTAAATAGCGATTGGGAAGGTGGGGATTTTTCCAGTCAATGGGAGATTTTTTTATTTAATCTTAATTTTATTTAAAAGTAAAAGGTAACAAAAACGGATAACACAAATAATCTTATACAAAAAAGAAGTTTGAACGGAGTCTGTACGTTAAGCAATTTGAGCCGAACTGCGAAAAAAAGGAAAAAAAAAAATGTTGGAAGATGCTTGCCCTTGCAAAAGTCACTTGCACAATGGTAGGGTGCTCTAGGTGATAGCTTACTGGTCCAAGCCAACAGCTCACCTCCAAATCATAATACACTAAATGTCCAAAGGTTTGTGGCAAGTTTGTACTTGTTGAACATTCAATTTCAAAACCATAGGGATTAATTCAACTCTTCAACTTCAACTTGCTATAATCTTCCATTCTTCTGGAAAAGCTTTCCACTTAATGTTGGAATGTAGCTGAATGGATTTACTCCCATTCAGACACAAAAGCATCAATGAGGTCAGACGCTGATGTTGGATGATAGATGCTGACTCGCAGTTGCCATGCAATTTATCCCAAAGGTACAGTGAGGTTCAGGTCTGGGCTTTGGGCAGGCCAGTCAAGTTCTACCACATCAGACTCTGTACGTTATTTCTTTATGGACTTCACTTTGTACACAGGGGCATTGTCACGCTGAAACAGAAAATGTTTCTCTTCGAACTGTTACCACAAAGTTGGAAGTATACAATTCTTATTAAGATTTATCTTCACTGGAATTAATGGAACAGCCAAACATGTTCATTAAAAGGTGGTGTCCACAAACTTTTGGCCATATGTTGTATTCTGATACTTAGATATTTCTTTAGTCCCTTCTTCAGTATAAGTAAATTGGTCTTCAATAAGCCAAACAATGTAAGGTATCGTTCATGTCCATGTTAAAAATGGTGCAGGATGAGTTACACAAATGGTTAGAAATTAATGTTGGCTGGGACCAATAACGGCCCCCGTAATTAAACATGTGGGACAAAAAAAGGGCAAGTTCTTAATATTCTATTATAGTAGTCTTAGTTATACATATTATGGCATAACATATAAATGAACATTGATTTAATTCTTAGGGTAAGAGGTCATTCATTCTCTTGGGGCTTTGTATCAGTAAATCGATTAAATGGAAGTGTTTGACATAAATGGATGGGATACATTTTATGTTTTAAAAAGTTTGAAAAATTATGCCCTCATAAAGGTAAAAATGCCCCTGAAAATCAAATCCCCTTAATGTAAATGTACATATTTGACACGCGTTACACACCACAGTTTAGTACTTAAGTATGAGCAATAGTAGTGTTGATGGGTGCCTAAGCAAACAACACTAGTCAAATAAAATAGATTTTTGTGGAATATTAATACAGTCATCAGCTTTGTGAACACTAGTTAAATAGTACTAATAATACTCAATTAGAATGTACTGTATACAAAAGGATTGAATACTTAACACTCCAGCAATGTTTTCTAAGAGGTTTAATGGAAAGAGATCATATCTGCACAAAGATGTTAAATAAGTGTTACTAGAACAAGCTAAATAAAAGGTTAAAAGGAATAGTCCAGGTTCAATACAAGTTAAGCTCAATTGACAGCACTTGTGGTGTAATGTTTATTACCACAAAAATCTAATTTGTCTCGTTCCTCCTTTTCAAAAAAATGTGTGTTCCAGTGAGGCACTTACAATGGAAGTGAATGGGGCCAATTCATAAACGCTAAAATATTGGCTGTTTCAAAAGTATAGCCACAAGACATAAACTACATGATTTTGGTGTGATAAAATTGCTTACTAACCTTTTGTTTAAAGTTATAGCCAATTTTACATTGTTGCCTTGACGACATAACACTGTAAACTTCTAAAACCCTAAAATGACTGTAGAAATGATGATTTAAGCAACTTTACAGCTCAAATAATATGAGATTTAACAGAATAATTAATTTAAGTGCTTTTATATAATTATAAGCTTCACATTTCTGCCTTTAACAGGGTTTCTGCGGGGCATTAAAAGTCATTAAATGGATTTTGCGAAAATTAAGGCCTTAAATAGCATTAAAAAGCATTAAATGTTTTCCCTACAGGCATTACAATTTTCAGATAGTTTTGAAAAAATTATATTACCAATTTATTTTGAATATATCCTTCACAATTAATAACTTTGATTTGCTGTCGCAAAATATGTACATTGGTGTGATAAACATGCGGATCCAGTTTGGTAATTGCCTCCGGCCGGTGCAAAATTGACGTAACGCCGGATGTTTGGACAGCGGCAGGCTGGGACAGGAGTTAGAACAGAGAACTTAAATTTAGTAAAGTTGCAAAGAAATGGGTAAGTGCAAATTCCAGCAAAAGTGGCTAGAAGACAAAGAATGTAGGACATGGTTGCTTACATGGTTGGTTGTCAACATGGAGCCGTTAAATCTCAGTCCGATGGCCACAAATCGGCTGTAAAAGGCAGACAGCAATTAACTATCTCAAGTTACAAACTTGCTTACTGTAAATGTGTCATTTTCACATGGAAAATGTTATAGAATGACTGGAACAAAAAATATTTTTCTATTTTAAAAAGTTTATTTTCATTTGTGTTCTCTGATCTATGACTTTAAATAATGACAGCTGTAACATTCATGCTGCTAGTTATTAATCATGTTAGGAAGAAATAAAACGTGAGAAAAGTTGCACTCAAACTGAGTGGCTAAAACACAATAACTTCAAACAGTACTGCATTCATATATTTCATTTTCCAACAGTCTATTTGGTCTAAATATTTGTCGATGCCTTTTAATGTATGGTTTTCTCATTTATTTCTATTCGCTTTGTTGCCATAAAAAAAAAGTTGTATCCCCTTTTCTCCCCAATTTGGAATGCCCAATTCCCTCTACTTAGTAGGTCCTCGTGGTGGTTCGGTTATTCACCTCAATCCGGGTGTTGGAGGGCAATTCCCAGTTGCCTTCGCTTCTGAGACTGTCTTCTCACGACCACGAGGAGGTTACCCCATGTAACTCTACCCTCCTTAGCAACTGGGCCAATTTGGTTGTTTAGTAGACCTCGAAATTCAAACTTGCGACTCCAGGGGTGGTAGTCAGCGTCAATACTTGCTGAGCTATCCAGGCTCCCGGTTGCATTAATCAATTAGTAACAAAGCATAATCGCCATATCACCTTTGGTTATCCAATTGCCAGTTCTTGATCTCATATTATTAAAATCTCTTTGTGTTTATAAACTGCTGGTCATGTTTCATGTTATATTTAAAGGGCTTTTTCTAATGTGGCAATAAGAGCCATAGATATTTGCAGTGAATAATAGGACAAAACTATCCCTGTTTGCCTTACATTAAAGGTGCTTTAACTGAATGTGTAGCACTGTTTGAGGCTTTAGAGAAATGAATGTAACTTATTGTATTAAATTAACTAATTACTTAGGAGACTCTGAATTTAAATAAGCAGGAGTAACCATTTTGGGTTCTGTAACATGACAATGTACAATTTGAGATTAAACTTTTATTTTTAAAAGGATGATTCTTCCATATGATGTTACTGTTACTGTATACTGTTTACAGTACTGTTCTACATTTACGTTCTATATGATTACAACAACTAGAGTAATTACTAGGTACTAACCCAAACCCATATTAAGAATATATAGTTACCTAATATTACTCAGTACTTTCTTGAGTAAGTACACTGGAAGTATACTGAAAGTACATGTACTGTAAAATAAAGTGCAACCCAAACTTCTTTATGTGAAATGTTTTGATTTGAAAAGTTGTATCTTTCTTTAAAATATATGGCATTTGGTTTCATAGTTTAATCTTTAATGCATTGATGACAAACATCCATCTAATTGTGTGTCGAGTGTCCAACTACTTTTTGGGGCCACTGTACATAGTCAAAAATGAATAAATGGGTAAACTGTGTTACATTTCAGAGTTGAGGACAAACCTGACTTTTAACACAGTCTATTTCCAGTGAAGTTGTTAAACATTAGTTTAGGGGTGAAGTGATAGAGATGTTTGAATCTGAAAAAGAAGACAATGAGCTTTGATACACTCGTTAAAGTCCAGAGAATTGCTACTGATGTGTGAAACAGTTATATGTTTGTGTAAATACAGCTTTTAAGCTTACTTTAGATTAAGCAACACAGCAGTTTATCTTATAAAATGTAGTTTTTAAGGCTTTTTACAAATGTGACTGGATTGTGTCAATGACATTGTTTATCTGGTATTAAGGTGATCTTCGGTGATCAGATCACAAGTGATCAGCGCTTAATACAGTTTGTGTTCTGATCAAAAAAAAAAGAAAGAAAATCAGAGACCATCCAAATCCAGACACAGGTGGTCACTAAAGATGCAATTGAGTGACCAGGTGTAAACAGAGATGTGAAAAAACCTGGAAAACAAGACTTTAGAACACGGATGTCATGTTTAGTTACCATGTTCGTTAATTAAATTCAAATACATAAAAATAATCCCTTAACACTATATTAAGAGCCACTGCTGTCCTGGTTTACAATTCTTATGAACGTATAAATGTCCTTATCAGATTTTAATTGTGCAAGTCTATGAATGCTGACACTCTACGGGTATTCCAGAATAAATGCTGATTACATTTATATACATATTGGAGTCAGTGACTATTAATAAATGGCACGAGAGGCAGCGTGAACAGTCTCCTCGTGGACGTGCATCTGAAAAGTAAAGAGTTATAGTGAAAAGGACATAAATATTGATCTGTTTCTCACCCAAATCGATCATTTCGCTTAGAAGACATTAACCACTGGAGTTGTATGGAATACTATTATTACAACTGTGTTTTTTGGAGCTTTTAAATTTTGCAAATAAAGAGCTGGTTGCACCAATAAGCACATGGGCCATTTGAGCCCACATTCAACTTTGAAGTTAAATCAAATAAAAAATAAACCCTCATTTCTCTTTGCTTTTTTTTTTTAAAGAGTATATTTGTCACTTTAGTGTTATTTTCATTGTAAGCTATTCAGACGAATTAAAATTTGTGCCTTAGTGACCACACAAGAAGCGGCAAAATGTTGGTGTGAAGAACCCCTTTAAATGCACACATATTTAATCTATTTCCAATCATTTAATTATGCATACTTGATGGGAATTTAAGAGATGCCTGGTTTGATCTATGCATGCTATGAAATATAACTCTGAAAATAATTACCAAACAGACCACTAATGCATGTTCCATTCAACTTGGAAAGTGGGAATTTCCAGCTTTTCACCAGGTGCAATGGAATGCCAATTGAAGTCGGACTTCCAACTTGAAAACTTGTGTGGATATCCTCAACTATTCTGTCTTTTAAGACAGAAATCAATGCCGTACCATTTAATCCCACTATGCTCAGTGTACTTCAATGGGACATTTCATGTATTTCATTTTTAAGAACTTTTCGCTGTACTTTTGCCAATAGCTAATTCATCAACATATTTTCTTTGTATTCTGTATTCTTTATCTCTTGTTTTCACATCAAGACAAGTCAAGAGTAATCGAGCACACGCTTCAATCTACGATAAACCAATGGTAAGCAGGACCCGCCCACTTAATTATCATACAAGAGACAGAAATGTAAGAATAAATACATGTGGGAATATTTAAATATGGAAATAAATACATGTGGGAATATTTAAATATGGAAATAAATACAGGTGGGAATATTTAAATATGGAAATAAATGAATGCATAAATAAATAATAATAATAAAAAAAATGAAAGAATTAAAAAGTTTTAAAGAATAAAAATAAAAAGAGAAAATAATATAGGAAAAAAGTCTATAAAAATAAATTCAGTAATAACTTTAATTAAAAATTAATTATATTCGTTTTATCAAGACATGTATTCCTTTATTTATTTTCTTATTATTAATTTATGTATTTATTTATTATTTTTGCAGGTTTGTCCTCCATATAGATATTCTAAACTGAACACTGTTATAGGATCCAGATCAGAAACGTGATGACATGCAACTTTGTTGTCCTCCACTCCCCACTAGGGGGCGGTATTTAATTATATCACTACAGTACATCCCCCTTTCTGAAATTTCTTCTTTACATCAAGTTCAGATATATATGGGAGGATGTAAATGTACAATACTTTTAAAGTTTTCTACAATATCACAAAATCTGTTATCTCCATTACATTACCACCATACCCATTATTACTTAGAATAGAATTACCACATCCACATGAATAGAACAGATTTTTTTTTTCCAAAGAACATTTAAAAAACAATTCTAACCCCTAAAAAGGGTGGGGTAGACTACCCATTCCTTCTACTGCATGTGGGGGTTTATTCTGCCCATTGCAAATCACTCAGTTTTCCCAATAGGACTTGCTAACTATGAACAAAGTCCTTCAGGTACTTATGGGGTTTCCTTTCCCTAGAAGGATGTCTTTTTCTCAGGGGTGATTGTAAGTACTGGAACATTATCTGAACACAAAATATCTGGCCAAACTACAGAAGCCCTGTTTTCTAGAACAGGTGTCTGTCTAAGTCCTGAAGTTTCTGCTGGCGGTGCTACTGGTGTAGACACTAGTTAACTTCGGTTACGATGAAGAATGCCCTTAGGTGAATCCACAAGGTAAGATCTTGGAATTTCCGCTGTTGTAATCACAGTCCCTTTTTCTGTAGTGTCACTGATCCACACAGGCTTCCCTGGATGGAACTGTGGTAAATCATGTGCTCTGTGCCTTTTTATTCAATTGTTTTCCTTGTTTCTCTCTCCTAACCTTTTCAGCTTCTTTCAGACGATTCAAGTCCATCCAGCCTGGGTTCAACATTGACGGTATGACTGGGACTGTCGTGCGAAACGTTCTGCCCATTAGCAGTTCTGCTGGACTAGATCAATAGGCTAATGGTGTTGCCCGATACTCCATAAGAGCAAGGTATGGATCTGCTGCTTTGCTAAGCAAATCCTTACAGTCCTCAATGCCCTTTAAGCTTCACTATTGGCTTGCAGATATCTGGGATTGGACGTAGTGTGAGAGAAACCCCACTCTTTACCAAATTTCCTAAAGTATTCCGCACTGAATTGTGGGCCATTATCTGACATCACCTCAGTAGCAAACATACTTTTGAGATGTGTTACTACACTTGTAGCAGTTGTTGATGACAGTTTTGCTATTTCCACAAACTGGGAAAAATAGTCAATCACCAGCAGATATTGATCCTCTTTCCACTGAAATAGATCTGCTCCAAACTTTGTCCAAGGTCTCACAGGGAATTCAGTGGGAATAAATGTCACTTTGAAGTTTTTTCGATGGCTTGCACAAACATCACATTTCTCCTGGCCATCAAACTGACTGCTTAGCATGCTCTCTACACTTGCCTATACCTTAGTGTTTAGTGTGTACATTTTCCAAGATATCACTCTGCAGAGGTTTTGGAATTACAAGTCGACAGCCTTTTAACAACAGTCCGTTTTCTACGGTTAACTCCCCTGCAAATTGAAAGTACGCCTGCACCATGGCTTCCACTCTATTTTTAGTAGGCCAGCCCTCTAGAGAGTACTTCTTCACCAGCTGTAAAACTGGATAAGCTTCCTGATGTTGCTGAATTTCACAAAGTCTCTTTTCAGTAGCAGGTAAGCTTGTGACAATTGAATTCACATACAGGTTCTTCTCTTCTTCATTTTGCTGCTCGTCTTTCTCTCCTCCTTCTCCAGGTGCTCTGGAGAGGACATCAGCATAGTGTAAGTGAATTTCATGAGCCTTATATGCAGTCTTTGGATATGTGGAGGTAGTTCGTCTAGGTTTTTGGAACTCAGGAGAGGTACCAAGCAAGTTTTCTCTACAGACAATTCCTTGGACTTCAAGGCTTGGTTTGTGCTCTTACTGTTAACTGTGGGACCTTATATAGACAGGTGTGTGCCTTTCCAAATCATGTTCAATCAACTGAATTTACCACAGGTGGACTCCAATCAAGTTGTAGAAACTTCTCAAGGATGATCAGTGGAAACAGGAAGCACCTGAGCTCAATTTTGAGTGTCATAGCAAAGGCTGTGAATACTTATGTACATGTGATTGTTTTGTTTTGTTTTTGTTGTTGTTTTTTTTTTATAAATTTGCAAAGATTTCAAACAAACTTCTTTCATGTTGTCATTATGGGGTACTGTTTGTAGAATTTTGAGGAAAATAATTAATTTAATCAATTTTGGAATAAGGCTGAAACATAACGTGTGGAAAAAGTGAAGCGCTGTGAATACTTTCCGGATGCACTGTATATACACAGTATACTGTATACAGACTGTGATGCCCCTCACTGACCTCTGCCTGCATCATCTTGGTCAAAGGATAAACTAGACTCTCTTAAAATGGAATACAAAGACAATAAATTAATCAGGCTTCCCACTTGGTGTTCAACCAGCCCCATGCTTCAACCGCCCAAAGAGCTCAGTATAGGCCTCTGGATCATCTTGTGGCCCCATCTTCGTGAGCGTGATGTGGGGCGGGGCTAAAGCTGCCGCAGGGTCATGGCTGGAGTACTCCCCTGGGCCATCAAGCTCCGCAATACCTGTCGAGTAGACAAAATTAGACTAAGTAGACTAAGTACTCGTCAGGTACTTGAGGGAAAATTACATGTACATAACTGTATATATAATAACATGTCTGACAAACGTCTTTGGCTGCTGCATTGCGTCTTGTTGTTCCAATATATCATCTATTCATTATAATAGACTTTTATAAAATAATCTGTTGCAAAATGTACAAATGATTGCTTAAGCAAAAAAAAATGCATCTTATTTTGTCATTATGTCAAGATTCGCTGCCCAACTCAATGAAAGAATGTTTACAATGCGCATCTGTCTGTTCTTCCTTCAGGTTACTGTAGTAAGCTTAGTAAGCGGGCACCAGTTTTATAGTGACTGTCTGAACAGTCCATTTTCAAATCGCGGTTGGCTTAACAGGACACACCATAATCAACATGTTTTTAATATGCCTGTTAAGTTGAAGTTCCATTTTGAAGACGCTGTATTCTGTTCCTGACTTGAGTCCACTGCCACATGCCTGGTGTGTATGTGTCTGTGGTGGTGTGGTGGTGGCATAGTGGCTAAAGCACAGGGCTGTTAATCAGAAGGTTGCAGGTTCTAACCCCAAGGCCACCACCATTGTGTCCTTGAGCAAGACACTTAACTCCAGGTTGTTCCGGGGGGATTGTCCCTGTAATAACTGCACTGTAAGTCGCTTTGGATAAAAGCGACTGCCAAATGCATAAATGGAAATGTGTCTGTGTGTGTCTCCCCAAGTGTTTGCTCATGTGGGGAAATTTCACACATTTTATTTCACTCTCTTTTGATGATCATAACGATAGCATTGCAACACTGTTTATCAGTTTGATTGCTATGAGACATCTCTGCCAATCAATGTTCCCCTCAAAATCACAATGTAATCAATCTCAAAATTAAAAATAAGCTCCCTCTAATTGTCACTGAATTTTGAATTAAGTAAGAAGTTACATAATGCATAATCACCATCGTTTTTTATGATCGATCATTTCTGCCATGTCCGAGTACAATGCTCTCTAGATCTTAATTGGGCCTAATTTCAGCAAACAGCTTTGCCAAACCTGCATCTTTTTCTGACCTGAAATGAACTCACTACAGGATTTTGATGGAGAAAATGTGGGCATACTCGCCGGTTTAACAAGAGAAGATTTTGCTTGCATATTTAAATTTACGTCTTCCAATGCACGGTTCATGGCACGAGTTACAGCGCAAGATACAAACACGTCTGGAAAGTTTTGTACACTCTTATCAGACTTAGTTGAGAAATGTGGTCGTTTTGACAACAGGATGCGGTTGGACACCACACGCGTCCTCCAGCCAAATACTTTCCCAAAATAATGTCCACACCTTCCACAGGTAAAGAAGGTCATAGAGCAATCTCAACTTCTTCCTCCACAAGATATGATTCTAATTGCATTTTATGAATGGGCGCAGAAAACCTTTGTAACCCTATCCCTTGGATCAAATCATTACTCCCTGCACTAGACTCGGAAGAGAAAGGTACTTTTGACTCCAAAATAAAGAATTCTGAGAACCCTTGGTTAGCACTGCACTGACCCTCAGCGATATCAGCCATCACAACAGGTGATGGTTTTTCACCAGAAATGCCTGCAGATGTACTTACGTGACTGCATACAGGCCGGGAAACAAGAACTACAGGTCTTGCGGTAGCGAACTTACATTTACCTTTAAGCACTGGATATACTTTCTTCCAATGCCCCTTTTCCAGACATTAGTTACAGGTGGAGTTTGGATCTATTTTTCGACTCTGATCAAACTTTAATAAAGTTGACCTTCCCTCGCCCTCATATTTACGATATTCCCTGCGATTATAGTATTATTATCTTTGTGAGTCAACACGAACTCATCTGCAAGAACTGCTGCTTCGGCTGTTGTTTTGACCTTGCGTTCTTTAACATGTGGCAATTCGGTCAGGAACAATGTTTTTAAATTGTTCCAGCACTATCAGGTAAGCTCTCTAGCCAACTTGATGTGAGTTTGTTTTTCCCCTTTTTTCCAACCCCTAAAATGTCTTAGATGAGCTCATATGCTTTTAAAACAGCATCTATTACGGTCTTATATATACTTTCCTATCTGCTACTGAGAGTGCAATAAAGGCCTCTTGTGTTTTGCAATAAGACTCATCCCATGCTCTATCATCAGCCACATTCTCAAACAAAGTAGAAAACTAATTTAGCTTCTTCAATTCTTTAAAATTAATTCTAAATGCTAGTTTACACTTGTGGAATTCTTACCTTTTCTAATTATAATTGACTTTCTAATTCATGTTCCTGACTGCATTTTCATGAGTTTCTGTTCAAAATTAAAATCCCTTTTCATTGCCCACAACCGTATGTGGGGTTGAGGTGGCTTTTGGTGAGAGCACTTCCTCATCAGACTGCGTATCTAAAGTCATTATTAACCTTTCAACCAGCTTTTCTTTAACCACTTTCCTAAGTTGTTTTAATTTAGTACTTTGTTAAAGACGCCTCAAAATTGTAATGTTCAATAACACTCCACAGCTGATCCTTTGTAAGACAATCAAGTCTTTCCTCAGTAGGCCTGACCAAAAATTCCTCCAACCTATCCATTTTATAATTTCGAAAAATCACAACTCCACATTTCTACTGAGCCAACCAAAATACCTACCAATTGGAATCAGTTGTAAAAGGTCCCAATCAAACAAATTGTTGATCCCCACTTACCCAAATTCCTTTGACTGCGCACAACCAATGGAGCAGTGCAGACAGTGCTATGATTGCTGGGAGAAAATATAAGTTTAGGAGCTGCCCCTTATCTAAACTAATAGACCTATAAACTAAATCTCAACCTTATGCCCGTTTCACACATACTCTGTTTGCAGTGCGTATGCGGTGCATATTTCTTTCCATACCCATGTTATCAAGTTAGAGCTTTTACACTGCAGTCTGTCGATTTGTTGCGGTGCGTATACAGCAGTGCAGCGATCGATTCCGCACCGAGTCTATTTTTGCTGTGCTGCACCGCACTGAATTAAAGTAGCAGCACATTGTTCACATTAAAATAGACATAGATTGACAAGAAACTGTAATAATTTCATCATATACGCATAATTTTAGTTAATGTGTTCTACAGTTACTAAATTACAGGGTCAAGAAAAACAAAAAAATATGATTATAGTCCCAAAAGTTGCAAAATGCCATCATATATGATTTTTTTTACCCTAAAAAAAGACAGAGTGAACCCAAATGCTTCTCATTCTTCTCCTTCTTAGCAACAGATATAGCGCGATAGCTTTTCTTCTGTCAACAACTCGAACTACATGTAAAACAAAGAATCACAATGATTAAAATAAATTTTCATACTGTTTCAATGTCTTAAACAATGTCAAAGTTAACGTTTGGAATTAAAATCAAAATTACTTACACATTTTTGATTTTGTGGCACACAGAAACTGCGGATCAGTAGCGCACTGCAAACGCAGCATGTGTGAAAGCACTATAGCGCGTGCTGCTCCTGTACCGTATACGCACCGCATACGGAGTATGTGTGAAACGGGCGTCAGTCTTCGGTACGCCCACATACAGCTCAACTGCTAATCAGTCTACCCGTGCCCGATGCACCTAAAACAATAAACAAAAATAACAAAGTAAAATAACAAACAGTGTTAATTGCTCTACTGCCTAGCACAGGGTTTTGCATAGCTCTGGTGATCTAAACACACGTAATCTTTCTCTAGTAGGACAATCTCGCACGCACTTAAATAGATCATGTGCAGCAAAAGCTCGACCCTGGACTATGGCGTTCCCATCTCCAGCACCGGGGGAAAAAAATACAACAAAAGAAAAATATTTTCAAAGTTAACAAAATATTAATTAAATTACAATGAAATTATTAAATTGCCAATCGGTAAACAGGCCCACCAAATATTTCAAACTAACACAATATATCTCACGTAGTGTGTTATGAAAATATTCCTAAGGGCATTACTGACCTGATCCCGGCACAAGGAAGAGTAACATGAAGGGGATGCCATACATGGATACAATTTAAACAGAAAATATTATTTATTTTAAAGTCAAAGAAACATAATCAAAATATGTAATAAGAAAAATAAATGAATAGAAAAATAAAGAACAAAAAATCTGGGAAAATCAAATCAAACTACTCAAGGTGCTGGTGAGGGGAGGCCAACACACTGGGGAGAACAGCCTTTTTATGGGCTGCTCATTCCAGCTCTGGCCTCAGGTAATTCAAAACACCTGCTCCTTCAGAAAACCTGGAAGAGACAACACCATCTGTTGGACAAAAATAGCATCAACGCCCAGGGCCATAACAGTAGGCATTGCTCATTACATTCCTATTTCATTAACAGCACAATGCCTTTGTTGCTCTAATACAAAAATAATCAAATCAAAACAAGGAGGTGCTAATTCCTGTTTACAGTTATGCTACATGTTCTGTTTTATTAGAGTCAATATGGCATCTTTCAGTGTAGAGACTTGCAATATCATGGGTTACTGTAACCTTTTAATTAGTAATAGGACTTGAAGCTTCCTAACAATGGGGCTTTATAAGAAACATTTGAAATTACAAGGTATCTTTACTCAAGTTTCTGCATTCTGCTGGTCAACAAAAACTCGCCAAAATTGTTGCTGCATACCCCTCTAACACTGGGTAGTTGTGCCCCTGATACATCCCCTAACCAGCGCAAATGTGCTGTCCTGGTGCCTCAATTAAGCCGTGTTTTCTGCTATCGTCTCAATCTATCTCCTAAGCAGCGCACATGTGCTGTCTAGGTGATGCAACTGCGGCATGTCTTATGACATTGCAAATGTGATTGATAAATAAACCATTTAATCTCACTTCACGTGGCAAAGCATTGTTTATCTTTGCAGGGGTATTGCACAAACAATGCTTTCCCTTATCACAATCCTCTCTCTTATCATAGGGCTCAAACGCAAAATGCTGTTTCCTTGCAAGGGTATGCACAAACAACGTCGCCCTTATTGTAGTGCTAAAATGCAACATTGTTTGTCCTTTTGCAGAGTTTGCAAAAGCAACGTCACCCTTATCGTATGGTTTAATGCAGAATGTTTTTGCGTCTGCAGGGGTTTTGCATAAACAACATAGCCCTTATCATAGGGCTCAGTGCAATCGTTGTTTGTTTTTGCAGGGGTGTTGCATAAACTATGCCTGGCCTTTTTGCAAGGGCTCAATCACAAACAAGGGCTTATTCACAAGCATTGTTTACTCTTCTGCAAAGATATTGCACATACAAAGCTCAACCATTTAGCAGGGGATAATAATAAATTATCATAATCTAGTTACCTTTCTGAAGGGTCTGTCAGCTGGGATAGGCTCCAGCACTACCCGTAACCCTACATAGGACAAGAGGCTATAGAAGATGGATGGATGGAAAACGAATGTACTTTCTAATTATTCATAATTTTTGTATTTATTTTAATGTATTCAAATAAATGTAATCTTATTGCACTACTCTATATTACTGTGAATTAGAACATGCAGAACTCTAGATCTAATAACCTGCAGATAAAATAACAAAAAAAAAGTAAATTTAAATGCTATTTCCATTATTCCAATCGAAATTGGCTCCACAAAAATTAACAACAGCTTTGACTTTTCAATGACTGAGAAGTGACTATGGTAAAAGCGGAGTACTCCACGTCTAGGTGAGCATTAAACAATTTAATGCACTCTGTAAAGGCAACCACCCACCCTTACTTGCATTACATTCCTATATTAATTCATGACCACTTAAATTTAAAACCAAAAGCTTTACATATCAGACACTAACCAGCCTGACATCCTTACACATTAATCAGTGCCTCAGGCTATAGGTCTTACAGTACCTTTCCTCCAAAAGGGCATTATCCAGAACTGAAAGATCCCAAAGTGTGTCTGGACTCTATTCTAGCTTTCAACTGTGTGTGTGAGCTAATAATGTCTGGTTCATCCTTAGCAGCTCCTAGTCCTCTTTTCTGCAATGAACGTTTTTGACTTCTGCAATTTCGCAAATCGGACTAAACAATCCAGTCCCAACATTTCACTGTCAACAGTACTGAACTGATAACTGTCTCCAGCAGACATGTCTGAAATGCAGAGAACTGATGAATGAGCTGCTAATACTACGACTACACATGTACCGAGTGTTTTTCTGAGGGATGCGATATGTATGTTTCTGATGTATTTTACAAAGTAGCAGAACATTTAAAAAATTGTAAGGAGGGGTGCCAATGAGTTTGCATTCAAAGGACAGAACTCCCAAGGAAGGCAAACAGCAACTGTATGATGTTTGAATCTTTCTCGCAAAGATACCATCTCACACCCAACTGAGCAAGAATTGCCTCATTGTTGTCTTTGACATCTGTTCTCTCTCCTGCTTTCCCTCATGTCCCTCTCAGCTCAAAATCACCTAAAAATACAAAAAAATTTTAGGTAACAAATGTTGAATTACTGTATACTGTATGTCTGGCTATTCATGTTTCATATCATTAAAAAGGTCTCAGTATGACTGGTACTGCTCTGTTGCCTCCTTTGAAAATGGGCATGTAAGGGGGGCTCTGTAGCATCTTCCATTTTCACCTACAGTCACCAAAATTGGTGCATATGTACTTCTTGTCAAGCCGAACAACTTTTATACTCACAGTCATTAGCTCTGCACAACAGGAAGTCTGAAAATCACTGAACTTTTAAATACTCCTCCTAGGGGATTCATGTGACTGGCACCAAATTTGTGCAACATCATGCTAAAGACATTGTAGATGCTAAATTACAAACAGATTTCTTATATTTTAAACAATGTCGCCATGGTGAAAAATGGGAAACAGGAAGTGCCTTATATCATCTGTGAACAATGTGTGATTTTTATTTTTTTTTTGTTCAAGGTTTTTTATTATTATTATTATATAAAGTCATGACAAAAGTTTCAAACATTGTACAATAGTAATACAACATAAATGAGGATAGAATAGCAATGTGTGATTTTGATGAACATTCTTCTGTATGTTTGGTAATGGGGGCTGATCACATTGATGTGGCTATTATGGGTCACGGTCATAGTGCTAGCAACTGGTAGCAGGAAGTATGGCACTTTTAACAGACTTTCAAATAGGCCTCTTATAGTTTACATGAATTGCTTAAGAAAAATTTGAATAATGTCAAGACAGTGCTGGATGTAAATTTGTAAAGGGATATTTGAAATCATAAATTATGTTGTCATGACAACATATTAATTGTTATTATTCAATTCTTATTTGGGTGTTTTTGAGGCACTTGGCATGCTTCAAATTTCATGACATTTTCCACACACATCAGAGTCGTCGGCCATTAGGTCTAGGCTAAAGTTCATACATGGGCATGTAGGGGGGCTCTGTATCGCCCTCTTTAAAATGTGTGTGCAAGATGGCCTCTGTAGGAACCGAATTTTCTCCTACAGTCACCAAAATTGGTACATATATAGTTCTCATCAAGCTGGACAACTTTCATAATTATAGTCATTAGGACTGTCCAACAGAAAGTTGGAAAGTTGCGAACAGACGTTGATATTTTGAACAGTGTTGCATTAAATTAATGGTGAAAAAAATGGGAACCAGGAAGTGTATCCTATCTTCTGTGTTCAATGTGTGATTTAAATCAAATTTTAGATGTATGTTTAGTCTTGGGGGATAATCACAGAGATTTGATTATTTAGGGTCACGGTCATAGCGCCACCACCTGGTAGCAGGAAGTGTGGCTCACAACAGACTTTGAAATTTATATTTACCCAAATTGCTTCAAAAGTCTTTAGAATAAAGTAAAATGCCAAATGCATGTGTCCACCTTGCATTGTCTTCCTAAAGTCACCAGGTGGAAATGGACCCATGGTGTTTGGGCCTGTCATCACTGCTTAAAGCTATATTTATCATAAGAATCTCTAACTGAATCTCTAAATGTTCCAGTAATCTATCTGCTAATTTCGTCATGCACTCAGATGAAAAGAAGCTCTTTCGTTTCAGTGTCTGTCTAAGTTAACGACATTTCTTTCTTACAACAACGGGCTTACAACTAAACAGTGTGGAGTAATTGTGTCAGCTGATTCAGAACTTTGTGATTGGTTAAAACATGTTCACTCTGGAAGTTGACATTTTGTTTCTGACTGTTCCAGTACCCTAGGATCGGCCACATTATGCTGACTCACTAATAAGCGTCATCTCCTATCAGACATTTTTGCATTGGCTCCAGTTTGTTAACCTTCCCTTGTGGCACAACCCAAAGCGTTTTGTGTCAGCAGCGAGGGAGTTCCGGGATCGGATTCCCTCATCACGGACCTGGCTTTTCAGAGACCCAGGTTCGGATCCCGTCATCAAGGATCTGGGTTTTGTTAGCCAAAAGGATATTCCAAAAGACCAATAGGATGGGAAGTGATATTGAGGATATAGGAAAAAAATAGTATGTTACAAAACTGCATAGCACTGGGGACATAATTACACCTGCTCAAACCAAAGTTGTGGAATCATTTTAATTTACCCTTTGTGATAAAGGAAAACAAGCTAATACGATTTCCATCTTCAATAAAATATTTTCAATATATTCAAACATATATGATGGGGACATGAAAGTCATCTTAGTAAAACATTATAGGCAGTTGGACTGTGTATTACACAGTGGAATCATTGTCTGATTACCAGAGGGAGGCGCTTATGTGTACGTGTGTTTATCTGTGTAAGAAGCTAACTGTGCTCAGTTAGTCCATTTGATCTATTAGACCGTTTTAGCCAGATTATAGGGCCAAACATCAAACACTTTACACCGAACAATGTTCTTTAATGGCCTGCCTACACATTCACAAATGCACGCTACACACAATGGTGAAGATAAGTTTAATTCTGTCTGTGCCAATTGCTTCAGTTAAATGAAACAGCCCAAATTTCCAGGTGTGCCTAGTGGACAGATAAGTCATTATTTTTTAATTTCTAGCACAGATAACTAACGGTTCTTCACCAAACCCTTTCTTGAATCCATGTCACAGGTCAAACCTCACTTAACCTAATTATCCATCTTTATCTTCTGCTCTCTCTCTCTCTCTCTCTGGAGCATGCTCTCAATCTGCACAATAAGATAGCTCCCTCCCCTGACCCTCTTAAAGAACATGTGTTAAATCCGGTTTCACCAGCTAGTACCTCCAAAGTTTCTGACTGGGTTAACCTGATAACTTGAAAATTGGCTTGACCTGAACAATTCTTTATCAGGAATATAGAAGAGGAAGCAAAGATCATGGTCACCTTAGCAATTAGTTTATGTGACCTAGGGCTCAGAACGACCACCCTGTGTTGTGTCTTGGTTTTCTATTATGCAGTGTGCTCCCAAAGCCCATTTTAATCATGGAATGGAACTAAACAAAGTTTTAGGATTTAAAAAATTAAAACAAAGAATAAAAATGAATTTAATAAAGAAGAAATATTTCAGATTTATAGTTAATAATCAAATGTAAGCAGGTTTGTGGCATTGACCATGCTGTGAACTCCTTTGTACAAAAGGTCAGATTCCATTGAAGCACACAAGATGCTCTCTGGAACAGGAACATCATCAGGGTTTGCATAAACTTGTGGAGTTTAAAGTAACGGAAGGACATTCCAAATTGTACACAATTATGTTTCAACTATTCACTCAATATAATTTGTAATGAAAAGTGAAAATAAAAAAGGGAAATAGAAGCATATTCACTAGTGGTTTCAGACTTTTGGAACCCATCATATTTCAAAAACTAAAACTTTTAGGTATACATTTGATCAAGATATACAACCCTTAAATGTTTGGATTTGGCCGATGAGTAATACTGCATAAGAAAGAGTAATATAACCTTTTTGCACTGCTCCACAGTTCAGTTGCTGATCCCTCCTACCTTGCTTATCATGTTTTCCAAGCGCTGTCTTCTGGCAAACCTTTTAGGTCAATCAAGGCAATGTGTAATCTGCATCTGTGCGGTTCTGCTTCACACTGTATTGTGACCATGTTTCAATACATTTGTCCACAATGCACTCCTCCTCTCCTAATTATATAGAGCATTAATATATCCAACCACATAATATCTCTTCTCCATTTAAAATGTAAAACATCTTGTTAGACCTTCTATTCAGACTATAATGTATTTTGCAAAAGTTTAGTCTGAATGATTTATATATGCACAACAACCTTCCAGTTTATGTATATATTGAACATTTCAGTAATTACATTCTTAAAATTACAAAAGAACAAAAAACATGTTATAGTGTACACAACAAAACAAAGTGTTTTAAAGCAATGTTCAGCAGCATTGAACCTCAAAATATTTGATTTCTCAAAATCCAGTGTTTAGGATTCAGATTTTGTTTCTGATTTGAAATATGTTTTTTGATCATAATCCTTAACAAGTGTTTTGGAGATTTCAGTCTTTCCCCATTTACATTTACATTTATGCATTTGGCAGACGCTTTTATCCAAAGCGACTTACAGAGCCTTTATTACAGGGACATTCCCCCCGGAGCAACCTGTAGTTAAGTGCCTTGCTCAAGGACACAATGGTGGTGGCTGTGGGGATCGAACCAGCAACCTTCTGATTACCAGTTATGTGGTTTAGACTACTACACAACCACCACTCCACTTCAAGTTGATATGAGCTGCTCTTGTATGCCACTTGTTTACATAGAAAAATAGCTTCCAAAAAAAAATAGCATTCCAAAGTTGACGCCAGTGGACTGACTTGTTAGAAATACTTTGAAATAGCATAGCAGTTTCTACTGATGTTGAATACTTATGGGTAGTTATGCTATGACTCTTGAGTGAAGTTCTTCCCATGCAAGAGGATGGAGATCTGGAGGACTGGACAAGACCTTATTCCCAGCAGCGCCATCTTTGATTTTACCATGTTAAAGCTTATTTTAATGTAAAGATCAGGAATGTGACTTTTAAAGTTGAAGAAAAGTAACAAGGAAAGCCAAGCTAAAACTGTCACAGACGTTTTTAGTTGTAAAAACCTAAATGTTTATTAAAATCAAATTTAAGGTAATGAATTTAGCTAGGTGCTAAAGGGTTGATTTCTGACAGAATAGGAGCAAGAGAAAGCTTGACAGGAATTAAACCATCCTGAGCAGGGGCTGCTGCTTTGCAGTGCCTTCTTGGTAACTGATCTAACCCACAGCAGACTTACACTAATAAACTTTGACAAGTCCCTTTCCATTCTAACCCACAGACCATAATCCACACAAACTAATGAACTATCAGTTTGGATTTCAGATGGACCATAAGATCCAACTCAGTTTCCCCACTTATTCTCAACCATAGTGAGAGTGAAGCTGGAGAGAATATGGCAAGCCATTGAATGACGTTGACTGGAGGAGAGGCGCAACAGTGGGCTATCAGAGTTGTGTAATGCTTGCTGGAGTAGAGAGGCTTTTACATTGTCAATGGAGTTCTTAGACTGAGGGGCCAATGCTTTGGATTTGATATAGGGGGATTTCTAAACCACAATTGGTTTTATTTGACACAGGGATCCTACAAAAGAGAGAGTTACAAAGACAAAGGTAGGGACATTAGAGATGTATGATAGAAAATATGTGTGTATTTTTCACATATGGATGTTTTTCACATATTTCTTGTGTTTAATTAATAGTTAGTTCATGCAAAACATATGCGTGAATTGTTAGGTTAAAATTTTGATTAATGTACAAGAGAAAGTGTAGGCTATATTTGCCGTGCTTCGACTGGTCGGCAAGTTTTTCACCATTTTTAATAAACTTTTGCCTTCAAATGTTTATTTTAAGTACACATATTTCATGTAGTCTCTTAAATTGATATGGTCATAAATACTGCATGCATAATAATTATAAAACAAATTGCAAAATGATTTTTAACAATGTTTTAGAGGGCATCTCACAAGTATTTAACGTCAACTTCCCTAATATTTAGTGAATGTATTTAAATTGATATATAATAATTATATTGGAAAATAATAAAGATTTAACCACCCTGTTTTTATTGTGACAATTTCCAATGAGACAAAACTCAGTTGTATAAAGCATGTGTTCAAAGGAATGATATGCATTGGAAAAATAAGGAAGGAATATGCAATGTAATGAATTAGATAGTTGGCAGCACTGTGCCAAAGGGTGATCAGTGTTTCATTTTAATTCGATATTGCAATAATTTACAAAGAAATTAAACTTGATTTTAATGGCCAAATGAAATCAATCATAAACCCACTAATAAACTAATCAAACAGACAAATGTATAGTACATTTTAATTGTTGTTTGTAAAGAATCACATAGAAAGAAAAAGGAATCTCTTTATAAGGACTAAGGGCAGAGCCTGATTGTGACATAGAGTATGATATTTTAGCAAAAATTATGTCAGTAATGGCTGATTTTCCCCATTTCATGCCCATTAGGCTGACACCGCAATCACAGCTTTGTAGTTCAGCAGCAAAATTAAAGGTGAGCATTAAGTGGATGAGAAAGAATCAGGGTCATTGAGAAAGTCAACAACAGACCCATTATTTAGCCCTATCGCTGTGAACAAGGATCACAGATTACCAACAATGCTAAACCAATGGCATTTTGCCACATTTAGATAGTACTACAGGGTCACAGGGTAATTATGTGTTGACAGGGTAATTATGAATGGCTTGCTTACAGTTGTCTCTGAATATTAAAGTGGTACAATTGTCTTTGAGCACTGACATTGTTTTGACATGCTTCACCTTTAAGCTATGCATATGGGGCATGCTGTCAATTACCGCAGAAAACAACTTTGAAACCCCCCTGAGGTTATGAAAATTAAAGGCAAATATGTGTACAGTAATGCTTTTACAATAGAAGTCAATGGGGTGAATGTAACACTAATACAGTGGTATTACTGTATTACTGTATTAAATACACATTTAGAATATGAAACTGTAACATTGTTACATGAAATACTGATAGTATATAGTACCTGTAAAACCTTAACATTACATGTACATTTCACATATTAGTTGTAATCCTCAACTCATGCCAGGACTATTCAAAGTCAATACACCTTGCAACTTTTGCATGATATAAATTCAAAGATATCAAGAGGGAATGTGAGTCAAAAGGATATTCCAAAAGACCAATAGGAAGAGGGACAGTGTGCTGTGCACTAAAAGTATGTTATATACTAGTAACAGTAAAATATATCACTTTCAGTGTGTAGAAAGACATACTTCTGTCACATACTGTTTTGAATTAGCATGCAAGCATTAAGGCGGTCACACAGCGGACGAGGTGAGCCATACATTGTGCTGCGCCTAGCACATGGCACAGGTTTCAAACACAGAGCACAACGATGTGTTTCAGGGGGCAGACAGTACACGCAAAAGTTACCAAGGTTTGAACAAGGCTAAAGTAAATAATCAATGTCCATTGATAATGATTTAGGTCTAATTTATTGGAAAATATGCGAGTTGCACTCCGTGGTGCTGCAGAAATTTGAGCAAACTCCGGAGACGTAGTTGGCGCCACAGACAGATGCTGCCCTTAAGAAACAAAAATAAATGTTTATCTTATATTGAGAAATATAATGTGATATACTAAATGATACATTTTCATATATGGGTGTCTAGTGCATATATTTGTCAATATTCTGCAATATATGCATGAACCATGTATGGCTATGTATTGATACATTGATAAAAAAAAAATATTGCAATAAAAGACAAAAACTGTACTACATTTTTACAGGTAATAGCTTTATTGAAACACTCAAATAATTTCTCTTTTATTAGTATGTCTCAAAAATCTATTCCCAATATGCCTATAAAGTTCTTTTTTTTTTTGTTTTGGACCATGTTGGTCTTCCTATTATTATGAGCACTTTCCATAGGTATAATGATTTTTATACTGTACAAACTATAGATTCTATCCCCTAAACCTAACACAACCCCTAAACCTAACCCACACAGAAAACTTTCTGCATTTTAACATTTTCAATAAAACATAGTTTAATATGTTTTTTAAGCTATTTAAATTATGGGGACAATAGAAATGTCCTCATAAACCACATTTATAGCATAATACCCTTGTAATTACTATTTTGTAACCTACCAGTTTGTAATTGTCCTCGTAAACCACATTAACACGCACACACACACACACACACACACACACACACACACACACACACACACACACACATACACACATATACAAGGAGCAGATAAAAGGTGCAGAGTTCATTTCAAGTGTGCTATTTGCATTTGGAATCTGTTGCTGTCAACTCTCAATATGAGATCCAAAGCTGTCACTATCAGTGAAGAAAGCCATCATTAGGCTGCAAAATCAAAACAAACCCATCAGAGAGATAGCAAAAACATTAGGTGTGGCCAAATCAACTGTTTGGAACATTCTTAAAAAGAAAGAACGCACCGGTGAGCTCAGCAACACCAAAAGACCCGGAAGACCACGGAAAACAATTGTGGTGTATGACAGAAGAATTATTTCCCTGGTGAAGAAAACACCCTTCACAACAGTTGGCCAGATCAAGAACACTCTCCAGGAGGTAGGTGTATGTGTGTCAAAGACAACAATCAAGAGATGACTTCACCAGAGTGAATACAGAGGGTTCACCACAAGATGTAAACCATTGGTGAGCCTCAAAAACAGGAAGGCCAGATTAGAGTTTGCCAAACAACATCTAAAAAAGCCTTCACAGTTCTGGAACAACATCCTATGGACAGATGAGACAAAGATCAACTTGTACCAGAGTGATGGGAAGAGAAGAGTATGGAGAAGGAAAGGAACTGCTCATGATCCAAAGCATACCACTTCATCAGTGAAGCATGGTGGTGGTAGTGTCATGGCGTGGGAATGTATGGTGGCCAATGGAACTGGTTCTCTTGTATTTATTGATGATGTGACTGCTGACAAAAGTGTTCTGAAGTGTTTGCAGGCAATATTATCTGCTCATATTCAGCCAAATGCTTCAGAACTCATTGGACAGCGCTTCACAGTACAGATGGACAATGATCCGAAGCATACTGCGAAAGCAACCAAAGAGTTTTTTAAGGGAAAGAAGTGGAATGTTATGCAATGGCCATGTCAATCACCTGACCTGAATCTGATTGAGCATACATTATCAATCTCTATCCCCTGCATCCGACTTCCCAGTATCTAATCTATCCCCTAACACGTCCCCTTTCCCCCTTATCCCTCCTGACCTCCCTCCCCTTTCTCCACATTGCCTCCTCTCCCAGTTTCACTCGGTCACCACTCTGGAAATCTCTAAACTCATCAGCTCTTCCAAACCGACTACCTGCTCACTTGATTCCCTCCCAACTCCACTCATGAAGTCCTGCCTCCCTGTCCTTTGCCCCTACCTCACTAACCTCTTCAATTCCTCACTGTCCCTTGGAACTGTCCCCTCTGCTTTTAAAACTGCTGCTGTCACCCCAATCCTCAAAAAACCTGGTCTGGATCCCTCTTCTCTTAACAACTACCGCCCAATATCCACCCTCCCCTTTCTGTCTAAAACCCTGGAACGTATAGTTGCCTCACAATTACAAACCTATCTTCATGCCAATAACCAATTTGAACCTCTCCAATCTGGTTTTCGCCCCCTACACAGCACAGAAACCGCTCTCCTCAAAGTTCTCAATGACCTCCTTACCTCAGCTGACACCGGTTCCCTTAACATCCTTATTCTTCTCGATCTGAGTGCAGCCTTCGATACTGTGAGCCATAACATCCTGCTCACCAGACTCAAAGACCTTGGCATCGAAGGTACTGCAGTCAGCTGGCTCCATTCCTACCTTTCCGACAGATCCCACTTCATCTCTCTTCATAACCTCACCTCTGCAACAGTCACAGTCACCCAAGGCGTTCCACAAGGTTCTGTACTTGGCCCCCTGCTCTTCATCATTTACATTCTCCCCCTTGGGCAGATACTTCGCCACTTCAAACTGAATTTCCACTGTTATGCCGATGACACCCAGATCTACCTCAGCACCAAATCCCCTCAGAATCCTCCCCTCTCTCACATCAACTCCTGTCTGTCTGCTATTAAAACTTGGATGCAACACAACTTCCTCAAACTCAACAGCAATAAGACAGAATTCCTCCTCATAGGCTCCAAATCCACTCTCAGCAAAACCAATAACACCACTATCACCATTGATGACACCATTGTCTCCCCGTCTCCCCAGGCCCGCAACCTCGGCGTGATTTTTGATTCAACCCTCTCCCTGGAGCCTCACATCATGTCATTAAAACCTCTTTCTTTCACCTCTGTAACGTCGCCAAAATCAGAGCCTTACTCACACTCTCTGCTGCTGAAAGACTCATTCACGCCTTCATCTCCTCACGACTGGACTACTGCAACTCACTACTCTTTGGTATCAGCTCAAACTACATAAAAAGACTCCAACTGGTCCAGAACGCAGCTGCCCGACTCATCACCCGCTCCAAATCCTGGCACCACATCACTCCAGTCCTAAAACATTTACACTGGCTTCCCATTTCCCACCGGATCACATACAAAATCCTGGTACTTACCTACAAAGCCATCCATCACCTGGCCCCCTCATACCTCACTGACCTCCTCTCCCCCTACCAACCCTCACGTCCCTCAGGTCCACCTCAGCCGGTCTCCTCTGCATTCACAAGTCCAAGCTCCGCAGTTTTGGGGACAGAGCCTTTTCCAGGGCAGCTCCCAGGCTATGGAACTCTCTTCCCCATGAGATCCGCACCTCTGAGTCTCTAACCATCTTCCAGTCCCGCCTCAAGACCCATCTATTCACCTCTGCCTATCCATAGCCCCCCGCCCCCCCCCAACTCTATATGTCCCTGAATATTTTTTTTTTTTCACTTGCTCTGTAAAGCGACTTTGAGTTCGAGAAAAGCGCTATACAAATTCAATTTATTATTATTATTATTATTATTATTATGCATTACACTTGCTGAAGACAAAACTGAAGGGAAAATGCCCCAAGAACAAGCAGGAACTGAAGACAGTTGCAGTAGAGGCCTGGCAGAGCATCACCAGGGATGAAACCCAGCGTCTGGTGATGTCTATGCGTTCCAGACTTCAGGCTGTAATTGACTGCAAAGGATTTGCAACCAAGTATTAAAAAGTGAAAGTTTAATTTATGATTGTTAATCTGTCCCATTACTTTTGGTCCCTTAAAAAGTGGGAGGCACATATACAAACTGTTGTAATTCCTACACCGTTCACCTGATTTGGATGTAAATACCCTCAAATTAAAGCTGAAAGTCTGCAGTTAAAGCACATCTTGTTCGTTTCATTTCAAATCCATTGTGGTGGTTTATGGAGCCAAAAAGATTAGAATTGTGTCGATGTCCCAATATTTATGGACCTGACTGTATATTGCTCATTCATATTCCCATAGAAATGTGACTATATGTACAACATATATGTTAAAATATATTTAAGCACACACTACCATTTTTTATCCCATGCACATCTATATATTATAAAGTGTTTTACTGAATATAAAATGACATATTTTACAATATATAAGGACATATATTGTCATAAATTTCCCAATATATGAAAAGCGGCAATACCTTATGTATTACTCAGTATATTGTAATATATTAACACAGTGTATTATTCTATATAATTATGAATATACTGAAAATTATTTAATATATTGAGCCTTAATATATAAGGAAATATATTTGCTTTGCGTAAGGGCAGGCCGCAGCGTTGTGCATACATTCATAGAAAACAACTGTTTCTAATTTTAGAACGCTCAATGTTGTCCACCAGATGCATCCGGTGTGCGACCCCCTTTAGCATCAAGCTAAATTATTTGATTACTACTAAACTTTTAGGTTTGTGCAACTAAAAACTGCGGTGTCAGCTTCAGCTTGGCTTTCCTCATTACTTTTCTTCACCTTTAAAAAGTTGGAAAAGTATATCATCCAGGTACCTTTTTGGCAAACAGTTTTTAACACTATGATTTGAGATGCACTAATTTTGCAAACTATGTTGGACAAATGGTATTTGAGTGGGAATGCACAGACTGTTTAATATAGCAATACTCCATCCACAGTAATTACATTGGTTATGCATAACCGAAAAGTAGTTCCACCTTAAAAGGAACATTCAGACAACTGTACAAATGAAATAATAAATTTTTTTACTGAATAACTCATGTAAATAATTTAACAAAAATATGAGCTTTACATTTCTTCATAAACATTTTGCAATTCTGCCATTAAAAGCTCTGGTACATTCACCCCATATACTGTTTTGTAAGTGCAAGTAATTTTCTGTGGAAAGCATGCCACTGATGGTGTTGACAGATCTTAAGTTTCTTTATAGGCAGAATTTCCAAGTATGAGTAATGATACAGTTAACCATTTGTGAATACAGTCTCCAAGGAACCTGGGTGTTACAAGCATTGCTCTCAACCGAAGCTTAAGGTCAATGGGAGTTGGATCTCAGTAACTCTTAAGTTAGTGGTTGATCCCTACTTGACATAAAGCCTGAGGCCATCTCGCAAGTACCTTAGACCTCAGAACAGCAAACCATGTCGCTAAAGAAAATTTTAAGATAATTAGCAAGAAATTACAACAAATACGCAATTTATTCACACACATTATATAGTAGAACAAGTGCATAGGTCAGGGCTATTAAAATCCAATCCTTGAGAGCCACTGTCCTGCAGAGTTTAGCTGCAACCCTAATCAAACACGTCCGAACAAGCTAATCTAGGACTTCAGGAATACTTAAAAGGTACAGGCAAGAGTATAAATGCAGGATTCATAAGTCATTGTTTAATCTCAGCCTCCCTCTCTCTTTATCTTTCTATCTCTCAGACATGGATATTGGAGGTTTGGAAAGTGTGGTGGCCAACTCAGCCTACGTGTCAGCACGTGGGAGTATAGATGGAGCAGCCGTGGCAACTATGCGTGACAAAAAATACCGTGCTAAGCTCAATCTTCCACACATAAGACAATGTGAACACATGAAGTCTACAGTCGATTCTGCATTTGACAGCATGTGTGTACGCCAGCAAATTGGTAAACGGCTCTTTCAGCAATATCTCGAAGGCGAAGCTGCTCACAAGAATGCTGTAGACCTCTGGAAAGATATCGAAGACTACAATGTTGCACAAGAAAACGACAGAGCTCAGAAAGCACAAAAGATGATCAACAAATACTACGAGTCATCATCCAACAACTTTTGCAACTTCCTGGTGGATAAAGCAGTGAGCAGGGTAAAGGAGGATCACAAGAACATTCCAGGGGATCTGTTTAAAGAGCGCGAACATCAGCTCCTTGCCCACCTGGAAGCTAAAGCACTGAATGGCTTCAAGGACAGCATGTACTTTCTGCGTTATGTACAGTTTAAATGGCTGGAGAGTCAGCCTGTTACTGAGGATTGGTTCATGGATTTCAGAGTGCTTGGAAAAGGCGCGTTTGGTGAGGTCCATGCTTGCCAAATGAAGACGTCAGGGAAGATGTATGCTAACAAGAAACTGAACAAGAAGAGGTTGAAGAAAAGAAAAGGTTATGATGTAAGGGAGAGGGCTAGTTTATCAGTACAGCCTACTCTCTACAAACCGAATTTGGTTTTATCCATTGCCTAGACTTTTTAGAGCCATTTTCACACCTAGCTCATTGGGAGCTTTTGATTCGGTACCTGGTGAACTTTCTTCCTCTGTATGTTTAGTTTAGGCATGCACTTTTACGCTCTCAAACGTATGAGAACTGGAACAGATAATGGATGATGTCACGTTGCGACTTGGCAGTAATTTGTTTATAATAATAATAATGATAATATTTCAGGTTTTCTAGCTTTTATGAAACACAGGGGACCCCCAAATGTACTGTACACAGGGGACCCCCAAATATACTGGACCACCCCACTGGGGTCCATTTCTGAACAAAGTAAAGGAACTATAGGCCTGAAAACAGCCTTAGACTTTGTACAGGAGACCCTTGTGATTACTGAACTGCAAACATCATGTGCTGTTAAGTATGCAGCAAAAACCTGCTAGTGGAGCAATTCCTCCACTTCACCACATAGAAGGGAAAAGAGCAATTGAGAGAAAGGGAAAGAGACACATACAGTAGAGACATGAGATTAGATTAACCTGAGAACATATAATTAAGCAGCTCTAATCATAATGTATTGGCTCAGTGCAAAGAGGCTTGCAAGCTCTGCTTGATACTCCACAAAGCAGCTCAACAGCAACAGAGAAGCAGAAAGACAGCAGGGAAAAGGAGAGGAATCCTTAAGAGATGGAGGAAGAGAAAACAATTGGAACTATGCACGTATGTCCACACCAAAACAGAAAGGACAAAGGCAATGAGAAATAGAGTGCTGTAGGGGAAGCAGGGGAGCTAAACTACTTGGCTAAAAAGGTTTTAGGAGGGTAAATGGAATTAACCTTTTGCTAACATTTATAGATCTCATCTAAGAACTTCTTATTCTTTCTTATCTTGGAAATTCATCCTCGTCACCGATTTCGGAACCTGTGTTGAGACTGTGGAAACATGAGAATATCTTTCCCAAGTATTGAATTAACAAATTAAGAATTGTAGATTTCCTAGTTTCCCATGTGCAGTAATGTATAGGTGGATGAAAAATACAGTTGAAATACCTTAGAAAAGCAAGGTATGTGGTTAACAAGCACCTCTTTAAGGATTGACTATAGGAAGAGTGAATAAGTATTTGCACAAGATCTAATTATGAAGGACACAAGCTAATTCTGTGTTTTGGCAATTGGTCTTTGTATCAAGAGGCATTAGGGCCTGAATTCTAGTACATCCTGACACTTAGTCTAGTAGCAACCCATCCCAAGAACTTTTCACAATAGTACATTTTTCTCTTTTACTTTGTTCTACCTTGTCTGTTTTAACTTTTGATCCCATTATATCTCAAAGGGTGCCATTATTGAGAAGCGCATCCTGGCTAAAGTGCACAGTCATTTAATTGTGACTCTGGCCTACGCTTTCCAGACCAAAACAGACCTCTGCTTGGTCATGACCATCATGAATGGAGGAGACCTCAGGTGTTACTTACATGTCCATGTTTGCACATAATATTAGCATATTCCTTGTGAATAGTTGAGAGAAGATATCATAGCTTAGTAGCAGAAGTTACCCAGATAGAACATGTACATCTCAGAGATGTCTTTTTTTTTTTAGATCTTTTCATCTAATTAACATCTGATAAACATCGTAAAAAGATTTACAATCATTCTAAATCACAAACATCTCAAAGACATCTGCTAAATGTCTTATTGACATCCAAGGAATACTTATGAATGTAATGTCTTATAGACATATTACAGATGAGCAAACAACATAAAAAATGCAACTTCCAGATGTAAACATCAAACAGATGTCTAAGTGATGTATGTGTGCTCTCAGGGCAGGATGTTATGAGCATAGCAATTTTGGATTTGGCATTCTACAAGCACTTTCTATGAATGCACATACAAAAAAGTGCAGTAGTGATGCCATGATAGTGATGAAATCAGGTGGTAATTCCACGATAATTGGATATACCACAGTACTGACCTTATATATGTACCATTCATGTACTCCAAGGTACTTTAAAATGCATTGGTAATACCATGGTGCTTTTTTATAAGTGTGTTAAATCATGTTTACAATGTTCATGTATCATTTACATGGTACTCCAAGGTACTTTAAAGATTACTATAGTATTTAGCTGGCGCAAGTTGGTTTATGTGGTTTACCAGTTGGCTGATCAATTAGAGTCAACAACAACTGCAATAAAATGACTTTTATTCACTTTCACACAAATCATGAGTGAAACTGCAAATTATCTGATAAACAATTACTTTTCAGCCTGTTCCTCACACAAATCTTTGTTATGACCTTAAAAACACTTTTACTACAGTACATGACTTGGAAAATATACATTTTAATGTTTGCCCAATATAGTCAACTACATTTACAAGCGTGTTCATGCATGATTAATTTGTGGAGTACCTTTATCAATGGACCGGGGTAGGAATCCTGAAAAACTCCTGAAAGTTCTCAAAATGACTTGGTTGCTTCAGTAATTGTTTCACGCCACATTAACTTTTTCTGACCCTATCGGTTAGGTTTAAGTTCAAGTTTAAGGTAGAGAGGTAAGTTTTTTATTTTAAAACTCTATAGAGTGCAACAGTGCCCGCCCAGTTTTTCAGCCATCTGGGTTCCAGAAGTATTTTCCCCTTTCATTTATTCCATAGACTTTATATAAAATCCTTCATAAAAGAGTTGTAAGCCATGAGACAAACTAGCTAGCTCCAAGGTGAATCACAACATCACAAAATTTGTTTTGAGGCTAACATTTTTTGAAAATCAGACATAAAGACAAGGGAAAAAGTCTGTGTACTTAACATTTTTCATGAGGGCACAAACTACAATCCCATGAAGCATTGAATAAAAACTATGGAAATATATAAAACTTTTGATTTTAGGTTGTTGATAAGCAGAGAAAGAATATATTTTACTTTTAATGCAAAACATCCTGATATGTGCAAATATACAAGTAGTTTAAGGGTGAAGGGAGACCGACTCGATTACGTGGTGGTGGCTCCGAGGCAGGTTTCGTTGGTCGTGGTTTTCTGATTGGTGGATCTTTCACTGCTGTACCATGGGTAATGTAGTTGTTAACCATGAATTACGCAATCAAAAACGATTTGTAAAAAATAGAAGAAATAACCCATACAGGTGGCTTCAACGGAAGCATATACCATCGAGGAACTACCTCATAGCCCACGGTTAGTCTGTCAATAAAGGTTTGTAAGTTATAGTTGAAAATCAGTTAATCTATAGGACAATAAATGAATGGGAGTTTTACGTCCGGAACCAGACTGTTGCGTTCTATAAAACGTTAATAAAAAATAAAAAAAATCGCATCTGTTTTTCATTTCACATTTGCTTTTTAGGACAGTATCTGTAAGGATTAAGGTTTAGGGTAGGGAGGTCGTTTTTTAAAACTTGTTAGATTATTAACCTTAAAAATCGAATCAGTTTGGAAGAACATAACTCTCTGTGGCAGGGTGGAGGGCGGGGCCGGACGTAAATTTCATTAAATCAGACCACCATAAATAAATACACCATTTTTCCCTGCATGGCCGTTTACCCTGATTGGTAGTTTGCTGGTCAGCCACCTAACAAGTTTGTACAAGCTAATGGACCAGCTAGAAAACAGCAACCATGTTCCAAATATAGCAACCATCTTAAAGGTGAAAAAGTTTTCAAAAAGATTTCCCAAGCACTCCTCCTCTTTTCCATTGGTTAGGCAAACCAACAGTACTGTCCCAAACTCATGCCATTGGTTGAGCCAATGGTGAAGGTGGAATGTCAGATGCATAACATGCATAACAATGTTTTTATAGTGCCAAAGTGTTGACAATTTACATTTACAACTTTTCTTACTTATTGTTGTCTCTGCATATTAAATTGGAACAGGAGAAAGCATTTGAAAAAACACTAAAATATCACCTGTTTTTAGTTGGATTTTCCAGCAGGGTTTCAAGAAAAAGACAACACTTTTATATGCTGGAATTCCATTTTATGGGTATAACTAACTCCATCCCTTGCTCTTTACTTTAGGTACCATATGTATAATGTGGATGAGAAGAATCCAGGCTTTAATGAGGTTAGATCTTGTTTTTACACTGCTCAGATCATCTGTGGACTTGAGCATTTGCACCAGCACAGAATTGTGTACAGAGACCTCAAACCTGAAAATGTGCTGCTGGATGATACAGGTGAGAAACATACTTATAATTGCCTGACTCCACTGCTCAGGCCTGCTCCTTTAACATCAGGTTCAAACACAGACTTAATCATTTGCAATTAATAAAGTCCCTCTGAAATATCTCTGTTTTAGGACATGTGCGTCTGTCTGATCTGGGTTTGGCTGTTGAACTACCTCCAGGGAAAGACAAAACACAGGGATATGCTGGGACCCCAGGTCAGAGAAAATTTAATTTGTACACACTTAAACCATTTGTGTATTTATGCATAAAAATATACCGCTAATTATGTAAAAACTTTTCTGTGTTTACAAAAGTAAGGAATAACCATAAACATCCTTTTCCACCTATTGTTTAATTTCTTAACAAATGATAAAAAGTGGATCCGAAAGAAAATTGGAGGATGGAAAAAAATTATAATAAAATGATATGACTAAAATCATACCAATAGTAATTTATGCAATACAGCAAAAATGTTATACAATAAGTATCCTGATATTAGTCTATACTAATGAAACCATTATATTACCCAGGGGCGGTACACTTTTTCAAATAAACATAATTTAAATGAATATTCGAATTGTTATATATTTCAATACAATTACAAATTGGTTCATAATTGTTATTATAGAAATAGTGGTATCCCTTGAAATAATGAAAGTGTGAGAGAAAAGTGCACAAGTGTCTTGTAAGACACTTTCATGTTTGTGACTGTGTTACCTAAGCTGGCAAGTCAGGTACATAGACTAAATCCCAAGTTCTAATAAGAACACTAATACGATTGCAACCACAGGTGTTTAGGTGAATGTAGCACTCCTCTCCATTCACCATGGGGTGTCAGTCAGAAATTCAGATTACATATAGTCGGCTGTAGGCAGTAAGTAAATTCTGCAGCAAACCACAGGAAATTCAGGACACACAACAATTCAAACACTGCATGAAGATGCATGCATACTGTACCTATTAAACAATATTGCAAAAGGTTACTTTAGCACTACACTGAACTGAACAGATCTGCTCCCAACTGAACCTTAGCTACCTTTTCTGGACTGCTAAAACTGCATGTTAATGATCGACGACAAGGAGGACAGAGAGTTCAAAAGAGGTGCACCTTTATGTGTCATGAAATTAGGGAGGGGGATGTTACAGTTAGTCTCCAGTAGTTAGATCTTTGACTAACAGCATGAGGTCTGCTCCACATTGCAGCTTCTTATGGCCAACCAATCAGATTAGAACTTGTCAGAAGAGTGCTGCCAGTTTTGTGTTTAATTAGGGCTGCCATCTGCCCCGTATTAATCGGGATGTCCCATATTTTGTCAGAAATTAAGATGTCCCATTCTGGAAGCCCTTTGTATAGTCTGGCAGTGAGCGGACTGTGGACAGCCCTTATGGAGGACAAAACCTGCAAAAATAATAAATAAATAAATAAGGTAAATGCAAAACGTTTATCATTAAACTATTATTTATATTGTCAAGCCAGTTCTTGCCTCCTCCTTTCCATTGTCTTCTTTACTCTGGTGCCGAAACCCGGGAAGGAGGAGGGATATGCCGTAGTAGAGTTCTCGCCACTACTGTCCACCCCAATGGAGCAGCCACGGCCATCTGCCGGGGGACGAGGAGTCCGGCCGCCTGGAAGCGGACGACGGCTGCCGACCGCGAGGCGAGAAAGGGCTCCTAACCGACCGCCTGGAGCAGTCAGGGCCGCTGCCAGGGGCGGAGGAGTCACCCACCAGCCGCTGAAAAGCGGCGGGGTCTGAGACCGCCGACCGCGAGCGGGGAGGGGCTCGTTGCCGACTGCCTGGAGCGGGAGAACCGCTTTTGTTCCACAAGAACGCGGCGGGGTGTTCGATCCGCCAGGCGCTGAGGACTGCCTCCAATCCACCCGGAGAGGCACAGCTGTCATCCGTTAGAGGGTGGAGGAGTGGCCGAGGAGGTGCAATGTAAACTCTACAAACCTGGAAGAGTTTTTGAAGACATGCTTCATTTGCTGGAACACAGCAGCGAGAAGATGATGGGGTGCAGATCAACAGCAAAGCTTTGGTTTAGGGTTCCAGAGCACAAGAAATGTCCAAGCTACCCTGAAAAAAAGGAAAATTCTTATTGTGCATTAAACATTCTGATTACCAGTTATGTGCTTTAGCCCACTATGCCACCACCACTACACTATACACCAAAACAGGATAGAGCAGAGCGAATCACTTGATGCATGAGTGGTTTTATAATGGCTCGCACCACAGTGGCATAAAACCAGGCTTTAATTGCACTGTGAAAATGTGCCTTTTAGATGAGAAGCATATTTTATGAAGTGCTGAACGCCAGATAAATATCATGACATTTGATTAGGCAGACCAAAATTTCACTTGGGCGGTCGTCAAAACATTTTCATGTTATTATGAACCAGCCATAGTTCCATACGAAAGTGAGAGAAACGTATTTCCCAAAAAATTGGTGTGTCATTTGTCTGCTTTAACACAAGCATTGCATAAAGCCCTAGTTAGACTTAAGATATGTATCCTCCACAGGATTCATGGCTCCAGAACTGCTGCAGAAGAAAGATTATGATTACACTGTAGACTACTTCACTCTCGGGGTGACTATATATGAGATGGTTGCCGCCAAGGGACCTTTCAGGTGTCGTGGAGAGCAGGTATATGTAATGTGGTCATGCATACTCACTCAGTTTTTCAGGAAGCATATACATTCATCTTTTATACTGCAGATAATGTATAAGGGGTCAAATAATGAGATATTGAATTTTCCTAGACAATTTGAAATAAGAGTTTAATGTATTAAGAAAAAATACAATGTAAGTGACAGAGCCCATTTAAAAAAGATAATTAATTGCAAATTAAGCAGCAAAAACAGCTTGTTCCAAACTTCGGCAACATACTGACGTCCAGTCATGGTGAGGTGCTGAAGACAAAGTAGGATATATTTTTTATTTTTTTAAACTGGGGTCTGGTGAAAGTCAATGTGCCAACTTAAGATATAAATTAAATAAGTTTAAGGCAATACTAATAACTCACTGACATTAAATGATCCTCAGAGATTATTAATGGGTCTTTACACATTAAACCCTGGGATAGATAAAACTACCCTGCAAGCCAAAATACGTGATTGTAACTGCAATGTAATTTGATGACCAAGCTTTTGTCATGGCAACATAACTGGCTATGTTGTTAAAACCAGAAAAGTGAAATTCCTTGGTTTTGTTGCCACAACGTAATTTTGTGACGTTGTGACAACATCATTGACAATAGTTGTGTCTTGATAACCAATTAGTAATTTTTACTTTTAATAATTATTTTATGGGCGGACATGCAGTAGTCCAGCGGTTCTCAAAGATCTTAAGTCAGGCCCCCCTCAGAGGTGCTCTACATGAAATTATCATCTTTTTCATCAGACGATCACGCCAAACTTCCAATACTGAAAGTATTGATTTTGTCAGCAAGAAGCATAAGGTTTGCATCATGAGAGGTATGACAGAAAGGCTAATCATTGACTCTGAATTAGCATTTATTAAAAACTATTTCACTTCTTTGCGAAGTTCATAAAGACGCTGCAGCACTGTCCCTCTTGAGAGCAAGCAGATATCCGTGTGCAAGAGAATCTGCTCATGTTCAGATCCCATTTTCTGGCACATTAAAGAACGCAAGCATGAGTTCAATGTTCATGCTTTGATAAAAATTAATTACATGTATGGCTTACTGCAGATTTATTTGGCAGCCAGTGATTCACAGTAAATCATGCAATGGATCCATTTAGCCAGAGTAGCCAACTCCTGAATGTGCATTATCAACATACTCAACCTCCCCATCATTGCACGAACCCCATCAGTACACACCCCCGAAACAATTTCTCTCAGCTCACTTTTGCATCTTGAGTGAAATGATCCAAGACACTAAAAATCACTTTGTCAGATGTGTAGGATGACAAAACAGAATATCTTTCTCAATATTCTAGTCTTTCACAAATCACATGTAAAGAAGTAATTGTGCTTGCCAATAAGATCGGTGCTCTCATCCAGCTCTATTGCATAGTATGGGCTCTTCCAAACAAAGTCTAGTAACTGATCATTAACATCATTGCCAAGATCAGATATTCTGCTACTGACGGTGTTGTTTGAAAGTGGAATTGAATTGCACGGCAAAGCTTGCACGTCTTTGGCAGCAAGCAAAACCAATGTCTCACCAATGGTGTGAGGTTTTCCAAGTTTAGCAATGCCTTGATAGACCGCAAATTAAGCTTCAAGGCATTTAATTGGGACAGTCATGTGTCTGTTAATGGTCAATCTTTGCTATTTAAGGCCATCAAGCTATTGTTTAAAAAAGTCCTGGCTGGATGTTTGGTTTTCATTAGCAAGCACATCACCATAAATAAAAGACTGGAGACACTGGACAGGCTCATTGACAGCCTCAAGGAACTAGATGGACTCGATGGCCACAGGGAACAGGACAGCCTCTGCGAGCAAAACGATGTGGTCCACTAAATCCCAGTAGGGCCAAAAAAATAAAACACTCACCCAGCCCCTCAGCACAAAACAGCTTGTCGAAGCCCGACAGGAAGAGATGTTTCAGATGAGTCTCATCATAACACCACCCGTGGGGTTCTTGGGCCAGCTCCTCTGCGTAAATGCCAAGAAATGATCACCCAAATCTTTTCTTGGGTGATGTCATGAGAGACCTGCTTCTTCGTGGGTGAAGAAAAATATCCTTAGTGCAACATAAACTCTCTCGTTTCACACAAGAACAGGAACCGACTAAGGTGAACAACAGCAACTCCAATACACCAAACAATCAAGCACATGACTGAAGACAAAGGGAGCTAAAATAATGATAGAAATTAGGAGGGTAACAAGGGAGGCAGGTGTCACAGATTATCTGCAATTTAGTTAATCACGTCACCAGGGCAACAGGGCTGAGATGATTAATGTGGCACCTGCAAAACATGAAAAAAGAGGGAGAAACAGAAGGAAACAGGAAAACAAGTGTAGGATATTTGGTATGCGACATTTAGAAGGGAATTAAGGGTCTTGAAATATGTGAGCTATGAAATTATTTAAACTGTCCTTATTGTACATTATTAGGTAATGAAATGTATAATGGAATTAGTCACATTCGACAACCATTAGAAATTAGATAAATGACAAATAACCAGATTATTTGTCTGAATAAATTCTCCACCACTGAAATCGTAATACAACGTCGCGTTGTATCCTCTCAAAATTTCTACATTAAGGAATTAGCTTTAATAAGTGAATTATGAATAATTCACTTATTGGAGTGATATTATTGTCATGGCTTACTGAAAATAATATCACACGTATTTAGGTACAGCTTTGAATCGAAATCTTTTAGAAACAGGGATGAGATTATTTATCAAAATATACCACAGTCAATCATCTTTGAATACAGACAATCTTTATTGCTATTCTAAACATAAACCTAATCAAATACATATATACATGAGACAAGTTGGTGAAAAGAGTGACATAATGTGAAATAAATGATCAATACAGTGAAAATGAACTTTATGGAGTCTGTTGACAATATCTTAACCATTTATCCTTCTTTGAGTATACATCAATTTGCTTTCAGATTACCCATATTATTTAAATAATACACCAGCACTTTGAGCACAATATTGGAGATGTACTTGCATGTAGTGGTGTTTTCTTGTGTTCTTTGTGTTGCTTGGTTCTTGGTCGAAAGTTTGTTCCGTTGATGTTTTGGACCTCTGTAAGATCAGAGTTATTGTCTGTATGAATGATGAGGTTGGCTTTGAAGCAAGGCCTTCTCATGGACCATAGAAAGTGAGAGGCTTTCTCGGGACGTCGAGTCCTTGGACCTCACATGGCATGGACCTGGTTCCGACGAGATCCCGAGAAGACGACGAGGGAAGAGTCAGAGCAAGGTCTGAGCAGTCAGTTGAGACCAGAAGAGAGACAATGACAGAAGAGGAGAGAGGAAGAGAGAGTGTTCTTTCTATTTGGAAACATTTTAACTGAAATTGGCCACATCCCCAAAGGTGTCCTGCGCCAATCAGAAGTGACTTTTCAGAGTCACATGGTCAAATGGGCTGTCTTTTCTGACAGTTGATTTATGGTCCTTTGTTTCAGATTCTTACAAATCTCCCTCTCAAAAATAGTGCATATTTAATCATGAACTTTTATATCTTGAGAATGGTACAAGAGACATGATATTCGTTGTCATCAGCTTTCTCTTTATATACCAGCGAACGCTTACATACTAAACATGACATTGTTTTCATGGATATTATACGTGTAGGTAACAAAACATGACAATCCCTGGTTACAAATCATACTGGTTAATTCATTGGTTATACAACATGGATGAAATATTACACACATTTTAAAGAGGTATATCAGGCTACAATAATTAATTTGTCAGTTATACAAGTTACCAGAGTTCAAAGCAATTTTCAGAATTGCCTAGCAAGCCTAGGTATTGTATGAATCTTGGATTTAAATGCATTCTGTACATTTTAGAAGGTTGATTCAGCAAAGTACAGTGACTTTGTGTGAGATGTTTCTGGATTAAGGAATGTCCCTTTTAAGATGCTGTTTGCTGAACCATGGTCACGATGTCATGTGATCTGATGAGTCTAAATGTAGCAAACTAGTCCATATCGGAGGACAGAACCCAGTGTGTCCCGCGTCTCTTAGGGCCTCTTTGCATAGAATTTTTCAAGTCATATGGGATCTAGACAAGTCTCTTTGTTAGTTTTATTGGCCAGATGTGAGACTTACTGGCACCTGAAGTTTTTCATTTATGACGTTGCAGAATTCCAGGATTAAGATTGGGTAAATCCTAGATTCAAATCATGTCGTTTCAATTCTTCTGCATGTATAATCCAACACAAGACAAAACTGACAGCACAGTCACAGCAGGGCCATGACATTATGTCAAGCTAAGGAACATTTAGAATCTGTTGATGTTTTCAATGTCTTGGTGCTCTGGAGACAGATATTTTTATATTTATTTTGTATTGTTATATAAAAAATAAGCCTTTAATGTAAACAAACGTAAATCTTTTTTTAATGCATTTTCTTTAATGTTATGAAATCATCAACACTATGATTACTATGTGATTCCTCTGTGGAAATATTGCACATTTATTGACATTTGAAATTTGATATATGAATTAGTATTTGTTGCATTCAAGTTTGGTATCTTAGGGGCCGTTTACACGACAACGTTTTCAAATGAAAATGGAAAACTTTTTATGTGTTTTGGCTGTTCGTTTAACAACGAAATGGGGGACATTTTGGGGACTGAAAATGCAAGTTTTTGAATGCCATTATCATCTCTGTGTAAACATACAAAAAAGTGAATTTGTGAAAACAATGACATCATGCACACGTGTATTACGTGTTCAGTCTATAGACATGTGCGTGAGTACTTCAAAACAATGCGTTAGACATTAAAAACAATGGCAGACTGCAGGACTGTGTTTGTGCTGCTCAAGACTTGTAATAATAATAGCAATCTCATCGTCCGTCAAGACAAAATTGCTTGATGCTTTCACCATCTTTATTGTTTGTATTCACCTCTCTGTGGAAGAATGCTTACGTGTGAAGGCACGTACTGTTTCTTTACAAAGTGACATCGCCAACTACTGGCCTGGCATGCATAATACAGTGTATTTAGTTATTTTCGCAAACTTTTCAAAAACGCAAAGAAATGTTCAGTTTTTAGTACATCGCTGTTGTGTAAATGTACCCTTAATCTATAAGAACTATACATAAGAGCTTGCTTGGGTGTTGCTACCCCTCATAGACATCATGCCACCCCCTTGCCACCCCATAAAATATAAATAATAAAATGTTTGGTGTGACTTCTTTCATCCGTACAAACCCCTCTCTTTTTCCTGTACCACAGGTGGAGAATAGTGAAGTGACGAGGCGTATCCTGAATGACCCCGTCTCATACCCCCCAACCTTCAGCCAGGAGTTCAAAGATATCTGTGAAGGGCTAATGGAGAAAGATCCAGAGAAAAGACTTGGCTTTAAGAACAACGAGTGTGCTAAGCTGAAGAAGCAGTCCTTCTTTAAAGAGCTCAACTGGGGCCCATTAGAAGCTGGTATGATTCAGTCGAATGATAGTTAGATTATACAACATAAACCACTAAAAAGTGTTATTTGAGTACTGCTGAAACATTTAGAATATCTAAGCTCTGTCAGTCCATACAGTTCAAGTGAATTGTGGCCAGATCTTTGAAGCTCCAAATGTTGAATAAAGGCAGCATAAAAATAATCCATATGACTGCAGTGGTTAAATCCTTGTCTTCAGAAGCAATATTATAGGTGTGGGTGAGAAACAGGTCAATATGTAAGTTCTTTCTTACTATAAATCCACTTTCAATTTCTTTCCTGAAAGTGAAAGTGAAAGTGGAGATTTATAATAAAAAAGGATTGAAATTTGTATCTGTTTCTCACCCAAAGTATTGCTTCTAAAGACATATATTAAACCACTGGAGTCATTTGGATTACTTTTGTTCTGCCTTCATGTGATATTTGGAGCTTAAAATGTCTGGCCACCATTCACTTGCATTGAAAAGACCTTCAGAGCTGAGATATTCTTCAAAAAAACTTTTTTGCTCAACAGAAGTAAGAAAGTTGTACACATCTGTTATGGCATTAAAGTCAGAAAATTATGAGAGAATTCAAATGTTATGTGTTGACATTTCCTATTGACATGATCAGTACATTTTTCAGTTATTAGGAGTACAGTAGCTTATAGGTGACCTCAAAGCTATTAGATTACAAGCCACAAAAATCCCATATTGATTTAATGTTTTTTTAACTAGTCGAAGATCTGAACATCTCAAATGTCAATTTCTTTCTCTATTTCACTCAGTTATGCTTCCTCCACCCTTTGTGCCAGATCCAAAGATGGTCTACGCCAAGGACATTGATGATGTGGGAGCATTCAGCACCATCAAAGGTGTTGTGATTGACAACAAAGACAATGAATTCTATGGCGAATTTTCAACCGGGAATGTTCCGATTCCATGGCAGGATGAGATGATTGAGACAGGGGTGTTCGGGGAGCTTAACGTCTGGTTACCAAATGGAAAACTGCCGAATGATCTGGATCCCAACTATGTGGAAGCGAAAGGCGGGGGATGTGTGCTGCTGTGAAAAGGAAATTATTGACAATGATTCACAGTGAATAACAAAAGCATGAATTATGTAAGGTATAACAAACAGTCAGCCGGTCGTTATAGCAAAAAATAAACCCCAAAAGTATCAACCGTGTCTTGTATCATTCCGAAGGGGTTTATTTTGCAATACAGTCAGCTGGCCATTATCGCACTTATTATTATATTTACCAAATAAATGATATGTGGACATTAAATATTGATTTCATTTTTTTTTTTATATATATATATTATTATTATGCAAGAAATATAAAGACAACAGAGAGTGATACAAGAGACATGAATTTAGCACAGAGTAGGTCAATGGTTTCCAGGGACAGAAGACATATATACAGTTTTGCGAATATTATACAAACATATTTGACTACAGATTGGCTGGATTGACCAATCAGAATCAAGTATTCCAGAAAGCTGTGTAATACTTGATTACAATGTATGAGAGATAGAGGGAGTGATAATATGTTCTGCTCAACTAATCAAACGCACAGTACAATATGTACTCAACTGGGACATTTGTGACCTATGCATTAAACAGTACCATACCAAGTTTACTGACTTTCTGTAAACATTACAATAATTTTTTTGGGTGCTATAGTAAAGTACATACATTACATAAGGAAACATTGTTATCCATAATATTATTTGTGTTTGTACACTTACAGTTTACCAAGGAGGGAATTTTTGGTCCTGGAGGATGTTAGCATAAAAGAGGACTCAAAATATAGTGTTAAATGAAGGAACCGAAAAGTAACATGTATCAGAACCGAAACGTAACATGTATCAGCTTATATGCAGGATAAGTTTACTATGTTTGTTTCCTTTATGGTTCAAATATATTTTTCTAGTCATTTGAAAAGATACTATCTTTAATATTTGTCAATACACTGATTTTGGATTTATGATATGCAAAGTTATGCATAGCGGTCTCATTATAAAGTTGACAATATTAATAAAATGTTTTTATGTAGGGCAGTTTAGTCCTGTGTTTTTTATGGGGAGTCTGGAATCAACTGCGCTTTAGTGGTATTGAAGTTCCTCATTGTACTAAATAATTTGGATAAAGAGCAGTCTATTTTTCTTTCTCTAATGTACAGCATTGACATCAGTCGTGGAATGTCAGTCGTGCATCTCCTGAACCTTATGTGTTTATTTATCATATACTTTGGCTAGTTTGATTACGCTTTCAGCTACCAATTTGAGTGCAGTACTTAACACATTTTACATGTTTAAGTCTATCCCTCAGATTTTGCCCAAAAATCAGCCAAAGAATACATAGAAAAAGTTTGCATATTTTTAAGCCTGCAAATGAGAAATACATCAAAAGTGATTCATCCTAGTGATACAGTGATATAAGACATGCTGCAATACAAAGTTCCAAAAGTGCTAAAATAAAGTATATGCTAGTACAGAAATGTAAGTGACACATTGTGAGACAACAGAAAGACAATGAAGAAGGGTATTTTTGAGAATAAAAAAAGAGTGTATTACTCATGGAATCTTTTTGTACATTATATGAAATAGATGTATAGTCAAGTTATCAAGCAACACTTATAGTATTACCAACAGGAGTAGTTTACTCAAAAATAAAAATTTATAATTTACTCACCCTCATGCCATCTCAGATGTGTACAACTTTCTTCTGCTGAACACAAATAAAGACTTTTAGAAGAATATTTCAGCTCTGTAGGTCCTTACAATGCAAGTGAATTGTAACCAGAACTTTGAAGCTACAAAAATCACATGAAGGCAGCATAAAAGTAATCCATACGACTCCAGTGGTGAACATTCAGAAGTGATATAATAGGTGTAATAATAAAAATAGTTTTGAAATAATAAAAAAGGATTGAAGTATTGATATATTCCTCACCCAAAGTGATTGCATCGCTTTAGAAGACATATATTAAAACCTGTTCTTCATGTCGACTGGAGGGAGAGGCTCTATTACATGCTTCCGCAGAAGTGTAGCTATTTCCTGGCACGCAAGGTGGCAGTGTTCTCGCCCTTCGACTGAGGTGAAGTGGACGCCATTGAACCTGGGTGGGCCTGAATTGCGTAGCCGAAACGGACACTCGGGGTCAGTCATCGCAATGGGTTGGAAAGCGTGAGCCACGCGTCCAAGCTCCGGGTGAGGGGGACCAAGGGGACAATCTCATCGGACGTACCGGCTTCACGGCAAGGCAGAGCCAGAGAGGTGACATTGATGGGCTTGGGCCCTGTAGCCGTGCTGAGTCGAGAGACATCGAAGTGCTTACTTGACTCATGATACACACCAGCGGAGGGGGGAGGAATTGTTTCATCCCCATGGTCCGTCAAAACCGTTCGGGGCTGAGCGTGTTTGTGCCACAGCTTGGTGCGGAGGGGCGGAGAAACTGCCGCCGGGGCGCTGAACCTGTCGAAGAGAAACGGTGGACGGTGGTCGGGTTACACACCGGTTATGTGATCCAGGGAATGAGAAAACTGCTCTTTAGTTGTTTGTTTGGGTACTGCAGCTACTTGACCGTGCGGCAAAACAAAATGAAAAGGGAACAAAAGATTCTCATCCCGGCCCTACACCAGGGGATGGAGTGGTCGGTCTGTGTACCGCTCCAGGACAGCAGGTCTTCTCGCACCTGGGTCTCCTGTCTCAGGGGTGCTTAGAAGGCTTCTTCTTAGCAGGCGGCCATGAGACGGGTTGCATCTGATTACTGCGGGGGAGGACGCCCTTGTGATGAACAGGCCTGTGTCTTGAGCCAAGCCGGAGCAGGATGTGTTGAATGACCTCCATCTGCTGCTTCACTCCCGAGAACTGTTGGGCAAAGTCCTCGATGGTGTCTTTTAGAATATACTCTTTTAGGGAAAATACTCTTTTAGAATATACTCTTTCGGATTCGTTCTGCTGAAGCACACAGGAGCAATCTCTGCAGTGCACCAGTGCAGAGGGGGGAGAAAGCCACTGTAATGCTCCATCAGGAAGAGGTGAATGGGAAGCCGTGGGAAATTCAGCTCGGTGAACATCGACCGCTCCGAAGAGAAAATCTTAATGAGTGGATCGCACGCCAGCTCCTTTATTCCCGTATGTTCATGGTAGTGGCATGCAAATACCACTCGCCAATTCCTATTGGCCTTTTATCAAACATCAGAGGCTTCTTGGGCTCCCAAGATTGACCCCTAGTGTCACTTCATCGACACAACATTGAGTGAGTGACAGATAGGTAACAACACCACACCCGCCACCCCTTTAGCGTTTTGCTCAGTTTTTTCGACCGGGGCCCCCAGACATCCGAGACCCTATGCAATTGCTTGGTTTGAGTGGTGGTTAACAACACCACTACTGACATGGGTGCCACTCCAGTGATGGTCTTGTACCTTAAACAGAGTGTACCAGATTAATGGAATTATTATAACTATGCTGGTGAAGTTGTTCTACAAGATTTTTCTGGTTAAGTCTTGCAGGTTAAGCTAGTCAAGAAGCTTGTGTTTATGCACACATAAACACTTTGTGGACATTGGCTAATTAGTTTTTGATCATGAATTTACCCAATCTCTCTCTGCACTCTCCTCTTATGTCCTGCATCTTTTATTACTGTTTTTTGTGGAGGTTGGGGCGTGGTTAAGCATTCATCCGGAGAGAGAGTAAGCGGTAAGGGTTCACACCTGAGAGCACTCTTGATGGTAACAGCTGTATCTCTTTGCAGTAATGCTGTTGAGAGCTATAAAGAGGGAGAGAACAGCAGAGGCGGACAGAGTGAGAGACTGGCACACAGGTCCTGTGTGTGTCGACGTGTTAATGTGTTTGGGAAGACTGTGCTGAAAAACAGAATTTATCTATTGAGTGTGAAAATAAAACCCATCGTTTGAGTTTAAGTTTCCATCCCCCGCTTCCTCCTTGACAACATATTTAGAACCATGTTACCCTGGTGCCAAAACACTGGATTTTTGGAGGAAGAGCAAGCTGACATGGAATCCTCACCATTGGTCAGATTCATCCAATCCCTCACTAATATGCAGCATCCCAACATCAAGCCCTGCTTCAGCTTTGTAAAGTTCAGGATCGTCACTTCCATGAGATTCTCCAGGCTCAAACAGAGTACCGGCAGGTGATTCAGAGCTTACTTCGCCAGGAGAAAGCCACGACCACATCCCCGGACACAGCCGCCACGTGTATCCGGTGTCCTTTTTTATTTTATTTTTGTGAACAAATTTTTATTTGGTTTCGTACAACAAACAGAAGACAAGATAACAAGGCATATACATGTACAAGGAATACATTATACACACCCTCATTTCCGCACTCACTCAACCCAAAAACTACATACACACTTCAACCCACACACATACACAGACAATACAAACAAAAGTAACAATTCTACATTTATCTAATTCCCCCCTACCCTCCCTACTGAGTGATCTCTCCCCCACTCCCCCGGGCAAGAGTTTCAGTAATTTGAAGAGCTTTCGACCAAGATCGTATGGTCTTTTCCTTAGCACCGTGAGACCGTGCCACAGAAAGCTCTAAAGTAAGAATATCTAACAGCAAGTTCCACCAATATTGAAGTGAAAGAGGATGTGGTGGTTTCCACCGTATAACCAGAATTTTCTTTGCAGCAGTTAAACCAGCAAGCCAAATTCTTTTTTCATACGCAGACATCGGCACCCGAGAATTATCATTTAATAAGCATAGTATAGGACAACAAGGAATCTCTTTACTGAGAATTTCAGATAAAAATGTAATAACTTGTGACCAAAAAAACTGTACTTCCGAGCATTCCCAAAACATATGGAGAAAAGTACCTATACTGCCCCGTGAACACAATTGACAGAGCGGAGATGACTCTAACTTAATCAGATGTCTAATTCTGTGCGTTAAATAAGTTCTATATACAAATCTTAAGTGAATAGATCGATGGTTTGGATTTTTTGAAGCTTGGTTAATATTTTTCCAAATAGTTTTCCAAGCTATTGTAGACGGAATAAAACTACAATCATTTTGCCAAGTTGTTTGAATTGTAATTGCTTTATAAGAACTTTGAATGATCTGAGAATACATTATATATGGATATAATTCCCGTAGTGTTTGTGTTGTACAGTTGATTTGTAAAGTCATGTTTTGGAGGTTTAGAGTCCCATGGGACTCCATATGCCTTTAGAGCAGAACGAAGCTGCAAATATATAAAAAAAAGGAAAATCCAGGCAGATTATAGCCTTCCTTCAAATCTTGAAAAGTACGGAGACCATTAGAATTGAATAACTGTCCGAGTAAATGAATTTCATTGTTGGTCCACATTGGGTAGGCCACTGTCCGACCACCCAGCAACAGATTGTGATTATAAAATATTGGAGTATGATAATGCCACTTTTTTTTATAATCAGTATTATTGATCGCAAGCTTCCAAGTTAATAAAAGATTGAAAATGATAGGCCCAAAACGCATTTTGGCTTGTTTTAATGGAACTTCTGCATAAATTAGATCTTGTAATCTATATGGATAGACTAATTTCTCTTCTAGTGAACGCCAACAAACAGGTTTTGTGGGGTCTAACCAGGATTTTATAGTGCGTAATACAAAACACCAATGATAAATTTTGAAATTTGGGACTCCCCAACCTCCAGCTGATTTCTCTCTCTGAAGAGTTGTGAGTTTGATCTTTGGTCTTTTGTTATTCCAAATAAAACCAGTGATCAAACTGTGTAAACTATTCCAATACTCAGACTGTGGACTCAGAGGCAACATAGAGCTAACAAAATTGACTTGTGGCAACACCATCATTTTTATAACAGAAATCCTAGCATCGAAAGATATAGGCCTTGACATCCATTTCCCCAAATCTTTTTTAATTTTTCCCAAGATTTTTGTATAATTTTTACTGACTATAGATTCTAAGTTTGGAAAAATGTCAATTCCTAAATATTTAAATTGGTTTACAATTGGGATCTTAATTTGAGTTAAATCATCATCGGAACTACTTAGAGGAAAGAGAGCAGATTTTTGCCAATTTATTTTATATCCTGAGATACTGCTGAAATCTGAAAATAATTTCAGGACATAAGGAAACGACTGTGAGAGTTTACTTATAAAAAGAAGCACATCATCTGCATAGATTGATATATGGTGAATAGTAGCATTTATTATAATGGATAAAATATTTGCAGATTGACGTACTTATTGGGCAAGAAGTTCAAGAGATGAAATAAATAATAAAGGAGACAGAGGGCATCCTTGGCGAGAACCTCTAGAGATTGTAAAATATGAAGAGCAAGCATTTCAAGATAACACCATTGCACCTGGGTTTGCGTACAGAACTTTAATGTACTTAATAAATTGTTCGCCAAGCCCCATGCGATCTAATAAAGCCCAGAGGTAATCCCATTCAAGTCTGTCAAAAGACTTTTCTGCGTCAAACGTTAAAATACCGCTTGACGTCAGAAAATCTGAAGACTTAGAGGTAAAATAGAGGATGTGCAATAATCTTCTCATATTATCTGAGCTAAAACGACCTTTCACAAAGCCTGTTTGATCACAATGAATAAGATTCCCAAGATATTTATTTAAACGGCACGCTAATACTTTGGCATATATCTTCATATCAGCATTAATTAAAGATATAGGACGATAACTAGCGCAAAATGTTGGATCTTTATGTTTTTTGAGAAGCAGTGATATTAACGCTGTGTTTGTTTGCTTTAGAAAATAACCCCTTCTAATAGATGTGTTTATCATTTCCAGAAGCATTGGATCTAATTCAGACCAAAAAGTAATATAAATCTCAATAGGAATACCATCTGGTCCGGGAGATTTTCCTAACTTCATTTCTTGTGCTGAGTCCCATAATTCATTTAAGGAGATACTTTCCCCTAAATCAACTGCTTCTGTTTCAGATAATTTCCTTATATTTACATCAGTAAGGAAGTTCTCGAATCTCTCTTTATTAAATATCACATCAGACTCATAAAGATTTTTATAAAAACAAACAAAAGCTGCATTAATTTCTGTTGAGGTAGTTACTATATTTCCGTCTGGAGATTGTATTGCGGAAATGCAGGCCCGCCGTTCATTGGTGCGGAGCCGAAGAGCTAGCTGATGTGAGGGTCTGCTACCATTAAAATAATGATGTTCTCTGGATTTTTTAATTAGAAACTCAGCTTTTGCTCTAAATATTGAATTAAGCTCACTTCTCACTAAACTAAGCTGACCCATTCTTAAAGAAGAAAAGGAGTGCTGTTGTGCTCTTTCCATGGACGCCAACTGTTTCTCCAACTCGACCATTCTTTGCTGACGAGAGCGATTTTGATAAGAGGCAAATGATGTAACGTTATCTTTTATAAACCCTTTAGTCGCCTCCCAAATAACCCTGAAATCTTCCACTGAATCCTTATTGAAAGAAAGAAATTCACTTAATTTGAATTTAAATTGAGAACAAAAATCTTTATTTAGTATTAAAGTGGTATTAAACCTCCAACGGGCTGCTTTTTGTTTAGTAACTGGTAGTAAAAAATTTGCTTTAATTGCATGATGATCAGATAGTGAAGCTACAACAATGTCAATTTTTTTTGCTTTTTGGCAGAGTGTCTTTGAAACAAAAATATAATCTATTCTTGAATATGATTTATGTCTGTTAGAAAAAAAAGTATACTCTTTGACCACTGGATTACAAAATCTCCATAGGTCTAGCAAATTAAGATCCAACATACACTGCTGTAAAGCTTTAGAACAGGATAATTGGGAACTGCTTTCTGAAAGATTTGATTTATCCAACATAGGATTAATTATGGCATTCATGTCTGCTCCAATAAATAAATAATGCTCTGACAAATTCATCAGCATATTTGTTAATATTGAAAAGAATGTTTTATCGTAATTAGCTGGAGCATAGGCACTGACAAAAACAACTCTCAAATTAGATATATCTGCTTTAATATAAGCAATCCTACCTTCCATATCATTTCCGGTATCAATAATGTTTATATTTAATGAGCGTCTGATTACAAATAGCACACCTTTTGTTTTGTCATCTGCTGACGATGAAGCTACAACTTCATATTTGGCGTTACTAAAACTGTTCACAGACTCCTTTGTAAGATGTGATTCCTGAATCAGTGCTATATCAATATGTTTGCTATCTATATATTCCAGACAGGCAGTTCTCTTAGTCATCCTATTCAAACCTTGTACATTCCATGATATTACAGAAAGATTAGTCATTAGTGTCGAAAGGAAATGTAAAACATTTGGCTATAATCAAAGACCACCACTTTATTTGTACGTAAATGTTGTGCAAAATATAAATATACTTGCCGGGCCCCCTTCCCAAAAGATCACTCAGTCCCCTCCCAAACCCTTTACCTATATTGTCGTCCGTGATTAGTGGATACAGAGTTGTGCTCCTGTGAGCACCTATTTCCCTTCTTACAGCCACCAAAAAAAATAATAATAAAAAAAAATATTAGATATAATAATGATAATAATAACATCAACAATTTTGTTTAGGCTATTTGTTAAATTAATGAACAAGAGTAGGCTATTTATATATTTGAGGTCATACATATCCACATCAGTATAAAAGTAATAATTAAGCCTGCTTATCTTTATTAACTTTCAAAGTAATATTTTCTATATTTCCCATCTCTGTCTGCAGCCTAGCCTACAGAGTCATTTAAAACATAAGTTATTATCCAGTCCAAGAAAAACAAAACAAAAAACAAAAAGCAACAAACAAAGAAAAGAAAAGAAAAGAAAAGGAATCAGCCTACTTGGCAGGTTCATTGCTGTCCTGAGGCGGGGAACTAATCGTCTCTGACCCAACTGCCCCATCATCCGAGCCCAATGCATGGTCCAGATTGAGGCTGTCCAGAAATTTTTCTGCCTCCTCTGCACATTTGAACAACATGACTTCCTTTCCAATGGTTACCTTAAGAGTTGCTGGATGAAGTAGAAAGTTAGCAATGCCCTCTTTTATCAGCCTGTTGCGTATGTCACCGAAAGCCTTTCTCCTGTGTGCCGTATGTTTGCTGTAATCCACGAAGAAACGCAACTCTTTACCCGCATACATAATTGGTTTCCCACGTCGGGCTTCTTTTAGTATCGCCACTCTCGTATTACGTCGCAAACATTTAAAGATCATGATTCGAGGATAGCCAGTATGATTCCCACTATATATCCTGTGACCGTATTCTAGATCAAGTGGCATATCCTTAAGAGCAGGTATCCATAGTGGGAGATGAGTTGAGAGAAATTGTAGTACATTACTGCCTTCTGCTCCTTCCTTCAATCCGCTGATTCGAACGTTATTCTGCCTTGCCCGGTCCTCCTGATCCACCAGCTGAAGTGTGAGTTTTCCAATTTGGCCGTGACACTCTTCAATAGATCCGGTGAGGCTTTTTTGCTCTTTTTGGATTGTATTGGTTACTGAAATACACTGCTTGAGCTTTATATCATTTTCTTTGGTCTGTTCTTTCAGTACATCCAGACTGATAGAGAGAGCCGACAGTTCTGATCGAAGTGTGGAAATACCTTCCGAAATGTCGGACTTCAATTCTGTTCGTAAATTCCATATTTCTCCTTGCAATGTTTCAGTAAAAGAAGCCGATTGTTCACTCACGGCAGTCTGAATAGCCTCAACAATGTCTTCAAACTTAGTCGGAGTACGGCCTGAGTGCAACATCGTTGCCCAACAGCACGGACCACGTGAATGTAATGTTTGTTGGTAGATCAGCAGTCCTTAAATCCGGCTTCGGTGTAATAAAAAAAAAAACGGCAACCGACTTTCCAGCTGGTTTTTTAATAGGTCATCTTCCTTATTTGTTGTATCTTTTTAATGTGTTTATATCTCAACTTATTTGGCTGTTTGAAGAGTTGAAGGCACTCAGTGGCGTTCCGCCATTACCCTACCATCAACCGGAAGTCTCACTCCGTATCCGGTGTCCCTCATGAAAATGGGGACAGAAGATGAACTGGAGGCTTTTCTGGACTTGGTCGAAAAGACTGCTGAGATCTTAAAGTGGCCGCATGCCTCCACTGATCAAGGCACTACATGAACTGTACGAATTACTTCGTAAGTTCGTGCACGAGGATGCTAGGAATTGGGATAAGTGGCTTGAACCCCTGTTATTCACAGTTCGTGATGTTCCCCAAGCCTACACAGGGTTTTCCCCATTCGAGCTGCTGTATGGGCGTCGGTTGCGTGGCGTGATCAATGTCATATGAAAAGCTTGAGAGGAGGGACCTTCAAACAATCAAAATGAAATTCAGTACGTTCTTGATCTTAGAGCAAAACTCCACACTTTGGGTCAACTAACATGGGAGAATTTGCTCCAAACTCAAGAACGTCAAAGCCGACTGTATGAAGGGGAGTATGGCTACATTTGCACCAGGAGACAAAGTGCTTGAATTACTCCCCACATCAAGCTCCAAATTACTCGGCAAGTGGCAAAGACTCTTTGAGGTCACACAACGAGTAGGAGATCTCAATTATGAGGTAAAACGAACAGATAGGGGTGATGCACATCAAATATACCATCTCAACCTACTGAAATTATGGAGGGAGGCAGTCCGTTTGACGATGGCAATGGTGGTTATAGAGAGGCCGGAGCTCGGGCCGGAGGTGAACTCTGCCAATCATATCACCCCGGTCAAAAAGAATTTGCAGATATGTTCTAGCCTTTACCTGGTTGTACAAACCTCATTCAGCACCACATTGAGACTACTTGCAGGGTAGGGGTACGTAGTCATCCCTACCGACTTCCCAAGCACAAGAAAAAAGTAGATCAGGAAGAACTAGCTTCAATGCTCGATATGGGAGTAATAGAAAAATCCCACAGTGTTTGGGCCAGCCCGGTTGTTCTAGTCCCTAAGAGTGACAGGTCAGTATGGTTCAGTGCGGATTATAAGAAATTCAATGTGGTGTCTAAATTTGACGTATACCCAATGCCTTGTATTGATGAGTTGCTTGATCAGTTGGGCACAGCTCGCTTCTTCTTGACACTGAATTTGACGAAGGGTTATTGGCAGATCCCCTTAACGCCGATGTCCCATGAAAAAACAGCCTTCTACACACAGTTTGGCTTACACCAATTCGTGACTTTTCCGTTCGGTTTGTTCGGGAACCCGGCACGTTTCAATGCCTTATGGACCGAGTCCTCAGACCACACTCTGCTTACACCGCTGCCTATCTGGATGACATCATTATATACAGTAATGATTGGTAGTGGCACATGCAGCATCTGAGGGCTGTTCTGAGGTCGCTGTGATGAGCAGGACTCCCAGCATTCCTCCCGGGTGGAGGAATGGTATCTGTGGTTCCACTTAGGTCATGGGCAGCTGCGTCCCCAAATTGATTAGACCGCAGCAATTGTGACCTGCCCTAGACCCATGACCAAAAAGGAGGTGAGACAGTTCCTGGGGCTGGATGTCTACTATAGAAGGTTTGTGCCTAATTATTTGGATATCACCAGCTGAAAGATTGGGCACCATTTAGCAAAGGAAGGGCAAGTAAATGGCAGTAGGAGGATGTTCAAAAGCTTTAAGCCAAGATGGAATGTCTTCGGTGAGTAGCTAGATTTTCATGCACAACTATCATAGAGGACCAATTACAGGATATACCTTCACTCTCAACAGTAAGACATAGACAAAGAGATGGAAAAAGAGATGGCAAAGGAAAGTAATCATCAATTAGCAATTGCCCATGTGGACATGTTCAGTCAGGTTGTGACTTGTTTACTACAATGTTTGTGCTTTGTACATGCCTAAAAATATATGAAATGAGTGGTTCTCAACTGGTGGGTCGCAACTGAAAAATTAGTTCTCTTCTAATATAGGGTCGTGGAAAGCAGGGAAAAAATAATGCTAAATGCATGTAATAAAATGCAATTAAACATATAATTGTGTTTTGATATAAACAGTGATCTTAGGACGTGTTTTTAAGCATTTCGCCAACATTTAACTTGTTTGTGTGACGTCTCGCACCTGCATCTCGGCGAAATCGGAGTTAAAGTTTTTACAACTCTGACTTTCCAAGTTGGAATTACGACTTCAAGTGGCGTTCCATTGCACTTTTCCTAGTAGGAAGTTGGAAAATCTGACTTTCTGATTTGAATGAAACGCAGCATAAGTGCTATATATACCAAGATAATTGGTCCTTGTCTTTAAATTGTGCTTGTTTATCAAAACTAGAACAGAAGGTTTTCACGGTTGTTATATTCGGGCCAGGAGACAATGCCCATGTCCCTGGATGAAGTAAGACCGAAATCTATTCAAACTATACCTAAAAGAGCGTACTGTTTTGCCGGCAGATAAGTGCATCCTTCATCAAATACAGTGCATACTGTGACATTATGCAGCAAGAATGCTGCTAAAAACAAGAATAACGGTCAGCTATGTGTGCTGTGGAGTGATAAATAGAAGTTTCATGAAGAGGTCAAAGCTGTGCTTTATTATGAATAAAGCACTGCTGTTGACCAATCAGCATCCAGGTCCAGAACTATCCGTTTTATAATTTATGTTTTTGAATATTCATAAACTTGTAATTTTATTTAACTGATCTGTTTAGCTTGTATTATGTTGTAAAGTTATTATAAGTGTTGCCAAATAATTTTGTTGATGTTATAAAGTTAGTACTGCCAGAGATCTTTACAGAGTTTTTTTTTTTTTATTTTATTTTAAAAAGAAAATTATTAACACCACATAATATACAACAGTATACAGATATATACAGAAAATACCAGAGTGTACAAAATTTGAATTCCTTAATCTAAAAGATACTTTTTGCTTTTTTTGTTGACAATATTCTCCAAACAGGTGCTGTAGTTCTTGATCTCCTGGAGAAAATGAATGAAATTTGGCTTGGACCCTGACCATTTCTTTTTATGTATGTGGATCTTTACACATACATAAAAGAGGTGTCACTAGGAACTCTGGTGTAACTGACTCTTTTCACACTTCCGTGTTTTGGTTTTATGTTATTTTAATTTTATTTTTATTTTTTTGCAAACACATTTGCTCCAACATCAAAAGAAATCACAAATATTCAATTTTTACAAATTTACAAATAAAAAAAAATACAAAATAAAATAAAAATAGAGGGCGATGGATTAGGACATTCAGAAGAGAGAAGTTGACAAAATTACTGTCACTCTCTCCACAGCTGTATCAGAAACCTTACATATGTGGTAACTCGTTTGTTAAAACTAATTCCAGAGAAATAAAATGAAAAATATATATATATAATACAAATATATAATAATTTACACGAATTATTATTATTTAAAAAAAATAATAATTTGTAAATAAGGCGGAAATACGTAAACACAGTCTCTGAAAAAGTTTCAACAACAGAGCTTCCGGTGTAAACACATCACTGTTTCATCTATCATGGAGGCTGTCGTTGGTGAGGTTGTCGCTACAGAGGACTTAGAGGTAATTTGTAGTCTTTTCTAATGTCTATCTGAAATGATTCCTGTTGAAAATTAATTGACATGTGTGAACACTTCTCTGAATGAGGGTGATTGTTCCCAAATCTGCCAGCTGTCGCATCAAACCTCAGTAATACTAACTACGTTTCCATCCAAGGATTTTTTTTGCGATAAAAGTTTTAGCGCATCAAAATAAAGCTGAAAGAAACGCAAATTATTGCTAAAATTTCACAAGTGTCGACATAATATTTGTCCGTTTCACTCTAGCACATATACTCTTTGTCGATACATCAAAAACTAGTTTGGAAACACTTGTCGAGAAAATTGGCATTAACGCAAATATTTATTGTCACATGACAGAATTTACCCCAATCGTTAATCGAGTTAATCATGACGACGATGATATACATAATTGAAAGCCAATATTTTGTACGTGATTATGGATTGATCTTAACGGCATATAGATCTGAAACTGCAAACATGACACTCCAGAAGTGCCAATATACAGGTGAAACTCGAAAAATTAGAATATCGTGCAAAAGTTCATTAATTTCAGTAATTCAACTTAAAAGGTGGAACTAATATATTATATAGACTCATTACAAGCAAAGTAAGATATTTCAAGCCTTTATTTGATATAATTTTGATGATTATGGCTTACAGCTTATGAAAACCCCAAATTCAGAATCTCAGAAAATTAGAATATTACATGAAATCAATAAAAAAAGGATTTTAAATACAGAAATGTCGGCCCTCTGAAAAGTATAATCATGCATATGTACTCAGTACTTGGTTTGGGCCCCTTTTGCATTAATTACTGCCTCAATGCGGCGTGGCATGGATGCTATCAGCCTGTGGCACTGCTGAGGTGTTATGGAAGACCAAGATGCTTCAATAGCGGCCTTCAGCTCTTCTGCATTGTTTGATCTCATGACTCTCATCTTTCTCTAGGCAATGCCCCATAGATTCTCTATGGAGTTCAGGTCAGGCGAGTTTGCTGGCCAATCAAGCACAGTAATACCATGGTCATTGAACCAGGTTTTGGTACTTTTGGCAGTGTGGGCAGGTGCCAAGTCCTGCTGGAAAATGAAGTCAGCATCTCCATAAAGCTTGTCTGCTGAAGGAAGCATGAAGTGCTCTAAAATGTCCCGGTAGACGGCTGCGTTGACTCTGGACTTAATAAAGCACAGTGGACCAACACCAGCCGATGACATGGCTCCCCAAACCAACACAGACTGTGGAAACTTCATACTGGACTTCAAGCATCTTGGATTGTGTGCCTCTCCATTCTTGCAAAATTTGCTCTCATCAGAAAAGAGGACTTTGGACCACTGAGCAACAGACCAGTTCTTTTTTTCTTTAGCCCAGGTAAGACGTTTGACATTTGAAGCCCATGTCCAGAACCCGTCTGTGTGTGGTGGCTCTTGATGCAGTAACTCCAGCCTCAGTCCACTCCTTGTGAAGCTCCCCCACACATTTGAATGGCCTTTTCCTGACAATCCTCTCCAGGCTACGGTCATCCCTGCTGCTTGTGCACCTTTTTCTTCCACACTTTCCCTTCCACTTAACTTTCTATTAATGTGCTTTGATACAGCACTTTGAGAACATCCAACTTCTTTTGCAATTACCTTTTGAGGCTTTCCCTCCTTGTGGAGGGTGTCAATGATGGTTTTCTGCACAACTGTCAGGTCAGCAGTCTTCCCCATGATTGTGAATTCAACTGAACCAGACTGAGAGACCATTTAAAGGCTCAGGAACCCTTTGCAGGTGTTTAGCTGATTAGAGTGTGACACTTTGAGCCTACAATACTGAACCTTTTCACAATATTCTAATTTTCTGAGATTCTGAATTTGGGGTTTTCATAAGCCGTAAGCCATAATCATCAAAATTATATCAAATAAAGGCTTGAAATATCTTACTTTGCTTGTAATGAGTCTATATAATATATTATTTTCACCTTTTAAGTTGAATTACTGAAATTAATGAACTTTTGCACGATATTCTAATTTTTCGAGTTTCACCTGTAAATATCTCATAACATTCACCTCAAGTGCACAGCGAACAAATGAATGGCCGCTGTTTGCGATTAATTTAATCGCGGTAGCCATCCGTTCATTTATTAAAGTTGCCTTTCCACACCATTCAAAATAATAGACGGCAGTCATGGAATTAGCCCATAATACATATAATTTATGTGCACAAAGATGTTTTAAATGAAAAATAAATACACAATACTAGGAGAAAAGCTTCCATGTGCTTTTTTGGAACACTAATTTATAGCCCAATTCTATAAAATTATTATTTGTACTTTTCCCCCCTGTATAAAATTAAATAAATTACCAAACGAAAAAAGCATTAAATTAAAAAAATAAATTACCAAACAAAAAAATATATATTTTGAGACCTATATATGCCTTTTCTTTACACAAACTTTCATGATCCTTACCCTGTTCTGTAGTTGAAAAAAGTCGGCCAAATGACATTCTCAGAATGTTCTACACTTTTCTTCAAGAATCAGAACTATTTGTCCAATGAATTCACTTTCAGAAAATGAGCTTTTAAAAATGTTAAAACATTTAAATATTTTAAATCTAACCTTCTTTACCTCAGATCGCATTTGCTGAGCTTCTTCAGAAAATGTAAATTGCATTATGATGCTAAAATCAATTTTAGGTGATAATCAAGTTCAGTTGGTCGTTAAAAGCTGCTGGAGAAATACGCAGGACATAGTGATGGCGATGCTTTAGATTAGATGATTGTTCAAAATAACCTATTGAAGATCTGGAATCTTTCATAAATGTAAACTCTGATATTACACTGCATACATTTTTCTTTAATAGCTGTGCACACAATACACATCGATGGATGGTCCTTATACCAAGGACGAATGTTTCCGCCACTACTTAGTGCAGGTTGCCAGCTTGAACAGGGCCATGACGATTCACTTTCGGGTCGGAACCGTTGACAACCTGCGATAGGTGCAACATCAGGACCAATATTACAGTCCTTTCAGAAGGTCAACTGTTCCTTTTTGATTGGAATTCCTCATCTTCTGATTGCTTTTATTTGTGAAATTAAAATGACAGTAAACTGGCTAATTTCAATGAATTGCCTCAATACTCTCCCCATTTTACCAAACCTTCAGAGAGAAAAATTATGGACATCTGGCAGGGGAATTAGCGATAAATACACATTTCTGTATGGAAACGGCTTCTGGGCAGATATCTGTTGAATGGAAACAGGCAGAAGATGGCAAATTTATCAAAAATATTTTGTCGATAACAAAGTAGCAAGAAAGGTGGATGGAAACTAAGCTACAGATTCTCATTAAAGCATGTGGCACATCATATTTGGCCCAATAGTAGTAGATGGCTTGTCATCTTTATATTATTTTGATTTTCAGAAATTTGAGAAGAAATACAAGGCAGAGTTGGCGAAGGGGTGTTTTTCTAAAGACACTCAGTTCGAGTATGCATGGTGTCTGATTAGGAGCAAACACTCAGAGGACATCAAGAAGGGAATCGTGCTGCTCAATGGTAACTAATACATGAGTTCAATGAGAAAGTTACATTTTGCTCAGCCGAGTCAGATGTGGAAGATCATTAGTGTGCAAAGATCATTATTGGCTGTCATGTCCTGACGACAAAATGTCATTTGCTTGTAGGAATGTCTTCTCAAGTTGCGTTATCTTAAATGGACCTCAAAATTAAAAATCTCTCATAATTTACTCATCCTCATGCCATCCCAGATGTGTATGCCTTTTCATTCTGCTGAACAGCAATCATTTAATAAAGATGTTTGAATTATACACCATCTTGTATTCCGCGTTATTATGAGACCTGTTTCTTGCGGAGACTGAGATGCTGCTATCGCAGATAATAATAAAAAACACTTCACGCAGGACTCGCCAGTTTAGTGTAAATAAAGCGTTTAGAGCACTTAAGGAACCGAACTCTGATCACTTCTGTTTCTCTAAGCATGAGAGGGAGTTGTGGAGCACTGAACCGCTCTGAAAACACTGTAACAATGCTCTAACTTAATATAGACTGGACTGAGCAGCGCAAATAAACTTTGAAGGGAGCAGATTATTTATTTATTTAATTAAATTGCAGCCCGTTGCAATTTAATAATCGCACAAGGTCATATCGCGGTTTTGATTTTATTTCAATTAATTGTGCAGCCCTAAGCAATATGATAGGTTAGTCCTTTTTTACTATAAATCTCCACCTTTGACCAGCCCAAACCTGAAATGGGGAAGTGAAGGTGTAGATGTATAGTAAAAAATGAATTAAATATTGATTTCTCACCCACACCGTATGGCTTTCTTTTATGCTGCCTTTATATCATTTTTGAACATTCTGAGTTCTGGTCACCATTCACTTGCATCGTATGGACATACAGAGCTGAAATATTCTTCTAAAAATCTTTGTTTGTGTTCTGCAGAAGAAAGTAAGTCATACATCTGGGATGTGTCTGGGATTTTAATTGTAAATATTTGTTTATATTTATAAAGTCACTTTATTTTTACTTTTCCCTTCCTTAACAAAAATATTTTAGTGCCATTACCAAAAAGCAAAGGAAATTTCAATTTTTCAGAAAATTCCCTTACTAAATTTAATTATGGTATAGCAGAGAAGCACGAAGTCATGAAAGTTGTTTAATATTGTGATGAGGAGGAGGCCGGGGCCTGGCCATGAATGCGCATGGCTGGCCCCAATCGGGCTAATCAGCCATGGAGAGGGATAAGGCCGAACCGGATGCAGCAGTTCGAGAGAGAGAGAGCCACACGCAGCTGCCGTGTGTGTGTTTTTGTTTAAGTTTTCATTAAAATGTTACTTTGATGCTTTGTCCAGTTCTCGCCTCCTCCTTGCCCATTTGAACCGTGTTACAAATATGTTTTAATATGTAATTTTACCATTTTGCATTGTCGACAGGCCTAATTCCTGGCTTATGTTGCCTAATGGACCCTTTTTACACTTCCGCGTTCACGAAGCGGAAGTCGACATAGTTGGTTAAACTACTGTATGGCGACGATTGGGAAGAGAAGTAATAACCTGTACTACAGTGTTCCTTATTGCACTAATTTTAAATGAAAATGTCTGGATTTGTGTTTCCACAAATCTCCAAAAGATGCTGAACTTTGTACGAGCTCGGTGGGTTCACGCAATTAAACGCAAATGAGATTTACAGCAGTCATTCAAAGGTGGAATTGTGAAACACTTTTTAATCTAAGCTATACAAAGTATACAAACGGTATATGAATCACAACCGACACGAGAGTGTGTGTTTGATAGGGTTAAAATTCAGATGGAGAGGGACATGGGCCTCTCCACTCCTTCACATCCTGCGTCACCCCATTTCACCAAGTGCAACTCACAGATTTGTTAACTGTGCCCTCTTTTTTGCAATTTATGGCGATGGATATGTAGATCGTTCCTTTACTACATAAATATGTGCCTACTGATTTAATGCACAATAATATATTTTTTTTATGGACTTACATTCTTACTCGTGCAGACCCTCGAAAAACAACTTGTAGCCTTTTTGGAGTTTAGATTTAACTGTTGATGGACGATGCGTTCAACATCTCCAAACGTAAATGCAGGCAAAACTTTAAAGGACTGAAAACACGTACACCTCGGCAGCGCCCATAGTTGCATTTACCCAACAATGACGACTTCCGCTTCATGGACGTGTGTAAAGGCTCCATTTAATTCCTTGAAATATGTCGACAACAATTGCCCTTTGCAGTACCCTTGCATCTTTTCCCTTCTATTTTTGACATTTCCTTTGCAATACTGAACATGTCTATGTCTAAACTGAATGTAGGCACCAGAATATAATTTAATGTTGGTTCATGGCAAATTGAATATTCCTAAAATGGAATCTTAATTATTATTAAGACTTTTAGCTTTTTATATCGTCTTCTTACTCAGTTTAGAGCAGTTTCCTTGTTTATTGACATTATTCAGGGGAGACAGTATATTAAAATACGGCTGTGAGGTATAGACAAAGTCTTTGTTCACACCGCAGATGAATGTGGCCCAAAGACATGGTGTTGGATTCGGCGATTCATTTGGATTACACGTACAGTAAATGATAAACTATGCACATGAAAAGATACCAGACAGTGGTAGATTTATGTAAAAGTGTTTGCAAGGCAATGCAGTTCTGAATAATTATTCGTGAAACATAATTAAATAATAAAATAATGTACAAGTTGGAAAGTCAGATTGTTTTGAGAATGACCCTTATTATATCCCATTCTTGAGCTTAGTTGGTAGTTCCATTTTACAACTGTAAAAGACTTGACTTGCCGATATATTATTTGATAAACTGTATTAAATAAATACAAAATAATAATGGTTAATTATAATTGAATTACAGTAATGATATATTTTGTAATCACACCAGGGTTTGTTTTATGCATGCGGTTCAGTTTAGGAGTTTCGGCTGTTTAAACCAGTATCTGATATGGACTACATTTCAAATTTAATATGAACAACCTTACAAAAAAATAATTCAGATTTGAGCAGAGTTGGGTCACATTCGGCTGCATAAAATAAACCTGTTCATCCAATCTAGATCATATATAATGTTCACCACCCATGTTTTCTGGAATTTTTTTGTGAACCAGATTTCTTTTGGCATGATTGATATGAAGTTTCATCATCTGAATAATCAACATGAAGATATTAAACTGTACAATGCACATCTATCCTTCACAGCCTCATTTTCAGTCATAAAAATGTAAATACCAGAGTCTACCCTGACTAAGATCTCTTGCCTCACAATCAAACAAGAGTGGGGTTATATTATCCAATGTGTGAATGTTGTGAATCATTTGTAGCACTTGAAAACTTAATAGTGCAATAAAATCTATAAAACCACTTGAAAAGTTTGTAAATGGTAATCGAAAGAATAGGTTCCATTTTTATTGTTGCCCTTCATGTCATAATATGCCATTTAAACGGCATCCTGTCAGTGGTGTAATATTTTAATTGCCTATCATGCCACTCGGCAGCTCCTCAAACAACTTCCCGCATGATTAATTTAAGACTAGATATTGCAACTTCACAATAGTTACATTTAATGATATGTTTTTTTATCTGAATGACAATGATTCATTATTTTCTGTTAGGAGGGACAATGAAGAGGTTATAAATGTTATTGTTTGACAAAGTCAGACTTTTGTGTAACTGAAGTCCATTAGTTTTAAGAGTGCAACTACAATTAAACTTTGTAGTTACACATTGTGAGAATCAATGTTTAAAGTGTTATGGGTATTATTACATTCAATTCAGTACTAGTGTTAATTAATTAATATATTAAAAGGTAGTTCACCCAAAAATGAAAATTCTCATCATTCACCCTAATGCTTTCCAAGATGTGTTTGACTTTCTTCTGCAGAGCACAAATGTATATTTCAGCTCTTTAGGTCCATACAATGCAAGTGAATGGTGACCAGAACTTTCAAGCTAGAAAAAAGCACATAAAGGCAGCAGAAAAGTAATCCATAAGACTCCAGTGATTTAATCCATGTGTTCTGAAGCATTTGATTGCGTGCATGAGAAACAGATCAGTATTTAAGTCCTTTTTTTTTGTAATTCTCCACTTTCAGATTTTCCTTGTGTTTTTGGTGATTTGCATTCTTCGTGCATATCGCCACCTACTGGGCAGGGAATCAATATCTTTAGAAGATATTGATTTAACCGCTGGATTCTTATGGATAACTGCCTTTATGTGCCTTTTTTGAGCTTGGAAGTTTTGGTCACCATTCACATGCATTGTATGGACCTACAGAGCTAAAATTATCTTCTAGAAATCTTGATTTGTGTTCAGTAGAAGAAAAAAAATCATACACATCTGGGATGGCAGGAGGGTGAGTTAATGATGAGAGAATTTTCAGTTTTGATTGAACTATCCTTTTAACATGATACATAAAAAAATAAAAAATGTTTTTTTGACTAAATATGGAAATAATTGAAATTTCTCTTATTAGAGCTTATTCACAAGGGCACCAAAGATGACCAGCGGGATTACCTGTTTTATCTTGCTGTTGCAAACTACAAACTCAAGGTGGTTAAGAAAGCCTTTAATATTTACATCACACACTTGTAGTTTAAATGACTTTCCAACACTTATGCTCCACTTTTATTCACAGGAGTATGAGAGAGGTCTGAAATATATCAGGACTTTATTGAAGAACGAACCTGGAAACGCTCAAGCTTTAGATCTGGAAAAGCTCATTCACAAAGCCATGAAAAAAGGTGAGATGAAGCACACGTGTTTGTACAGTATGTGCATCCAGTCATATATATATATATATATATATATAGTTGTAAAACAACTCTGGAAATATTCGCTGTTTATATCACTCCACTTGACTGTGATTGTGTTGGTGTTCACGAGACGCAACGGTTGACCATTGGTCTGTTTCAAATTCCTTTTGAACTATTTTCCTTTGTAGGGCAAGAATTTACAAAAATAACTGGCTATATAGAGCATAAAAGTCTAGTTCCAGAAGTAAAAATCCCATGAATCTTTTTCCATAGGCAAAATCAATTTTTAACAATAAATCAGAAACACAGTAAAGACCTATCATGTGCTTCGAGGTTGTTAATCGGTGGTATATGCTAATGTTAAAACTATCAGTCCACATTATTTCAACTGAATTTTTTTAAGTATTGTGTTTAATTGTGGAATTCCTGGTGAAGAACTGCACTACCATTATCCTGAGACGAAAACATCCACCAATCAGAGAACCGCTGCCAACAAAGTGTACCAAACAAGCTCTGCAGCTTCTGCCCACTCCCATGATGCACTGCGAATGATGCAATCGAGTCAATGTCCTTACACTTTCAAACTACTCATATGTTTGAAAATATCTAAATATTTTTCAAAACATTTTTCCATGTAATAATAACAACTTTAAATCAATAGTTTTATATTTTTCATAATTTTTAAATTGGATTATGTCTTTTGCAATGCTTCATGGGATTGTAGTTCATTCCCTCATGAACTACGTTAAGGACAGTGCTGTGAAAATATATTTGCCCCATCCTGATTTATTTTTGTGTATATCTCATACTAAATTGATTAAAAAATTCAAACAAAATCTTACATAAAACAAAGGCAGTCTGAATAAACACAAAATACAGTTTTTAAATGATAATGTTATTTATTGAAGCAAAAAAGTTATCCAATACCAACTGGGCCTGTGTGAAATAGTATTTCAAGTCAAGTCAAGTGGTTTTTATTGTCGTTTCAACCATATACAGTTAGTACAGTACACAGCAAAACGAGACAACGTTCCTCCAGGACCATGGTGGTACATAAAAACAACAAAGGACCAACACAGGACCACATGAGACTACACAACGAAATAAAATACCTATATAAACTACCTATATATACCTATATAAAGTGCACGTGCAAACATGTGCAAAAAGTACAGGACAGTACAACAAATTACTGACAATGAACAGGACAATAGACAGTGCAGCGCCGACCAGTACTCAGTAGTGCAAAAAGATGACAGTTTCTAAAAATGTAAACATAACATACTATGAGATAATGTTCTATGCACATAGCAGTTATTGAGGTAGCAGACAGTTATAAAGTGACAGTTATTAAAGTGCAACTCAGGACACGTGTGTGTCAAACCAGTCTCTGAGTATTGAGAAGTCTGATGGCTTTTGCCCCCTTAGTTACTAAATCAGCATCTAAGTTCAGCTGGGCTAGACAAACCCAGACCTGATTACTGCCAGCCCTGTTCAATCAAATCAACACCTAAACAGAACTTTTTCAACAGCATGAATTTGGCTAAAAGGTTTCACCAAGTAGCACACTATGCCAAGGTTAAAAGAAATTCCAGAAATGACGAGGAAATATTTGATTGAAATACAGTCTGGGAAGAGTTACAAAGTTAATTTAAAGGCTCTGGGACTCCAAAGAACCACAGTGAGAGCCATTATCTCTAAATGAAGAAAACTTGGCACAGTAGTGAACCTTCCCAGAAGTGGCCGACCTTCCAAAATTCCTCCAAGAGCACAGCGACGACTCATCCAGGAAGTCGCAAAATAACATCCAAGGAACTGCAGGCCTCTCTCGCTTCAATAAAGGTCGCTGTTCATGACTCAACTATCAGAAAGACACTGGCCAAAAATGCCATCCATGGAAGAGTGTCGAGGCGAAAACTACTACTAACCCAGAAGAACATTAAGTCTTGTCTGAATTTTGCAAAAACACACCTTGATGATCCTCAAACCTTTTGGAATGTTCTGTGGATCAATGAGTTGAAAGTGGAACTGTTTGGAAGACAGTTACATCTGACGTAAATCAAACACAATTCCACAAAAAGAACATCATTCCTACAGTCAAGCATATTGATGGTAGTGTGATGGTGTGGGGATGCTTTGCTTCAGGGCCAGGATGACTTGCAATAATTGAGGGAAACTTGAATTCTGCTCTCTACCAAATAATCCTAAAGGAGAATGTCAGGTCATGGGTCTATGAATTGAAGCTCAACGCAACTGGATTATGCAGCAAGACAATGATCCAATGACAATGAATCATAGGAGTATGTTCACCTCTCAATGGCTCACAAGAAGTGAGTTTTGGAGTGGCCTATTCAAAGCCTCGAACCCGCTTGTAATGCTGTGGCAGCATCTTAAATGGGCAGTTCATGCTCGAAAACCTTCTAGTGTGACTGAACTAAAGCAGTTCTGCAGAAACGGAAGAACACACAATAGAAGAGTGGGCCAAAATTCCACCACAACGTTGTGAAACACTGATCTCCAGTTATCGGAAGCGATTGGTTGCAGTTGTTGCTGCTAAAGGTGGCACAACCAGCTATTTAGGTTAAGGCAGTTATTTTTTCACATGGGTGATATAGGTGTTGGATAACTTTTTGCTTCAGTAAAAAAAATATATATATATATATATACTTAAACTGTATTTTGTGTTTACTCTGGTTGCCTTTGTTTTATGTTATATCTTGTTTGAATATCTAAAATAATTTAGTAAGAAAAATATAATGGCAAATACTTTTTCACATCACTCTACACTGTTACTTGTATCAAAGTTTTAAATGTTGTGATTCACCTCGGGTCTGGTTGGTTTTCGTTCATGGCTTAGAATGTGTCTAAAATGCAACTTTCTCAATATTAACGTTTTGTTTATAGAACTGCAGCATTATGCCAATTCACAATTGTGATGCTATTCAGTTCAAGAGCACTCTTGTGTGATATTATATTGTACATATCTGGAAATGGACTAATATCAGCATGTTTATGTAGTTTTCACATGCCTCGTCACTTTGTATTCAATGTGCTTCTGTTTCTCATGTTCTCCAGATGGACTTGTTGGGATGGCAATTGTTGGTGGAATTGGTCTTGGTTTGGCTGGTTTGGCTGGATTGGCTGGATTGATGGGTCTGGTTGGTTTAGCTGTGGCTAAGAAATCTTAAGACAATGAGCTGAGACACATACTTCATGATGCCTTATAAGTGAGGATGTTAAGACCTGTTTTAGGTTTGGAATGAAAGACCTGCAAGTCAGTCATGATGACACTGACAGAAAACCAATTAACCATCTGATGCCTTACTAGTTTTTTAAGAATTCCTCTATATAAGGCCAGTGCATTTTAAACTAAATCAGAACTCCCTCACACTTAAAGCATAATGACCAGAGCAGCACCTCTTCACATCTCTGTTAGAGAGAAAGAGCTACAACAATACATGTTTTTCAGTTAACATTAACATTGAACTGTTTTAGCGTTTTTTATTCATTGTCCTTGCAAGTGTCCCCTCATTGAGTATGCTAAAAAGCATCCATGGATCAGCACATATTCATTAAACAAAATTTTTAAGATATTGATGTCTATTAAGATGAAATGTTATCGGTTTCATTTGTATTCATCTAACGAACAGGTGTATATAACCTTAACACCAGATATTCACACTAATGGTCAAAAGTTTTGAAACACTTATTCTTTATTATATATTTTTATAGTAAAGTCATCTAAACTATGGAGTAACATAATTGAACTATAGCAATTATGTTGTGACTAAACAAAATCCAAAATAAATCAAAACTTTAGTATTTTAGCATCTTCAAAGTGGTCACCCTTTGCCTAGAATCTAATAATCATAATACTCTTGGCATTTTCTCAAGCAACTTCTTGAGGTATCACCCTGGGATGCTTTTTAAACAGTATTGAAGGAGTTCCCATCTATGTTGGGCACTTATTGGCTGCTTTTCTCATCAATTTTAAAAATGTATTTTTTTAAAATAAAATTTTAGTTTTATACTGAAATAAATGAATATATTGGCACAATTATATTTTTGTCTACAAATCTCATTTAAAACATTTAAGCATACGCCTTCAGATCAAAAGATTTTTAAGATCAGAGAAACATATCAGTCAAAAGTTTTGACCGGTTGTGTGTATATATATATATATATATATATATATAACTGGATTTCTTTTACTTTCTAAGTTTAAGACCATACCAAACGAATGTCCTTGTATACGTCTTCTTGTGCTTGTATTTGAAGAGTTTTTAAAGCAGTTTAGAAATGTAATGTAAAAAACAAAAACAAGTATACAGCTGTAACAATGTAAATTAAACCTTCCAATGATGCCTAGGCCAAATCTTTTAGTTAAAAGCCTGACATGTATAGTTCAAATATGTGTAGCCATAATAAAATGCATGTTTTGTTCTTGCACTAAATCATAAAGACAAGAGTTTGTCTCATGGTGTATTCTGTACGAGGAGTATCAGATTTTGTTTGTGTTTATGTCTTTATAACAACAATGCATATTGCCAATTTTAAACACAAGCACCAAATTAAACAATTAAACCCCATGCTCTACATGTTTGAATGTACTTCATTTTCACTCTTGTCTTCACTCAAGTTTGATGTAGGAATAAATGTATATGGAAAGTTGATTTGAATTCAAATAAAATGTAAGATTAAAGATAGAAAACTTATGAAAATGTGAGTAGTGCTTGCACATGTGAGACTCGTTGTCACAATGCTAAGAGCAATGATGTTTTGGGCCGTTGGCAGGACATTGCAATTCTTTTGCTATGGTTTGTCCCAAAATATTTATGATATTCTTAAAAACTAAGTTTATTCTTAAACTTAAAATAATATGAAACATAATCAAACAGAGACACACATGCAGTGCGGATCGGCTCTTCTTTATCTTGCTCTCCCACTGATCAGCTGATTCAGCGCTGGCTGTGCACCAAAACGGCCTGGCCATGCCCCCTCATCACACTCTTTCCCCTGCCCGATTCAGGCCAGGGCGCCACAGGACTGACTTACTACCCCCCAAACCCCTGTAATTACTGTAATTACTTTTTCATAAAACAAGTAAAGGGATTACTGTTAAATTTTCATTCATTTAATTACAATTACTTCAGATGTAATTGTGTTAAATATTGTATAGACTATAAAACAATTCTTTATAAAACAATTGTGAATTTAACATCGAAATGTTATGTCTAGTGTTAAAATGTATGTTTTCTAATTTAATGCAGCCCCCTTAAATTCATTGACCAGTTCATGAATAATGCATTTTATTTTATATAATTTATTTGAAAGAAATAAAAGAACAGTTTCATGTCTATCGCTGTGTTTTTCATCTGGTTGAGGTTGATAAGGGTTTTAGAAAGTAATTAGTAATAAGTAATACAGTTACTTTTCAGACAGAGTAATTAGTACAGTAATCAAATTGCACTGTAGAAGATGTAATTAGTAGTTAGTAATTAATTACTTTTTAAGAGTAACTTACCCAATGCTGATTCTGATTACTAACTATTTTAATTGTTACTGTAGTGAAATAAGTTACTAATATTTTGTCATTTTAAATACGTAATCACTGTTTGCATGGCAATTGACAGGGAGAGTGTTACTATATAATGTGCATTCATAATTAGCATGCTAGCATTCACGTTGGCTCATTTTAATATTTTCATTATTTAAAGTACTTAAATTGAGATTACTTGTTAAATTTAAGTTCAGCCAACGAGTTATGTTTAACGTTAAGTGCTATCAAAATGTACGAGTTAGCTTACTCAATATTTAGTTAAGAGCAACATGCATGTTTAGTACACAACTCAAATCTGAAAGTTATTTTATCTTAAACTTGGGAGTTTATTAACTTAAAAAAAAAAAGATGTATCTGATTGCCTCAATAGGTTTTAGTATTGGTTTTATTGCTGTGGCTCTGCCAAGTCTGTGTTTGAAAGTGTGACATCATCAACACAGAGTAGAAATCAATAAGAGCTTTGTCATTGTCCGGCAACTCACACTCAACTGGACACAAAGCTAATAAAAGAAAGTCCCTCATATTCACATTTATGAAGGGCAGATTTTCCAATATCAGAGAGATTTAGTCAGTTTTGAATGTCTCTTATTGTTTACCATCATAGCTATCCGCTTATCTTTTGTTTCAAAGCTAGTTACATAGCCAGAGCACAATTCATTGAGGTTTTAGGAAAGCATTTAGATCTACAGTTATATGGCACTTTTAACAAATATGGTACTCTTTGGTGCACAATGATAATTTTTTTTAAAGCTTCAGAGTCACAAATTCCATGTTTTTTGTTGTATGAGCTATTGTGTGTTTAAACTTAAATCTGAGATGGAATTAACCATCCTATGGTATTGAAAAAGCGCACCTCCCTTTGGAATTTGCAATACATTTTGACCAGAAGGTTTTTTTTGTCTGATGGCTTGTTGTAACCTCATTTTATATTTTATCACAATATATGTATTTGAATATGCTGTACATTTAGATATTATCAAACGTCTAGGTTACGGATGTAACCTCCATTCCCTGATGGAGGGAACGAGACGATGTGTCGAAGAAGCGACACTAGGGGTCTCTCTTGAGAGCCTTTTGCATCTATGAGAAAAGGCCAATGAGAAATTGGCAGACAGAATTTGCATGTCCCACACCAGGACATATGGGTATAAAGGGAGGGAAATGTGTCTGTTTCATTCAGGGTTTTTCTGAGGAGCCAACAATGAGGTTTGGTCGCAACAGCGACGTGGCCGGGAGTAAAAAACGTCTCGTTCCCTAACCTAGACGTTCCCCATCTGTCGCTCACTTCGATGTTGTGTCGAAGAAGCAACACTAGGGGTGCAATTTAAATCACGCCATGCACTGAGCCGTGTACTGCTGACACAGGAGCTTACCTGAAGGAAATGGTAGGAACCTTGGGCACGTAGCCCGGTCGCGGTCTTAGGATCACGTGAGTGTCTGCCGGACCGAACTCCAGGCAGATGTTGCTGACAGAGAATGCTTGCAGGTCCCCGACCCTTTTGATGGAGGCTAGCATGATTAGGAGGGCCGTCTTCAAGGATAGGGCCCTGAGTCCGACTGATTCTAGCGGCTCGAAGGGGGGTCTCTGAAGGCCCAAGAGGACCACAGAGAGATCCCAAGAGGTGAACAGGCTCGGCCGGGAGGGATTTAACCTCCGGCCAAGCCTCTTAGGAACCTGATAATTAAGTTGTGCTTACCCAAAGACTTGCTGTCTACTGTGTCGTGGTGGGCCGCGATAGCAGCTACATACACCTGCAAGGTGGAGGGGGACAGCCTCTCCTCCAACCTCTCCTGCAGGAATGAAAGCACTGACCTAACTGCGCACCTCTGTGGGTCTTCAGCCTGGGAAGAACACCAATTTGCGAACAAGCGCCATTTCAGGGCGTAAAGTTGCCTGGTAGAAGGGGCTCTGGCTTGGTTGGTCGTGTCTACGACAGCAGGTGGTAGATCAGCTAGATCTTCTGCATCCCGTCCAGGGGCCAGACGTGGAGGTTCCAGAGGTCTGAGTGCGGATGCCAGAGTGTGCCCCGTCCCTGAGAAAGAAGGTCCTTCCTCAGGGGGATTTGCTAGGTAGGGGCTGTCGTGAGGAGTAAGAGATCTGAGAACCAAGTCTGAGTGGGCCAATAGAGAGCCACTAGAATGACTTGTTCCCCTGTGCAATCAGGCTCACTGGGGGAAATGCGTACTTGTGCAACCCCGCGTGCCAGCTGTGTGCCAGCGTGTCTGCCCCGAGGGGAGCCTCTGTTCGGGCATACCAGAGCAGGCAGTGGAAGGTCTCTTGGGAGGTGAACCGGTCTACCTGGGCCTTGCCAAACCGTTTCCAAATCAGCTGGACTGACTGAGGGTGAAGCCTCCACTCTCCACTGGGCAAGCGTTGTCGTGATAGCACGTCCGCTACCACGTTGAGGTTGCCCGGGATGTGAGTAGCAACTTGAGTTGCTGCTGGCTCCAAAGGAGGAGACGACGGGCGAGTTGTGACTCGTGAATTTATGTACGCTACCGTGGTGGTGCTGTCTGATCGGTTGAAGACATTTTTGCCCTGAATTAGCGGGAGATAACTCTGCAGGGCAAAAAGTACAGCCAACAACTCTAGGCAGTTGATGTGCCAACGCAGCGGGGCCCCTTTCCAACGGCTCGCGGCTGCGTGCCCATTGCACACTGAAGGGTGAGGGTCGAAATCCCTTGTCTCTTCAGTTATATCGATACATATATAAAGATGTATTGATCACTATGTATCTATATTCTGTTGCTTAAACTTCTTTAATAAAGTGATGAATTAACTATATGCATTCGCACATAATCAATTTTATTTTTCTTATGCATAACTGAAATATACTTCGAATCATATGTGTGTTAAGAGTTAATTTTTGATTTCATGCACATTCCTTGAAGCCTCTCTCTCTGTTCTGCACGGAGGCTGACTTGAAGGTCGTCTTGGGAATAAGCTTGAGATGAGACACCAGGGAGAATGTTAAACATATGTTCCAGATGTATTCTGTGGTTGATTTTTACCTGTCCATGACTAATTATATGATTTAAAATCCTATGTGATAGCACTTGAATAAGTAGAAGTGTAAATTTTCTCTTATTATTTCTTTCCTCTCCTTTGCCTGAGGGGTGAATATTTCTTATCTCACTGTTTTGGTTAAAATGACCTGATAAATGTGTGCTCTGGTTCCCTTAGTGCGCAGAGAAACACTGTCGTTCGTCAGTGTTTCGTGTGTGAGTATTGACCTTCTACCCAGGTTTTGAACCCAGGGAGACACAGCAGGCAGACTCGAAGACGCCCGAGACCATCTGCGAGGTCACTTCAGATGTAAATCTCAGGCCAGGACGACAATTGCGCTGATTAATGTTGATGTGCTATAGCTATCTATATGTTGTGACTTTATGCTCTGTTAGCCAATCAGGAGTGAAATAATAGAATGTACTCCTTGCAAATGGTATAATTGATGTAAGATTTTGTGTAATGTATGAGTTAGCTTTCGATCTCCTCGTGAGACTTTGCCTCTGGCTCTACCAATTTCACTGCAAACTATTCTTCAGTAAATTTTGGATTCTTTAATTGAACTTCTTGACTCCTGGTTTTCTTTCTCCATATCTGGTCTGGGTTATAACTGTTAAACCCCTAACAGTTTGGTGGAGGATTTAGCGGGCAATCACTCCGTGGTGACATCTCTGGCAAATCAGCAAACAAGGTAGGAAGCTTTTTATTAATTGTTAGGGCTGTCTGACTGGAAGAGATTTTGAAGGGAGCGGAGAGCTTCACTCCGACGAGGCGTGTGAAGAGTAATTTAATTATACTATTGAGAGTATAAGAAGTCGCTGAGAGAGCTGTTTAAGGGGCAACAGCAAACAGCGCAAGTGAAACGTGCTCTGTGAGGGGGCCCAGTTGGGCATGGGTGAAGCACCACCCCGGCAACCTGCTCAGTCTCTTCCAACTCAGATAGGGGTACCCCGAGCTTAGTGAATCAGGCAGTTAGGGATTCAGATATTAGTTATAACATAAAATAAAATACAATAGGGATTGTTTTGCCAGGGATGCATCAGGAGCGGTCCCAAGTAAGTAAATAAATTGTGACCCTAATTGGTATGGATCAGTATATGTGACCAGGATGTTTGTGAAGAATACTTTGTGGTGAAATTGGTAGAAATCCAGTATTGTTGCTGCTATAGTTAATTTATCCACGTCAAATATTTGCTGCTAAAATCTTTTCGGTAGTGATTTTCAACTGTGACCAAGAAAAATGTCTGATAAAGGGAATTTTATGAGTAGTTCTGACCAAAACGAGCAGGGCACACGCTGTAAACAGCTCTGCTCTGACGAGCTCAAATCGAAGAAATGTGCATGAAATCAAAAAGTTAACCCTTAGCGGACTGGACAATGTTTATTCTTGGGCTGTTCTTTTCTGAGAGGGAGCAGCTGTTGAATGGACATGTGTCAGATCATAACTCCTTTTATATCAAATTGATGAGTAAGAATATTTAGATTATAAAAGGAGTGATCACTTTAAAGCGATTGAATTGTATTTGGGAAATCACATTATCTGGACAAACAATAAAGCTTTGAGTGTATTGCGTTAAACTGAAGTCAAATAAGTTATTGAATTTTAAACCAAGGGTGTATTTAAGATAAGTGTTGTTATATTTAGGCTGCAGAACAAAAAAGACGCTGATAGGGCCAAATATTTATCCGTGTTTGCCTATTCATGGATTTGTAAACTGGGTGGTATACCTTTAAGCCATGAAGAGGCAATTCCAAATATGATGGACGGATGGTCTAGTTTGATTGCCCAGCGAGTGGCAAAAATTATTGGGCAGGAAGTCGGCTGTGATCTGGGTAGTTTAAGTAAGGGTTTGGAGGCTGTGTGTGAAAAAGCGGAAAGTGCTGTGAAAGAGGAGACAGTTCTCCGCCCTTCCTTGGCCCCCACCTTCTCTTCTCAGACTGTTCAGGCGGCGGCTGCTTTCAGCGCTGTTGATCAGACTGATAATCAGAACGATGGGCCATATGCTGAGGCGCGCAGATTGTTGAATGTGGCTGTTTCGCGCCCCCCACCTTATAACTGTCAGTGGAAGTGGAAATGAGTCCCCGCAATAACATAACCTGCTATAATTGTGACGAAAAAGGTCATACCTCTAGAGATTGCACCAAGCCTGTTGCCAGATGCAGAAATTGTAACAGAGAGGGCCACATTGCTAGACATTGTCGAAGTGGTAAACAAAAAAAAAATCACAGAAAATGAGAGTGTGAAATTTTAGAAGATTTTCTGGGCAGAAAATGTGTGTGTGTGCTCAGCTTGCCTGACAGAAAAACAAATGCAGTTCTATTTTGATAGCAGGGAACACTGAGACACTTTATCAGTGATCAAGGCCAAAGAGCGTTCAGCCTCAGTCACCATTCACTTTCACTGAAAAAAAAAAAAACACAATGAAACTGAATGTGGTCTGCTGTGAGCAGATGTGGGCCCCTGTGTGAGAGAATGCATTAAAGCAACAGATTGGGCTAAATAAATGCAGGCGTGAAACACAGCAAAAGTATAGGAGCATTTATGAAGATGAATGTGGTCTGAGGTGTTCAGTCTCTAGCAAGCTTCTTAACATTTCATTTTGTATTCCAGCTAGCCGATGATGAGTGTGAAGGATGCCTTATTTTGATTGACACAGGCGCGACTGTATCAATTACAGATCTCGATCTTGAGATCACTTCTAACACTGTGTAAAAAGCCACTGTATTGCATACTTTGCAGATGATAAGTGCAGATTTAACAATTTGGCTCATTGTTTCTTTAATTATGAATATTGACTGGAGGCATTTTGAGTTTATTTCTCTTTATTATTCTCTGTGGGTGCTTGGCTGCAATGAAACAATTCGCTTATCTCAGAGTGGCCCCCACCATGACCGAAAATGTGCAGTGGCAGGATCTGTTAGTTTAACTGAGACTCGCTCTGAGTGGAAGTTTATAATTTCCAAATTCCCTGATGTATGGGCCAAAGATAAATATGATTGTGGTTTAGCACAGATTCAGCCACTGAGCATCCCGGCCCTTTGCATGAGGCTAAAAGACAATATCCTTTGAAAAATGAGGCTCGGGAGGGTGCTGAAACTGTTGTTGATGAGTTATGCAAACGGGAATTGTGATCCCCTGTGCTTCCCCCACTAACTCTCCTATGTGGCCTGTCAAAAAGCCAGATGGGAGCTGGTGTTTGACCATTGATTACACTTCTCTGAATGCAGTGTCTGAGAAAATGCACCCTCTGGTGGCCAACCCCGCAACTATCCTACACGAGATAGGATCTGAACATTGTCTTTTTACTGCTTTAGACATTTCTAATGGTTTTTGGACTTGTCCCCTAGCCAAGGAGGATCAAGGCAGATTTGCTTTCACCAGCAGGGGTCGCCAATGGACATGGAGTCGTTTGCCACAAGGTTTCTGCAACTCACCCACACTGTTTCACCAGGTACTAGCATCCTTCATCGATCCGGTAAGAAAACAAATTGAGTGTGACGGATCTGTTGTCCTACAATATGTGGATGACATTTTAATTGCTAGTCCAACCAAGTTCAAACATTTGACTGCTGTACAGACTATTTTGAATGCCCTCCAAAACGGGGGATTCAAGGTTAACTTGAAGAAAGCACAGCTAGCACTGCCTGAAGTGACTTATTTGGGGCAAATTGTGGGTGTGCACGGCAGACGCATCACTCCTGAACGAGATAAAGCTATCATTGAACTTCCAAAACCAAACACGGTCACTGGTCTAAGGCAAGTAATGGGTCTTTTGAATTATTGCCGCCAGTATGTTTCTGAATACACTGAACTTTCTAAACCACTCACAGAGGCTGAAAGGAGGAAAACCTGGATCGGAGCTGATCGACTGGACTGAGGAGATGGAGGAGGCGTTTGTGAGTATCAAAGAAACTCTTGCTTCCTCCCCAGCATTACGTCATGCCGATGCCAGCAGGCCGTTCCATCTATGGACATGGGTGGGAACTCGATCCTATTCAGCGGCCCTGGGTCAACGGGTTCCAGGAAGAAACTCCTATGGGATGGTAGGATATTATTCTGCTCCTATTCCTGTTTCAATGGCAGGACAGCATCCATGCCTGTTGATATGCGACTGTGCAGAATGGGCTGTAAAGATTACAGAGGACATTGTGACTCATCAGAAGGTGATACTGCACACTAGACACCAGATTTTTAAACTGTTAACAAACACTCGTTTAGGCTCTATCTCTAATCAAAGACGAGCTAAATGGGAGGCCACTCTCTTGAGTAAAAATGTGGATATAAATATTGACATTGAATCTGCTATCAACCCTGCCTCCTTACTTCCAGAAGAAGGAACTGCACACAACTGTGCCCGACTGATAGAGACAGACAGCCAAAGCCCTCTTCAATCTGAACCACTTTCTGATGCCATGACGTTGTTCGTGGATGGTTCCAGCTTTCATGAACAGGAAAACGCTTCACTGGCTGGGCTGTTGTAAATGAACATGGTGAAACTGTTGACTGTGGTTCTCTTTCAGGAGGAGGGGCTCAAGTGGCCGAGCTGGTCGCATTGACACGAGCATTGCAGTATGGCCAGGGGAAACGAGTCAATGTTTACACTGACAGCCGTTATGCATATGGTGCTGTTCATGACTTCGGCCCTGTGTGGAGACGCAGAGGATTTCTAACCACTGCCGGTCTGCCGATCTCTCATCAACAGCAGGTTAAAGAACTTGTGAATGCCTGTGATCTTCCTGCAACAGGAGCAGTTATCAAAGTCACTGGACATGCAACGGACAAATCTCCTGAGGCCGCAGGAAACCGAGCTGCTGACACAGCTGCCAGAGAGGCTGCAATACGGACTGAGACTTGTGTGAGTGTTATGGCTCTTGCTCCTCAGGAGAGTGAGACCCCCAGAGACATTTTTTAAACTCTATGATGAGGATGACCCTGAAGAGATAGAACAATGGACGAAATTAGGAGCTCAGAAGAATGCAGAAGGACTGTGGAAATTTAATGAGCATTTTGATTGTCCTGTTTCTGCTCGAACTAAACTAATGTCTTTGTATCATGGTTTGGCACATGCAGGTCCTGAAAAACTACATGCAATGATTTCCAAAACCTGGTGGTGACCACGACTGAGGGCTTCTTGCAATGATTTTTGTAAGAGATGTCTAGTATGCCTTAAGGTTAATTCTTCTTCTAAGCTGAAAATTCCCTTAGCACATGCCCCTCGACCTCAAGGGCCGTGGACACACCTCCAAATTGATTTCATAGGTCCACTGCCCCCTAGTGGAGTTTTTACATACATTCTAATGATTGTTGATCTGTTTTCCAGATGGGTTGAGGCATTTCCACTGAGAAACTGCACTGCAGATGCAACCGCCAAGATTATGTTGAATGAAGTTTTCCCAAGATGGGGTTTGCCCTTTCAAATTGATTCAGATCAGGGTACACATTTTACTGGGAAGGTGATGAAAAATGTCATGAAGTTGATGGGGGTGAGGCAACACTTTCACATTCCATTTAGGCCCCAATCTAGCGGATCTATTGAACGCACTAATCGTGACGCTTAAAACTTCATTGAGAAAGAGATTGTTGGAGTGGGGGAAAGGGTGGCATGCGGCTGTCCCAGCGGTTTTGTTAAGCATGAGAGCCAGCCCTAACAAGACTACACAGCTCAGCCCGTTTGAGGTAATGACAGGTCGCTACATGCGGCTGCCCTGGGATGCCCCCTTGCAACATGAGGGACCATCCGGGCCTTTGAAAGACACTTTACAAAATTATCTGAAAGCTTTGGATGACAGTCTGCGAGACACACGGGTTAGTGTTAGCACACGACAAGCAGATCGAGATAATTTTGAGCAAAAAGACATGCCTGCTTTGCCTGAAATAGGTGACAATGTAATGCTATGGCGGGAGATAGTTTCCCCCTTAGGTCCGAAATTTGATGGGCCTTATCAGGTGGTATTGACTAACACCTCTGTTCTACTGGACAGGGGTGTTTTGGGTACAGTATGGAGACATTGGTCACAGGTGAAACCACTTGAAAAGTGTAACAACTTACTACCACGGGATCATTAAATGTCTGTCGTGTATGTTAAAATTCTAGAATTCTAGAACAAATGTTTTATCATTACAGATGGCTGAATCCGACGACATACTGAAGCTGCTAATTCTTCAAGAAGAAGTGCGTAGTGAGAGACGACTGAAAGTGAAACAAGCTTTCATCCGATTGGTACTTCCGCTCTCGTTGGTATTTTTAATTCTGATCGCTTTATCATTTTTGATGTGGATTCAAATTTCAATTTGGACAGGGAGATTCCATGCATTTTCAACTCATTGGGATTGCGAGGAGATCGATAACCGTCCATCATGGGTACAATACCCATGTCTAAATTCAACTGAGGGTCTAAATTTAATTCCGACTATGTACCAAAAGGTAAATGATCGTTGTTATCCTTTGGACGGAAATGAGACAGTGACCTATTGGCTTGGTCACTCCCCAAATTATCCCGATACTACCCTCATTATGCAGAAAGGTCGGTGGATGAGGAGTGGAGGCGTTGACCTGTTTGAAGGAGATTTCAGTTCAATGAGCTGGATTCCTGACTACATAGCTCGTGAAAACATGAGTGCATGCTCTATACGAATGGATATGGTTAATCGATATTTGTTAAAATCTAGGAAAGGTGAGAGTAGAGCAGAACGAAGGAGGCGTCAGGTAGCAGATGTGAATGACTCCCACATGATTTTAGGTGGAAAAGCAGTGAAACTTCCGTTCTACCCAAGTGCTCCTGATCCTCGCCACATCATGTCATACTATCTTCCCAAAGCTAAGAATGAACTTGGTTACAACAAAGTAGTTAAAGATGTAGCCCTAAGCTATATATATAGCAATATTGTGATTAGAGAAGAACCTGGGTCTGATGAGTATCAAACCGCAATAAATGATAAGGATTTGATGAGATGGGGAGTGTTAGTCCCAACTACATGCCACATGATCCGATGGGACACTAATAGGGCTTACGGTGCAGTCTGTGATAGGTTAGGACGGATAGATAAAATTGACAAGGACAAGTTCGATCTGAATGGCAGTAAAAATGGTTTGCCTGCTATTAATGCTTTGTCCCTCTCTTGGCCCAGGTACACTAGATTCGATGACCCTTGGAAGGAGACTGCACATGTTGAGCGTTGTTTAGGTAAAGAAATTCAAAAGTGGTTTGTTAAGATGTTTCCTCCTGGAGATGTTGATAAATGTAGAGAAATTTCTGAGAAGCTCACCGTGTGAAGATGATGGAGATACCCTGGGAGGTGTGTAATGCTTCTTTTGTTAAGTCAGGTTACACTTGGGCTAGTTTTTCTGACGTGTTACACCAGTATGAGTTTGCTAGGAACCTTGCTAACAAAACTGTTTTCAACATGGATCACTTGCATGATTACCTTGAAGATAAATGTTATAGTCCTACATCGATGGCTTATAATGTGACAGCCTGGATGCATTTGCAAGTGTTTAAACTGAATATTGAAATAGTGTATACTCGAGCAAAGACTAGTCTGGTACCTTTAAAGTATGAGGAGCTGTTGTGGGACAATTATAAATCATTTCAGGTGAGGATGTGGCCTCAGTTGTCCGATGTAGCTATTGGAGATGAGTGGTTTGACAGGGCAAAACAATTTAGACAATTTCTGAGTCCAATTCCTTCAGTACAGGAAATCAGAGATCTAGAGTCTAAGACTCCATCAAAGGACTGTGCTAAACACAGGTTGACACACCCCATGGGTCCTGCATGGCGTCCAGTTGATAAGAGTAAGAAAACTAACGAAGCAGAGCTGTCTCTTTGTGTTGCAGAGTTGAAGCAGAAGACTGAATATTTTCCTCGGTTGAAGGCGCCACCAGCTCGGCAGAAATTTATCACTGCATTTCTGGAACAGATAAAAACTAATGATCCATTTGCAGGTTATGAGTATTTGAATTCTGTATGGCTTAAATCTAAGGGCACTCCATGGTATACCGATTCGGAAACCTCCGTCTGCTATAGCAGTAGCATTGGTTTTGGCTTTTTCGTTAGGAGCAATATTTACTGACATGACGGAAACAGTGGAGGAATATGTAGAGGAAGCCTGGGAGGAGTTTGTGGCTGCGTCAGAGGATTTGGTCATGGGAGCTGTTAAATATGTGTTATATGCTTTCGGAGCTCTTTTGGGAGTGGGTGTCCTCTGCCTGTGTGTGTGGATGTGTGTTCGTTTCTGTTTTTCTTATGTATGCAGGTCTGCTTGCAGTAACTTGAACCCTTCCGAGGAGGAGTACCGACTGAGAAAACTGACGAGACGCTTGAAAGAGAAACTTAAGAAGGATAACATCCATGCCCTGTTGTGAGTGGAAGGTGGTAGAGCCTTTGCGTGGGGACTGGGAATTTTTAGTATCCAGCATGTCTGCAATGAGGCGAAGAGACAAGTGTGACCCATCAGGGAAGCATGCGTTACCACTCCACCTTCGTTAGTGACCTCACTTGGTAGACCAGACGTGGCGGTATTGGACCCCACATTGGTCTAAAACGGGGGACTGAAGGGTGAGGGTCGAAATCCCTTGTCTCTTCAGTTATATCGATACATATATAAAGATGTATTGATCACTATGTATCTATATTCTGTTGCTTAAACTTCTTTAATAAAGTGATGAATTAACTATATGCATTTGCACATAATCAATTTTATTTTTCTTATGCATAACTGAAATATACTTCGAATCATATGTGTGTTAAGAGTTAATTTTTGATTTCATGCACATTCCTTGAAGCCTCTCTCTCTGTTCTGCACGGAGGCTGACTTGAAGGTCGTCTTGGGAATAAGCTTGAGATGAGACACCAGGGAGAATGTTAAACATATGTTCCAGATGTATTCTGTGGTTGATTTTTACCTGTCCATGACTAATTATATGATTTAAAATCCTATGTGATAGCACTTGAATAAGTAGAAGTGTAAATTTTCTCTTATTATTTCTTTCCTCTCCTTTGCCTGAGGGGTGAATATTTCTTATCTCACTGTTTTGGTTAAAATGACCTGATAAATGTGTGCTCTGGTTCCCTTGTGCACAGAGAAACACTGTCATTCGGTCAGTGTTTCGGTGTGTGCGTATTGACCTTCTACCCAGGTTTTGAACCCAGGGAGACACAGCAGGCAGACTCGAAGACGCCCGAGACCATCTGCGAGGTCACTTCAGATGTAAATCTCGGGCCAAGACGACAATTGCGCTGATTAATGTTGATGTGCTATAGCTATCTATATGTTGTGACTTTATGCTCTGTTAGCCAATCAGGAGTGAAATAATAGAATGTACTCCTTGCAAATGGTATAATTGATGTAAGATTTTGTGTAATGTATGAGTTAGCTTTCGATCTCCTCGTGAGACTTTGCCTCTGGCTCTACCAATTTCACTGCAAACTATTCTTCAGTAAATTTTGGATTCTTTAATTGAACTTCTTGACTCCTGGTTTTCTTTCTCCATATCTGGTCTGGGTTATAACTGTTATACCCCTAACAACACGGCACCCCAACCCAATTTGGAGGCGTCTGTGGTGACCAGGATGTGTCGGGACACCTGCTGCAAGGGGACTCCTGTCCGTAGAAAGCAGAGGTCTGTCCAGGGTTTGAAAGTTTGGTGGCAGGCAGGGGTGATGAGCACACGGGGCATGCTGCGGCACCATACTCATCTCGGGACTCGAGTCTGGAGCCAGTGCTGAAGCGGTCTCATATGCATCAACCCCAGCGGTGCGACCGCCATGAAGGATGCCATGGAGGGGGCTGGCAAACTGAATTGCATAAATGAGTCGAATGGTCTTGGCCAGCCAGCGTGATGGATTGGGAAGCGAGAGCAACGTGTCCAAGCTCCGTGCTATGGGCACTAAGGGGACGATTATTTTTGACGCACCCGGCGGGGCTTCGCAGTGGGGTGGAGTAGGTAATGTGGCGTCGGGAGGCAAAAACACGTCCCGAGCCTCTGGTGCTGATAGAAGACTCTAAGCACTTACCTTGCTCTGCACACCCAGCGGGGGGTGGGTTAGTGACTGAGGAGGAGGCCCTGCGGAGGCGTCCTCTAGACTTGTCAGAACCAGCCGGCCGGGGGACAACAGTCGTAGGGCTGGAGGAGAGAGGTCTGCATCCAATATGCCGGGACTGTTGAGGTGTGGCGGCAGAGTGCCATGAGAACGGCATTTGCTGGCCAGGTCACCCAGAGACAAAGGGAATTGATCTTTTATTGAGAATGTGGGTACCGCAGCCCAAAGGGGGTGTGGCAAAGTAAATAAACTTAACTGAAAATTCTCCTCCCGGCCCTCAACCGGGGGATGGAGTGGTCTGCTTACCAGCTCCGGAGCAAACATCTTGGTCCCTGGGTCGTCTGTCTCAGGAACGCTTGGGAGCCTTCTGGGTCCTCGAAGGGGTTCATGAGACGGGGGGTGCGCCTCCTGTGGGGTGCTCCACGCTGGGGCTGTGAACCGGGCCCAGGTTGAGGCGGAGCTGTGTGTTTCTTAGGTGCCGCAGGAGGACATCCTTGGCAGGCAGACGGGGCACGGCCCCGTCAGGACTACCCAAGTGCAGATTTTTAAGAGCCTTGGCCTTGTGGATTTGCAGGAGGGCCCTGGCATACAGGGCGGAAGTGGCCTATCTGGTGGCGCTGTAGGCTTTGGAGGTCAGTGAAGACGTCATCCTACAGGCCTTGAAGGAGAGCACAGGGCGACCTCGCCAGGTGGCGGCATTCTCGGGGGACAGAACCCGGTCGCATTTGAAGTTCCAGTAGTGTCTGGCAAACAGAAGACGCTTGAGATTGTTGTTGAATGAGAGCAGAGGCTTTTTTCTTGAAACTCTCCCAAACAACTTGTGGTGTTTTTTTTTTTAACCTGAGATCAATTGCTAAAGTAAAGCATTTTTTATCTAGTGAGGATTTTGAAATTGTAGTTCATTCTTTTATTACATCTAAGCTTGACTACTGCAATTCTTTATATATCGGTCTCCCCCAGACTCAGCTTGTCCGCCTACAGTTAGTGCAGAATGCAGCGGCAAGGCTTTTAACGGGGTGCTGAAAGAGAGAACATATTACTCGGTACTGCAATCCCTACATTGGCTTCCGGTCAAATTTAGGATTGATTTTAAAATTCTCTTGTTTGTTTACAAGGCATTGTCAGGCCTTGCCCGCAGTACATCAGAGATCTTATAGTTCCTTACTCTCCTTTTAGAGTTCTCAGGTCCTCCGATCAACGACCTTTAAAGGTACCTCGTTGTAATTTAAAATCAAAAGGAGATCGTGCTTTTTCCGTGGTAGGTCCCAAACTTTGGAATAGTCTCCCATTCCATGTGAGATCAGCTCCATCGATTACAACTTTTAAGTCTTATTTAAAAACGTATTTATTTTCTGTAGCTTTTGAATAATGTATGTCTGTTTTTTGTTGTATGACTTTCATGTTATTATTCTGTAAAGCACTTTGGGGCAACGTCTGTTGTTTAAAAATGTGCTATATAAATAAAGTTGCTTGCTTGCTTGCTGGTGATGTAGGTGATGTCTGATATTTTTTTTTTAAATGTTTTAAACTTTCTAACCCCAAGACCCAACTAATTTCTGCAATTCTCCAGCTCTGATCCTTGGAGATTCTTTGGCCACTCGAACCATCATCCTCACTGTGCGTGGAGACAATATAGACACGCGTCCTCTTCCAGGTCCAGTTCTTAAGATTAGATTAGATTAGATTCAACTTTATTGTCATTGTGCAGAGTACAAGTACAAAGACAATGAAATGCAGTTGATTGGGATTCTTAATTATTGCCCTTTTATTTCTTATAGCCACTTTCCATTTTATGAAGCTCAACAAACTTTTTCCACACATCAGAACTATATTCTTTAGTCTAATACACTGTGACTGATGTTTAAGGGAATTTGGCCTGTGTGTTACCTCATATTTATACCCCTGTGAAATAGGAAGTCATGGCTGAAAATATCATGTTCTTAGTCACGCAGGAGCTCTAAAAAATGTAAAATATGTATGGTAATATACTTCAGATATATTTTACTCATAAGAATTTCAATATTTGTGGCCAAAATATTTTTAAGAAAAATATTTATTTAATAATGAGATATTTCCCCTTTCAATTGACTTTTGTGAATATTTTGAACGAACGATCAAAAGGATAAACAATGCAGATTTTTTTTCACATTCTAATTTGCTCATATTTACTAAGGGTTCCAATATTTTGGCCACAACTGTAGAGGAAACCATTTTTATTAAATGAGGAATGCCATAGGAGGGTTAACCTGAAAAATAGGTCTTCAAATGTCTATAAACCATCTTAAAATGGTGATTTGGGCATATTCCATGTCAGAGGTCTTGACCTACTTGACATATCCAACAATTAAAATCAAACAACAATGTTACACAAAATAACATAATATGTAGAATTGATATTATATATGTTACCATTGTCAAATAAGAATATAAAAAAGCACCTGAAACTATACTTTTTTTCCAACCAATAGTTAGGTTTGTAAATAGAGGTGTTTAACTTATTTTTTCATGGAAAGTGACGTGTAGTCAGTGAATGCCTGAATATTTTCCATCCAATTTTCCACTTTCCAGTGTCAAGGAACATTACATTGTTTTGTAATGGGGGGAAATCATGCTGTTACAATATGTGGGATGCAACTTAATTTGACATTTTTGGTCATTATAATTAATAAATTACATTATTTGGAGCCTTCGTACATCATGGCAGGAGGACATTAATATGTATATATTTCTATTAATTTTATTTAATAGAAATATATTGTAGTGTTGGCTGCATTTATTATACCCAACCATTCAACCCTGTTACCCAAATTACTGTCAAATTATTATCAAATAAATATTTTTATTTTTAAAATGAAAATTTGGTCTGTTTAATGGTAATGATTTTGATAACAGGATACGATAAAAAAAAAGAAAAAAGTAATATCAATATATGTATTTATATACAGTATACATATACATATACATCTTGTTCATATAATATCTATTTGAACGTCCTGAGGTTCACGATCACTAGTTTCTGAAGTATAAGCACTACTGTTCGCCACTTATTGAACAAAAAACGTACATTATTTCATTTTTAAAAGGCCCTATTTTGTACCATATTAAGTGTGATAAAAAGGTATGTCTGTGAATATTAAAATTAATAATAATGTCTATATCTCAGTCTTAAAGCTAGAAAGTGATAGAAGATAAGACATCAAAGGCTTCCTTGTCTCAATATCGTAATAACCAATAAACTGATAACAAATTCAGCAGGACATGTGCATACACAGCAGATAAATTCATACAGTATATTCATTCAGTAATTCATAATTTGGCTTTGCCTCAGGACCCAGATTTGGTCATCAAGTGTCGACCCAACACATTGCCAAAATTGTTTATCATACAAATGTTCAAATTTGTCCTTTATATATTAACCGTTGAAATGTATCACAACAGCTGCATTGACTGAACAATATCATTAGTATGAACCTGTTGAACTCACTTCAGGTAATGAAATCAATATGATAAGTAATCATGCTGTTAAATAAGGGCGCCAAGATTTATGCTTGCCATTCATTTTAATGCTTTTATTGGATCACTTTTTGGAATCACTGAACTTTAAAACTACAACTTTTTCCATCTTAAATCATCCTCTCTTCATCCTCAGTAAACTGAAAATTGAATATTTTCTCAAAGATTCAATAGTCTGTTAAAAATGCCACCAATCTGCACTAGGAAATGTCCCCTCAAAAAGCTTTAGAGACAATACATATGCAACACAATCAGTGTTGAGTAAGTATTTTTTTTTAATAATTTGTAATCATATTACTTCACTAATTAATTCACTGGAAAAATAATCACATTACCAATTACTTTACATTTTAAGTTACTTTCTAACATACAATCGCTCATCAAATTCAAAATAATGGCTATATGGCCTCCTTGTTGGTTGATTTGTTAGGGGGCACATGCAAACTGTACACTTACTGAGAACCTTATTTGGAAAACAATGGCCCCAATAAAGTGCCCGACGCTGTCTTCTGCTGTTGTAGCCCATCCGCCTCAAGGTCTGATGTGTTGTGCATTCTGAGATGCTATTAAGCTCTGTACAATTGTACAGAGTGGTTATCTGAGTTTCGGTAAACTTTCAGTCAGCTCGAACCAGTCTGGCAATTCTCCATTGACCTCTCTCACCAACAAGGAATTTCTGTCCACAGAACTGCCCCTCACTGGATGTGTTTTGTTTTTGGCACCATTCTGAGTAAATTCTAGAGACTGTTGTGTTTGAAAATCCCAGGAGATTAGCAGTTACAGAAATATTCAAACCAGCCCAACTGGAACCAACAATCATGCCACAGTCAAAATCACTGAAATCACATTTTTCCCATTCTGATGGTTGATGTGAACATTAACTGATGCTCCTTAAGATAATTGCGTGAATAAGTGTCATTTATGTTTTAAATGTAATCTACTTAAATAATACTATTTAAGTAATAGGTGTAACTAGTAATATACTTAAAAGTAATTGAAAGTCAGTACCTGTAACGATAATTCTAAAATGTAATGTATTACGCTAAATATTTGGCTTAAAAGTAATCTGATGACACCCAACACTAAACAGAATACACAGAATAAACTATACATTGTACAGTAAAAATATTTAACAGGGGAAAAAAAGAAAGCCATATATTCATATTTAGTCCCTCCAATGCAAACAGCACATAAGGGTCAAAGATAAGGCATTGAAGCACATATTTAACTATTCTTTGAACATGTTAATGCTTAACAGCTGGAAATGTGCACATTTTTCAAACATTCATCAATCATTACACATATAGAGGGTTGGGGATTAATGAATACATGTAATGGGATTACGTATTTAAAATACAAAATATAAGTAACTGTATTCCACTACAGTTACAATTTTAATCATCGGTATTTAGAATACAGTAACACTGAAAATGTATTTTGATTACTGAAGAGATTACTTTGCATTTTATTGTCAATTGTTTCATTTAATATTTAGCCTTTCAGATGGAAAACATTTATACATATAAATGATGCAATCCAAAGTGCATTTGAACAGCGGTGAAACACTTTCTTATGAAGTGATACATTCATACGAGCAGACAGAGAAATAAGTTTGAAGAAAGTTTGGAGCAGCAGAAATAGAAATAAACCTTGTGTGAATTGTTAGCTTTACGCTAAGCTAAAATGCTATTTCTAGCCATTTTACATGCGCATGTTACCAGACACGATCATATTTTTATCAAGAAAATACATGTTAGATCATAATTTCTTTTTTCTAGTAAGACCTTTGATGTTAGGGCAAAAATCATATTCTTGTTAATATTTTTTTTCCTGTAAAAATATAAAAAAAATCATTAAAACAAGATACATTTGCTTATCTTGCTTTAGAAACAACACTGCATAAGATATTTAGGTTTTTCAGAGAATGTATTTTTAAAATGTGTATTTGCAGAGTTCTATAGTCAAAACAAGTGAAAAAAATCTCCCAGCGCTGAAGAAGTAATCCAAAGTATTTAGAATACGTTACTGACCCTGAGTAATCTAACAGGATATGTTACAAATGACATTTTACAGCATGTATTCTGTAATCTGTAGTGGAATACATTTCAAAAGTAACCCTCACAACCCTGCCCATATACATGTATGGATTTCAAACAATTATATTCTAAACATTCATATCTGACACTGTTTGTCTTTCTAAAGATACTCCTGATTAACTAATGACTCATGTTTAAAATGATGTTTTATAGTGTAATCAGATGCACGTTTGTTTTCTTTTTTTTTAAACAAAGGTTTTTTAGAATACAACAATAGTGTGAGTTATTTTCTATTAATCACACATAACTTTGACAACTCCACAATAAACAAATATTGTCTACTAAACTGATCTTCAGAGTCTACATGGGAATGCTGTCAGGCCACAGGATGGCAAAAATGTTCATGTATTTATGTAAAAAAAAAATTAAAAATTGTTTTGTTCTGTGCTTCTTCGGACAACCATCTACTGTGGTGATTTAAACAACCTAAATATGCTGATGTGAAGAATCTACAGTATGATATAACATCAATATCTTGTTTTATTCTCAAAGAACCATGTATCAAATTCAGTAATGGTTCATGATAAAACGAGGGATCTTTTCATATTTAAATTTATACTGGAGTTGAACACAATGTGGAGTGAATGAGCAATTCATAAATTATGGGCGATTGAACAGGGTTAGTCATGGTCTGTTGTATAATAAAATCATAAAAATGTCCTTAATGCTCGTTACAAGGTTAAATTCCATTTATTGGTGGAGTATGTTATGGAATGCCGTAGTGTTTTTGAAGGTATTTTTCAGAGCTGCTTAAGACGCTTGGAATATCCATATCCTTTCTTTTTCTTTAATTTGCAGCCTATTATTTCTGGCCATCGGATTTAGTGCCAAAGTTGTACAATTGACCCTTATTCAGTTTTTTCTTTATATATATATCTTTATTATTTTTAATTCATTTATGTCTAAGTTTAGCTAACAGTGGTGTTGAAAAAGTGATCTGGCATTGATTTGGGTACTTCAGGCTTATCTAAGAAACCTTACCTATGATCCTTGGAAATTGCAGGAAACACAAGAGAGCATAAACTGAACCACAGTCATCCAGAACACATTAGAAGAACAGAAGACCCCGAGAGCAATGAAAAACACACTGCAAATTATTGCACTCGTCTTAGGTTTTTTGGGGTGCATGTGTACTTTATTATCATTGCATAATCACTACTGGAAAATGTCATCGACAGATGGTAGCGTCATCACTACCGCCAACATCTTTGAAAACCTCTGGATGTCCTGTGCAGATGACTCCTCTGGTGTTTACAATTGTTGGGATTTTAAGTCCATGTTCGCTCTACCAGGTAAACATCATCTATGTACACCGTTATAGTAGCTACCTATGACTCACAGTATTAATGTTGTTGCTAAAATTATACATACAATTTGCTTATATATATATATGTTACAATTAAAATGTACATTTTATTTATTTATTAATTGGCCATTTTAATCTCAGCAAGGCTTCTTTCCTAGTCAAGTAAAGGTATTATAATAGTGTATTTATTTTTGCAAATAATTTGTGTTCATAAAGACTGTTCTGTGTTTGTGTATGAAAATGTTCTGTTTAGAATTAGACCTTTCGAAAGTAGCTAAAACATAAAAATGAAGGTATTTAAAAGACAATATTCCAATCCAAATGGCCAACTTTTATTGGGAAATTATATTTAAAAAACATTCACAGTAAGTCACAATGTTACACTGGAGTCAGAAGCCAAATCAACATTGTGTTCTAGACAGTCTTGGGGTAACACCTGTTGTGGCATCCCTCGTTGAACTAGTTGATAAAGGGGGAGGGATGGGATGGGGATATTAACCACTGAATTTAAAGATATTTCCTATCATCATCAATCCTTTGGTGAAAGCATTATAAACTAAGATCCAGCCTTTGAAATGCACAGAAACTTTTGGAAACTTCATGCATCTGTTACGTGGGATTAGACGACCGATAGCCTTTTTGCATCATTTGAAGTCAACATTTGAAAAAACTGTTTGATAACCAAATAACCAGTAACAATATGGATCCTGTTGTCGAGGCATTGGGTTTTTTCCTCGGTTTTCTGGGTTGGGTGTTGGTCGGAGGTGCCCTCCGAACAGGTACTGGCGGGTATCAACCGTGGACGGCAACATTATTACCAAATCAACAATCTATAAAAACGTCTTGAGCAACTTATGGATGTCTTGCATGTATTGTGCACAACTGCCGTGAATTCCCGTCTTTGCTAGCATTATAGAGATAATTATTGATGCATTGCTTATTTCTAAACAACTAAACTATATAGATCACAATATTGTATAGATATAGGCAATTTATGAGGTACTAGTTACGACACACTGAAAAAAATATTTATAGTATTACCTATAAGAACCTATAGTTTTAAACTTTGTGTCTTAAATTATATTGTTGGTAATTGTCAGAGGGTTTTTGTTTTCCTTGGCATTTGATGGGCTTTTTTATAGGGCACAAAACACATTTACATGCACGAAATGTAAATTAGCATAAATATTTGTTAAATTACTTTTGATTGATAAGATCTGTCAATAACTAAGATGTTGAGCAAAAACATCTGGGTTACTATTGTAACCTCCGTTCCCTGATGGAGGGAACGAGACGGTGTGTTGAAGAAGTGACACTAGGGGTCTCTCTTGAGAGCCTCACGCATCTCTGAACTTGAGAAAATGCCAATGAGAAATTGGCAGGCAGAATTTGCATGTCCCTTCCCCGGACATACGGGTATAAAGGGAGGGAAATATGCATCTGTCCATTCAGGTTTTGCACTGAGGATCTGAGAATGAGGTTCAGGAGGTTAATCCACACAGGGGCCAGTCCTGTGGAGCACCTATTCCAGTACAGAGTAGTTTCAGTACCCGTAGTGGGTCTGGTCGTGGAATTCCTCCGCTGAATTTGTGGACCAGAGAGCTTGGGAGGAGTCATCCAGGGAGGCGAGTTAGTGGGATCTCCTGGGATAAGAGCACATATGATCACCTCAGTGGAGGGGAAAGGTGCTAGGTGCAAGCGGTACACCCGGTCAGTTGTTCCACGTTACCGAGTTCTACCGGCTCGGACCTGAGAAAACATGTGACGAGACCGACTCAATCCTGAGATTGTCAAATCTTGTGAAGGGATTGGGGTGTTGCCCAGCCCGCTGCTCTGCATATGTCTGCTAGGGAGATGCCATTGGCCAGTGCCCACGAGGATGCCACACTTCTCGTCGAGTGTGCTCAAACCTACAAGGGGACGGGCACGGCCTGGGTGTGATAAGCATCAGCAACCCAGTGGGAAAGCCTCTGTTTGGAGACAGCGTTGCTGGACTGTTGAAGTGTGGCACTGGGTTGCCATGAGAACGGCATTTGCGGGCCAGGTGACCCAGGGAATGGGGGAATTGCTCTTTTATTGAGAACGTGGGTACTGCCGCTCGAAGGGGGTGCGGTAAAGGAAATAAACTGAACTGAGGATTCTCCTCCCGGCCCTCCACTGGGGGACGGAGTGGTCTGTCTACCAGCTCCGGAGCAAACGTTTCGCTCCCTGGATGCGTACGTCTCAGGAACGCTTGGGTGCCTTCCGGATCCTCAAGGACGTTCGGGGGACAGGGGGCGTGTGCTTCCTGCGGAGTGCTTGAAGCCTCAGGAGGACGTCCTCATCGAGCAGATGGAGCACGGCCTGCACTGGTGCAGCGGCGGGGCATGATGTCCGTCTGTTTCTTCACCGCTGAGAACTGCTGGGTGAACTCCTCCACGGTGTCGCCGAAGAGACCGAACTGGGAGACTGGGGCGTTTAGGAAGCGTGCTTTGTCCACGTCCCGCATCTCGACCAGGTTCAGCCAAAGATTATATTCCTGGACCACGAGGATGGGCATCGCCTGCCCGAGTGTCCGCACTGTGACCTTCGTGGCCCTGAGGGCAAGGGCGGTCACTGAGCGCAGTTCCTGCAACACGTCGGGGTCAGGACTATCCAAGTGCTTTGAGTGCCTTGGCCTGGTGAACTTGCAGGAGGTCCATGGCATGCAGGGCGGAGGCGGCCTGTCCAGCAGTGATGTAGGCTTTGGAGGTCAGTGATAACATCATCCTACAGGCCTTGGAGGGGAGCACCGGGCAATCCCGCTAGGTGAGGTGAGCTGCTGTCACCCCGAGCCAGGACGGAAGTCAAAGAGTGTGCCGGGGCGTGGTTGGTTCGTGGGGATCTACCCAGCGAAACTGTGCCCGCTGCCATCCCCAAATCGCATAGATCCAACATCATATGCTCTACAGAGATGAGTGGAACAGTAAGTGACTGCAGCTCGCTGATCACAAAACCACTCGGCTCCGAAGAAAAAATCTGAATGGACAGACGCATATTTCCCTCCCTTTATACCCGTATGTCCGGTGGAGGGACATGCAAATTGTGTATGCCAATTTCTCATTGGCCTTTTCTCAAGTTCAGAGATGCGCAAGGCTCTCAAGTGAGACCCCTAGTGTCCCTTCTTCGACACAACGTCAAAGTGAGCGACACACAGGGAATGAATGTCACTTTTTCAGGTTTTATATAAATGCAATTGTATAGCCAGCATAACAATAGCTAAAATAATAGACTTTCACAATACAATTTTAATAAGACAAAGTTTCATTTTGACTGAAGGAAATTATGTAGAACTCTTTGGAAATCAACAGTGTTTGTGCTCCCATAATGACCTTCACAGTCTACTCAGACTATTGAGGCTACGCCATTAGAAGTCTGCTCCACTTTTTCATGTCGAAAATAAACTTACCATCCCTGCCCTTTTTTTTCTCAGGTTATATCCAAGCATGCCGTGCACTAATGATCACGTCTATTGTGATGGGCTCTTTCGGACTGGTGGCGACTCTTGTGGGTATGCAGTGTTCCAAAATAGGAGGGGAGAATTACATCATGAAGGATCGGATCACAGGAATCGGAGGGGTCTTCTTCATACTGCAAGGTAATTATGTCACCAAGTGGCATCTATTCTTGTGGTACTGGTGTAGGAAATGTCAAAATGTCAACCGTTAATGTCTAAGCACGAAGATACGATGGATAAACTCCAGGCTAGCCTGTCTGAAAACTAAATTCATTGACATTTTTCAGGTCTGTGCACCATGATTGCAGTGTCTTGGTATGCTTCCAAAATCACTCAGGAATTCTTTGACCCACTTTATCCTGGAACAAAGTAAGTGGAAAATGTGTCGCCTAATGAATTAGAATGTAGAGCAGTTGAGAATTATTATTATTATCTATTTTTTTTTTTTTTCAGTTAAAATGTGTAGGGGAGATCAAGGTTTTCACATGGGGAAGTTGTCACAAGGGCTATTTCTCAGGAACTACAAAGTTTTTAATCTAACTACACAATGCTGATTTGAAGCACCTAGTTTAAAACCCTCTTAATTTAAGATATATTTGGATATCCTATTTCAATATCATATTTTCAGCTGTTTGGTATACAAGTAAACACAATAAATCCACTCACGTTTTTATTCAAGCTATGTATACAAGGGAAAACTATATAATGAAGGTAGGTTTTAGTCAAAAGGTTAAACTGTGTTTTGAGGGCTAGAGCATGTTTTTAAATGTCAAGGCAAGTTGTCATATGTTTTAAAAGTTAGAAATGTATTCAGTGTATTAATTGCAATCTTTGTTGGCAAAACAATGGTTTGATACTGTTCTGTTTCAATTTAGCTGAAAATCCCATATATGTTATTAAAAAGCATGTTCCATTACGATATGGAAATGCCTCAATTTTAAGTCACAGTATGTGCCTACAGTGCATTTATACAGTGCAAGTATTCACAGCGCTTCACTTTTTCCACATTTTGTTATGTTACAACCTTGTTCCAAAATTTATTAAATTCATTATTTTCCTCAAAATTCTACAAACAATACCCCATAATGACAACATGAAAAAAGTTTGTTTGAAATCTTTGCAAATTTATTAAAAATAACAAAACAAATCACATGTACACAAGTATTCACAGCCTTTGCAATGACACTCAAAATTGAGCTCAGGTGCATCCTGTTCCCTTTACAAAAAGCTTCACTACGATGCTGCGCTGCTAAGCACTACGGGGAACAACTCTAGCTGTGAACCGAGCTGAAATAGTGTGTGTAACACGTCAATGAACATTGACCGGAATTTATAGCCTCGGCTGATGTAATCATTAGATGCACCTGCGGCCAGGCTATAAATGGATACGTCACCAGGTGTCGTTTGAAACTCTTTTTTCAGAGCGATTCTGTTTCTGTGTGTTTCACAAACCCTGTCAAAACTTTCTTTCCTCTGTTTGGTATTAGAATCAGTTAGGCAGTGTGCAGTGAACGTTGTTCTCTTTTCTCTTCTGTTTAGAAAATATTATATATATATTTCTAAAAAAAAGTAAAAAAAAGAGAGAATGACTGAAAGCCGCAAACGGTGCATGTTCCCCTCTTCTCGCTCTATAGCTGAAGACGACACACATCAGTTTTTGCTGTTTGTTTGGGGGTAAGAGCACGCTGCTCTCGCGTTGCAGCAGGGCGGGTGCAAGCACTGCGATTTGCTTTAACAGGCAGAGTGCGTCGTGCTCGCCTCGCTTGCTTCCGGGAGTCAGCACTCACGAAAAAAAAAGATTGTTCGTGGGGCTCTTGCATGGATTTGGCTGAGGAGCAAGAGACGGGTTGTTCCCTTTCTCTCACTTTCTCCCCAAACCCAGCTGGTCCTTCACATGATCTCGAAGCGCGTTCCGACGCTTCTTCGGATCATGAGGTGGATCGCGATTCTCTTCCCGCATCCGAGTTTTGCGTCCGCGAGAGAAAATCTACGGAGGAATTGCTCGATGTTGTTACTCGTGCGGTTGCCAGATTGGACTGGCCACGCGAAAAAGAGACCCCCCAAATGCTCCAAATTAGGGGATAGATTTTATCTTCCAGTCTAAGAAAGGGAACGCCTCATGGGTCCCTTCCCTTCTTTGATAACCTCCATGAAGAGCTTTTTCGCTCATGGAGAACCCCTAAAAAAAATTAAATAAATAAATAAAATAAAATATATATATATATATATATATATCTATATCTATATATATATATAGATATATATATATATATATATATAGATATATATATATTTTCTTCCCGTGTTCACATACCCTCGACGTCATTATATTCGACTATCGTGGGTGCTGAGGCACGGGGGTATTCAGTGATGCCGCCGGTCGAAGAGACGCTTGCGGGCTATCTCTTGCCGGGCTCGGCATCGTCATCGTCACTTAAGAAGCCCTCACTCCCCTCAAAGCCTTGTAGGACAACCTCCACTTTAGTGGGAAGGGCTTATCAAGCAGCAGGTCATGCTGGTGCTGCTCTGCACACTATGCTGTTTTACAGGCGTACCAGGCTGACCTCCTGGATGACCTGAGTGTGGGTTCTGCGCTTGACGAGCAAGCCTCAGACCCGCCTCGGTCCTGACTGAAGGGAGGCTCAAAAGCAAAGCGTGGCGAGTCGTGCTCCTCCTCCCAGGGATTGGGGACAGTCTCGCCGCACTCGCCAGCCCCCGAAGCAAGACCTCAGGACTATAAATTCTAGTAAGAGAAAACCCTGACGGTCTTGCGCCTAGATTAGGGGGTAGCTCCACTCGGGACGGGGCGCGTGCGTCACTTCACCCCTCCCGGTACCCCCTCGAAGCAACCTCTTGGTGTTTCGGGTTGCAGAGGCTTCCGTCAAAATTGGGTGTTTTCTCTGTTCCTGCATTTTATTCAGGACGCGAAACACTCGACAACCCCTCAATATGAAGTGTTAAAATATAATACCCATCTCAGAGATCCTGGCAGCGTGGAAACTTCTGCCGGATATATTATTTTCTGTGGGTCTTATAAGGGCATCAGGATTTAATTCACTCGCCGCTTTTCCGTGTTTCAACGGCGTGTTCTCACTACCGTGAACCGGATTTCTTTTTATGTAAAAAAAAAAAAAAACTCATCTCCTGGTTAAAGGGGCCATGGTATGTGTTCCCCTTCCAGAGAGAGAGTTAGGTTATTACACTAAATACTTCCCGTTTCCCATGGAGGGTGAGGGGTGGCATCTGGCTTAGATCTTAAAGCTTGAACTACCCGTGGGTGTTCAAGTCCAAGATGATGCCTGTCAAGACGGTCGTGTCTCAAGCCCTACAACTCGTTTGGCTAGTCACCATCGATCTTATGATGCACTTCTATGCTTCATTTAGAAGTTCTGCCACAACATGGAAAGTTCCTGAGGTTCACTTCCGGGGGCGAAGTCTTCCAGGGTCAGGTTCTTTCACTCAGCCTAGCCCTTTTTACCCGCACATTCACAATGCATGATGTAGTGCTGGCTCCTTGCGACTCCGGGGCATCTGCATTCTGAATTATGTAGACGACTGGCTGATCCTAGCGCAGTTCCAGGAACTGGCAGTTCAACACAGGGACATCGTCTTAGCTCATCTGTTTCTCTGGGGTTGAGGCTCAACGCCAAGAAAAGCGTCCTCTCTCCCACTCAGAACACTGTCTATCGGGGCATCGTATGGGGTTCAATCACAATGCGGGCACAACTGTCTCCCGCTAGGATTGAGTCCATTCAGATCACCCTGAGCAAAGTCAGGCTAGGTCAAGGTTGCACTGTTATCATTATCAACAATTTCCAGGTCTCAGGGCGACCGCGTCCACGGTGATCCCTCTGGACCTTCTGCTCATGAGACCGTTTTTGTTGTGGCCAAAAGCCAGGGGATTTCTTCCAAGGGCCAAAACCCCTAGGCTAAAAAGGGTTATGCGCCTCAGGCTTCGTTCCCTTTCTATGTGGTTCAGACCCCGGTTTTTCTGGCCCTGAAATACCTCCTCCTGAGTCTGCCATGTCTTGGTGCAGGTGGACAATACAGCGGTAGCCTCTTACATAAATCATCAAGGAGACCCACGTTCTTGTCAGCTGTATTTCTGACACGTCGGATTCTCCTTAGGGCCCAGGGTAAGCTCCTGTCACTCAGGTCAGTTATATCCCTTGATGCCCGTATACGGGAGCAGATTTACGGTCCAGACAGAAAATACCAACGGGGGAGTTAAGAACTCCACCCTAAGGTAGTAGTTGCCCAGAGTTCGCCAGCAAGGGTTTTTGCCTCTTACTGATAGCACCGCGCTGGCCGAACAGGGCTTGGTTCTCGGAGCTAATCTCTTCCCTTGACGGCTCGCCTTGGGCGATTCTGAACAGGAAGGATCTTCTATCTCAGGCACAGGGCAATATTTCATCCCTGCCCCGAATTGTGGAATCTTTCATGTTTGGCCCCTAAGGGTACCAACTGAGGGACACAGGGCTTTCTCCTGAGGTTATCGAGACCTTTTTAAATGCCGGGCTTTTTTCACTTGGAACAAGTTTGGGTGAGATCTTAGGGCAGAAGAAGACCTCTTCGCCTCTATGAATAGCGCAATGTCTCCTCTACTTCTCCCTGAAATCACCCAGCCCCCTTGGGTCTGGACGTTAAGACACATACATGACCCAGAATGCATCTGTATGCATTTCTTGCCCCGGTTTCTCTGCTCCCGGGAGTCTTGGCGATGTTCACCAGCAAGGGTCTTGCCTCCTATTAATGGGGCTGCGCTGGCCGAACAGGATATGTTTCTCGGAGCTAATTCCTCTCCTCGACGGCTCGCCTTGGGCGATTCCGAACAGGGAGGACCTTCTCATCCTTGGCCCGAATTGTGAAACCTTTCATGTCTGGCCCCTAAGGGTACCAAATGAGGTTCACAGGGTTTTCTCTTGAGATTATCGAGACCATTTCAAGTGCTAGGGCTCCCTCCACTTGGAACTGATCTGGGTAGATTTTACAGGGCAGAAGAGGACCTCTTCGCCTCTGTTGATAGCGCAATGTCTCCTCTACTTCTCCCCGAGTCGCCCAGTCCCCCCCCCTCGGGAGGGGCTGATCGTAGTAACGCATACCTAGCACAAATGCGCCTGCATGCGTTTCCTTTTACTAAAGTTCTTATTACAGAACCAGCTTACTGCCAGTTTGCTTCAGTTCTGGATTTTCTGTAGAAAGAACTGTCAGCGAGCACTTGCCTCGCCACTGCCAGGTTCTATGTGGCCACTGCGGTTTGCCATGGCTTGGTGGACGGGGTGCCCTCAAAGAGGCATCCTCATTATTGCCCGGGCCTACGAGGCACGCGGTCAAGCTTCGCCAGTAGGTTTTAGGGCGCACTCTACCAGAGGGCTCTCCTCCTCTAAAATCTTGGCTAGAGGTCTCCTTCTGCAGCAAGTTTGTGATGCGGCAGGTTGTCCTCTCCGCACACATTCATTAGATTTTTATAGTTTGGATGTTTTGCCACTCAGGGCTCTTATGCCCTTGAGTCGACATCTCAAGCTCATGTCTGGACAAATTTGTGATGCGGCAGGCTGGTCCTGTCCGCTCACATTCGTCAGTTTTTATGACAAGTTTGTGTTGCGATAGGGTTCTCTTCGCACACAATCATCGAACTTTATGGGTTAGATGCTTTGCTACTCCAGACTCTTATATCCTTGAGTCGACATCTCAGCCCATGCCTAAACAAGTTTGTGATGCGGCAGGCTGGTCCTCTCCGCTCACATTCATCAGTTTTTATGACAAGTTTGTGTTGCGATAGGGTTCTCTTCACACACATTCATCGAACTTTATGGGTTAGATGCTTTGCTACTCCGGGCTCTTATGTCCTTGAGTCGACATCTCAGCCCATGCCTAAACAAGTTTGTGATGTGGCAGGCTGGTCCTCTCCACACACTTTCATCAAAATTGAATGGTTTAGATGTTTATGCTACTCCGGGCACTTATGCCCTTGAGTCGACATCTCAAGCTCATGTCTGAGACCTCTCGCGGTTTTGTGAGTACACTGCACAACCGTAGGGGTCCGGACAGCCCCAAGTGCGGCGGCGTGGGTATTGCGTTCCCCGTAGCGCTTAGCAGCGCAGCATCGTAGTGAAGCTTTTTGTAAAGGGAACGTCTCGGGTTACATGTGTAACCCTTGTTCCCTGAAAAAAGCGGAACGAGATGCTGCGCTGCTTTGCCGCACTGGGACGTCCCAGGACTGCTCTTCAAAAAGAAGTATCTGACAACACCTGGTGACGTATCCATTTATAGCCTGGCCGCAGGTGCATCTAATGATTACATCAGCCGAGGCTATAAATTCCGGTCAATGTTCATTGACGTGTTACACACACTATTTCAGCTCGGTTCACAGCTAGAGTTGTTCCCCGTAGCGTTTAGCAGCGCAGCATCTCGTTCCGCTTTTTTCAGGGAACAAGGGTTACACATGTAACCCGAGACGTTTCCATTGATCGTCCTTGAGATGTTTCTACAACTTGATTGGAGTCCACCTGTGATAAATTCAGTTGATTGGACATGATTTGGAAAGGCACACACCTGTCTATATAAGGTCCCACAGTTAACATGCATGAAGCCATGAAGTCCAAGCAATTGTCTGTAGACCTCCGCAACAGGATTGTATCGAGGCACAGATATGGGGAAGGGTACAGAAAAATGTCTGCAGCATTGAAGGTCCCAATGAGCACAGTGGCCTCCATCATCCGTAAATGGAAGAAGTTTGGAACCACCAGGACTCTTCCTAGAGCTGGCCGTCCGGCCAAACTGAGCGATCGGGGGGGAAGGGCCTTAGTCAGGGAGGTGACCATGAACCCGATGGTCACTCTGACAGAGCTCCAACATTTCTCTGTGGAGAGAGGAGAACCTTCCAGAAGAACAACCATCTCTGCAGCACTCCACCAATCAGGCCTGTATGGTAGAGTGGCCAGACGGAAGCCACTCCTCAGTAAAAGGCACATGACAGCCTGCCTGGAGTTTGCCAAAAGGCACCTGAAGGACTCTCAGATAATGAGGAACAAAATTCTCTGGTCTGATGAAACAAAGAGTTCAAAGAGGAAACCAGGCACCGCTCATCACCTGGCCAATACCATCCCTACAGTGAAGTATGGTGGTGGCAGCATCATGCTGTGGGGATGTGTTTCAGTGGCAGGAACTGGGAAACTAGTCAGGATCGTGGGAAAGATGATTGCAGCAATGTACAGAGACATCCTTGATGAAAACCTGCTCCAGAGCACTCTGGACCTCAGACTGGGGCAAAGGTTCGTCTTCCAACAGGACAACGACCCTAAGCATACAGCCAAGATAACAAAGGAGTGGCTATGGGACAACTCTGTGAATCTCCTTGAGTGGCCCAACCAGAGCCCAGACTTGAACCCAATTGAACATCTCTGGAGAGATCTGAAAATGGCTGTGCACCAACGCTCCCCATCCAACCTGATGGAGCTTGAGAGGTCCTGCAAAGAAGAATAGGAGAAACTGCCCAAAAATAGGTATGCCAAGCTTGTAGCATCATACATAAAAAGACTTGAGGCTGTAATTGGTGCTAAAGGTGCTTCAACAAAGTATTGAGTAAAGGTTGTGAATACTTATGTACATGTGATTTGTTTAATTTTTTATTTTTAATAAATTTGCAAAGATTTCAAACAAACTTCTTTCATATTGTCATTATGGGATATTGTTTGTAGAATTTTGAGGAAAATAATGAATTTAATCAATTTTGGAATAAGTCTGTTACATAACAAAATGTGGAAAAAGTGAAGTGCTGTGAGTACTTTCCAGATGCACTGTAGATAGAAACAGACTATCAAAAATAAACCTACCCGGAGAAATATTCCATGGAGTAAAAAGTGTGACAAATGGCCCAGGTTTCCCTATATACTGTATGTGTAAGTGAATGTGCATATTTAAAAAGGTGACTTTTTTCAATTAAACAGTCGTGCAGAGTGACCGATTAACTTTTAGAAGTACAACATTTCATGTAGTTTCTCCATGAATATCAAGTCATAAAACCATAAAATCTAATAATTAGATAATAAGAATATATAAGATAATAAGATAAATAAGAAAACCTTGTTTTTTAAATGGTTTTAGAGTCTCTTTTGTGGTTTCATACTTTTTTTGTAATCAATGTAATGTTAGTTTCTTAATTTTTAATAAACATCTTTGTGCGCTAAGGTATGAAATCGGAGATGGCCTGTACATTGGTTGGAGTTCAGCCACACTGGCTTTATGTGGCGGCAGCTGCTTACTGTGTGCCTGTAGACTGCATGGCCCAGAAGAAATAAAGTGAGTTTATTATGCAACACATGTCTTGTTAAATGGCACTCGGTAACCATTTCATGTAACAATAATTATAAATTGTATAAGTATCTGCAAAGGGGGGTACAAGGGAAAGGAGGAGGCAAGAACCGGCTTAACAATATAAATAATATTTAATTAAATAAAAAGACACACACAAACACATACAGGCAGGTGCCCGTAATTCTCTCTTTCACACTGCCGTCTCCGGTCGGCCCTTATCCCTCTTGGAGGCTTAATTAGCCTGATTAGGGGCCAGGTGTGTAGCATCATGACCCGGCACCGCCCTCCGACCTGCCACATTATCTTATGTTAGTAACCTACCAGATTAGATTTTTCAGGTTACTACAGTCATGACATAAATGGAATATTCCGGTTTAATACAAGTTTGAGTGATTTAATCACAGTAAAATCATGTTTACTTTAATATTGTTTATGTCTTGTGGCTATACTTTTGAAACACTGGATTTTTAACGTTTACAGATTTGCTCCATTCACTTCCATTGTAAGTGCTTTTTTGAAAGAAAAGAAGGGATGAGTCGAAATATTTTTGTGGCAATCAACATTATGTCAGAAATGCTGTCGATTGAGCTTAACTTGTATTGAACTCGTATCTGAATTTGTGTTCCGTGTAGTAATAATTATAAAACCATTTTTTAGTTTCTATTAATTTTCAACTATTTTGTTTGTCAATTTCAGATCAGATCTTCAGAACTTCAGGACGTACTCCTACCAGCCTCAATCCAGGAGTGCAGATCAAACTGCCCTTGCAACATCCCACGCCACTTCTAGCCAATATGGACTCAACGCATATGTGTAAGGAACAGACAGTTTACTGCATATGTGGGATCAGCCAAGTCAAGATATTACAGACTGTAACAAAACACAGAGACCACACAATACAATGACTTTGTCAAATGCAGTGATTGATAATATTATGTTTATAATAGGGCTGTCGATTTAACGCGTTAATTCGGTGTGATTAATTTTACCAAAAATAACGCATTAAAAAAAGTACGCAATTAATCACACTTCCCCCAGACCATAATAAGGAAGAGTCCTGAGAAATGTAAGCTTGTAGTCCACCTGTTTACTCCAGAGGGCAGTAAGTGAAATTTCAGCTGTATGAGCAACGCGCAGTTTATACAGTGAAGAAAACACTTCAGTAGGCAGAACAACACAGACATGAGTTACGTTCAAAACACTCGAAGGAGCGCAAATGCGAACTAAGTGATCTGAAGATGAGTTAAAAGATTGAGTATTAAACTATATTTAACTCGAAACAGTGAACTAAACATTTGATGTTTATGATGCAACGCACCCAAGATGCTACACAAGCATGTCTGACGCAGGGTGTGGCTGGATTGAGATGGTGCAAAATTAGTTACTCATAAATATTTAATCACGAATAAAATACAAATAAACTACCTCACTGATTATTTAATTGTGATGTCGATATATTCTGTACATTTTGTGGTCTGCAAGAGGAAAAATTTTGTCATTTATTTTGGAGTTGACCCTACTCGACTTGTTTTTGGTCTGATTTCTGCAAGATTGTTAGAGATCATATTATTCACACCTTTCAACTTTGTTTTGGAAATGTTTTATTCGTGTATTCATAAAGGAATATTATTTGATTAATGTTCTGCTTTTGTTGGCAAAGTTTAGTATTCATAAATGTAAGTATGGTGGTTATAAACCATTAGTTTTCATTTTTAATTAAAAAGTTCAGCAAAACCTAAGAACAATTTCCAATTTGAGTAACAAGAAAGCTGTAAATTGTATTGAAATATATAAACAAATTGATATTTTTATTAAACTGTTTATTTATTTATTTTCCTTTTTGTTGTTTGTTTTAATATACCTTTTGGCTCTAGATGTAAAAGTTTTGTAAGCATTAATAAAAAAAAAATGTCTGACGCAGGTGTAAATTTACGGGTCCTTAAACAAGCCCTCATAATAAATCTCCAACTGATTGACAAATTCACTTGTGAAATGGATTGCTGTGAACTGAATGCCAATGATTGACTTATGATCAATAATAGTAAACAATACATTGTATTCTAAAGCCGCTTTTTGTATGGCCTTATCAATGATTAACTCTTCTGCTACAAAAATGTAATGCATTTTAATTATCTGAATATTTTGTATTTATAGTGTGTTGCCCTCTTTAGCATCAATGAATGTTTGCAACTTTTGTAATAGTGTCCATCAGTTGTACTAAATGCTGTAGGTCAACATCATCTAGCCACTGTTGGGAAGGACTCAAATGTGCAGGAGTAAGGAATCCAAAAAATGTGCAGTAGCTGGAGGATTTGTTAGCTTCGCTGCTCTGGACAAAGTAGGGACTCATGCACAATTATTACAAAATATACAAACAGTCACTGATAATCAAGGAAGTTCCGTTATTATTTTGTCAGTATAAATAAAAACATAATGTGCTTTTTATGGTCCTTCTTTTTTCTTTTTTCTGATGAACATCTTGCAGTTCTCTTACGAGAGGTTCTCTCGTATTGCGTAAGCTAGCTTACGCTACGGGAAAGATTAATCTTTTCTGAGATATTGAAGCCAAAAAATTATCCTTAATTTTTGTATCCATTGTCAACGCAGTGCGGCAGCTGCAGACCTTGAGCGGGCTAGCTAGCGAGCTCTTAGGTTGCTCTGCGGCAACTGCTGTAGCCTATAGACGAGCTTGGGCGAACTCGCATACAATGAGAGGCGTCCGCGCGCTCACTGCATCAAAGCCCGCCAAAATGGGCATGACTTGAGTGCATATAAGCGTAGTTCATAGGCTGGAACCCTGATTTTCATCTCTTCAGCGAAGCTTTTCGCATCGCTGACCTGGAAGCCGCATCGCCGTTTGAGGGGCATCAAGCGTGGACAGCGCTAGAAGAAGCCGGCCGTCTCAGCCACCTTCAGCCATCCTGCGAGCTACGCCATCCGACGACGTATCCTTTTATTCAGCAAGCTAGTTCTCACGAACTATTCACAAAAGAGTACGAGCGTCTTTTTCAAGATGCCTCACTCCACTTGCGCCTCATGTCGCGCCCTTCTCAGCACAGGAGACCGCCACATCATCTGCGCTCTCTGCCTGGGACTGGGGCACGCAGAGCTCGCCCTCACTGAGGGCGGATCCGATTTCTGCGAGGAGCTACCGATGTCGACCCTGCGGGCTCGACTCGAAGCACTCAAAGCAGAAACCGCCGCGCCACCTTACCTTCAGCCGCGCAGGAAGAAGCACCGCTCACAAAGGCTGCCGGAAACTGTGGTTGAAGCGACTGCCTCGCCGGAGCCTCTCCCTCGAGCATCGCTTTCACCCTCCCCGCCCCGGACGCCGCAGTTGCCGCCGAGCGGCCGCGACTGCTGCCATCTCGGATGACGAGGCGGAGGATAAGGGCCGCTGGCTTCCATCATGGCTTCGGACAGCGAGGAGTGGTCAGGCTCCCAAGCCTCCTCCTCGCCCAGGAATCCAGCAGGAACCGCGCCGAGTCGAGGGGAGTTAACACGCCTCCTCACACAGGCCGTCGACCGCCTTGGGCTCGAGTGGTCACCGCCCCTGAGCAGGCACCCAACAGACTCGACGGCTGCTTTCTTCAAAGCCATCGCCGCTCTACACCCGCAGCCCGGGCCGCTCCCTTCCTGCCGGAATTACACACGGAGCTTGCAAAGTTGTGGAACGCTCCTTTTTCAGCCAGGTCCCGTTCCCACGTCTCCACCTCTCTCACGTCGGTGGACGGCGCCACTGAGAGAGGCTAATCCTCCATCCCCCCGGTCGAGGACTCGGTAGCAGCACACCTTTGTCCGCCCTCCGCGAGATGGCGTTCCAAGCCTGTGCTCCCGTCTAAGGCCTGCAGAGCGACTTCCGCCTATGTTGGCCGTGCCTATTCCGCCGCCGGCCTAGCCGCATCTGCTCTGCACTCAATGGCCGTTTTACAGATCCTACAAGCAGACCTTCTTTGGGAGTGGGATGAGAAAGGCAGGCACCCAGAGGCTGTTACTGATCTACGAAGCGCGACAGACCTCACCCTTCGCGCTACCAAAGCTGCAGCCCAAGCTCTAGGGAAGTGCATGGCCTCGCTGACTGTGACCGAGAGACACTTGTGGCTAACACTAGCCGACATGGGAGAAGCAGAGCACTCCACGGTCCTCAACACACCGCTCTCTCCGACCCGTCTCTTCGGCTCCGCGGTGAGTGGCATTGTTTACCACTTCTCAGAAGTCCAGAAAGCCACCCAAGCCATGAACCTCTTCCTGCCGCGTCGCGCTAGCTCCTCTGCAGGCCGCTCATGTGATCAGCCTCCTGCACGAGCCTCTTCACAGCGCCCAGTTCAACAAACATTCTCTGCCCGCTCTGTTACACGGCCAGCAAACATTCCTCTGTGTGTAAGTCCCGTGCCCATGACTATGCTTGCGCATCACGTAACAGATGTGACTCTTTCCCCATTCATTCCAATCGGGAAGTCACTCACAAAACAGCCTGTTCATGCTGTATGCGAGCAATCATGCATAAACACACTAAACGCGCTCACACATTTTGTTCAGCGCTCTGTGTGCGGCAATCAGAGCAAATTGGCCATTCACCCTCTAGCGTTACGCTTCAAAGCGTGGGAAGCTATTCCAGGGATATCCAAGTGGGTGTTAAGCACAATACAACAGGGCTATTTGCTACAGTTCGATCGCCGCTCTCCTCGATTCAGAGCGCCTCGAAACCACTGTGAACACGGAAGCAGCGTGCATGCTTCGTTCAGAAATAGCAAGCCTTCTGTGCAAAAGGGCCATAGAGAAAGTGCCACCCTCTCTGAGCGAGTCGGGGCTTTACAGCCGTTATTTTCTTGTTCCCAAGAAAGACGGCGGCCTCAGACCCATATTAGATCTCAGGGTTTTGAACACGGTGCTTGCAAAAGACCGTTCAAAATGCTTACAATCAGGAAACTCCTCGCGCATGTGCACCAGGGGACTGGTTTATTTCTCTCGATCTGAAAGATGCATACTTTCAGATTCAGATAAATCCCCATCACAGGCCATTCTTGAGATTCGCCTTCGACGGCCAGGTTTATCAATACACCGTCCTTCCGTTCGGCCTGTCCTTAGCACCCCGTACTTTCACGAAGTGCATGGATGCGGCGCTCGCACCCTTGCGGAGTCAGGGTTTGCAAATTTTGAACTATTTGGACGACTGGCTGATTATGGCACAGTCACATATGGAGCTTCTGTCTCACAGAGCAGTTCTCCTCAGCCATCTGAACAGTTTGGGTCTTGCAGTCAATGGACCAAGAGCTCACTACAGCCCAGTCAGACAATTTCCTTCCTTGGAATAGAACTAGACTCCGTGGCAATGACGGCTCGCTTATCTACACAGCGGGCGCGCCGTGTTCAGCGACTAGCCGCATCTTTTCAGATGAACAGCCTCACGCCTCTGAAGAAATTCCAGAGAGTGCTAGGTTACATGGCCTCAGCCGCAGCAGTACTTCAGCTGGGTTTACTGCACATGCGCCCGCTTCAGCATTGGTTAAACACCCGCGCGTTTTGCCGGGCTTGGGCCACAGGCCGCCAGCCCATCAAGGTGACTCAGACCTGTATTTCAGCTCTGCAGCCCTAGACAGTGGCCGAATGGTATCAGCGGGGAGTGACAATGGGAGCTGTATCTCGCCGAAAAGTCATCTCGACAGACGCGTCCAACACAGGTTGGGGCGCGGTCTGCAAGGGCTCTCCGGTTTTCGGCCTATGGTCAGTTCAGGAAAAGCTCCTTCACATAAATTGTCTGGAAATGATAGCAGTCGAGTACGCACTCGTGCGCTTTCTCCCGGTCATTCAGGGTCACCACATCCTGGTCCGTTCGGACAACAGATCTGTGGTATCCTACCTAAACTGTCAGGGCAGTGTCAGATCCAGGAACCTATTCCATCTGACAAAACACATACTGAGTTGGTCCCAGTGCCACCTGCGCTCGCTGAGGGCGACGCAGTGCCAGGCCACCTGAACGACGGCCCGGACAGACTGTCCAGAGACAATATCCTTCCAGGGGAATGGTCCCTGCACGCTCAAACAGTCCAGACGTTATGGCACCTATTCGGCAGAGCAGAGATAGACCTCTTTGCGTCCAAAGAGAACTCTCACTGCCCAATATTTTTCTCGAAAAGCGAGGACGCGCTGGCCCAGGACTGGCCCAGACACCCGCTTTACGTCTTCCCTCCCGTCTCGCTATTGCCACAGGTAATGCAGAGGATCAGGGAAACGCGTCTCTCGGTGCTCCTCATAGCCCCGCTTTGGGAGAATCAGACATGGTTCCCGGAGCTTACGCAGCTGTCACTGACAGCGCCGTGGCCCATCCCAGTGAGAGCAGATCTCCTCTCTCAAGCTCGCGGCACAATCTGGCATCCCCACCCAGAGCGCTGGGCGCTGAATGCGTGGGTGATCAACGACTACCCGTCGCTCTGCCAGGAGTAATAAACACCATCATACACGCTAGAGCCCCTTCCACGAGAAGACTCTATGCGTCAAAATGGTCTGTGTTCTCAAAATGGTGCACCGACAGAGACCTGGACCCGCGGACATGTGGGGTGTCGTCGCTGCTCATATTTCTACAAGAGCTGCTGGATAAGGGCAGATCCCCATCCACGCTCAAAGTGTATGTGGCGGCCGTTGCGGCGTTCGCTGAACCCCTGCACGGCCAGTCATGGGGTAAAAACGAGCTGGTCATCCGCTTCCTCAGGGGAGCTAGAAGGATGAACCCCGCGCCCCCATCGGTTCCTATCTGGGATCTTTCTATAGTTCTCGAAACTATGAAAGCCCCCCCTTTCGAACCACTTCAATCCGTGGATTTGAAATACCTTTCACTGAAAACCGTTTTTCTGACTGCCCTGTCATCAGTCAAACGTGTGGGAGACCTTCACGCGCTGTCTGTCAGCGCTGCGTGTCTTGAGTTTGGACCAAGTGACTCCAAGGTCATTTTAAAGCCTAGACACGTTTATGTTCCCAAGGTGATCGGTACTCCTTTCAGAGCACAGGTCATTTCCCTATCGGCGCTGCCAGCACCCGATAGCGAACGCGACGGCAATCTCCTTTGCCCGGTCAGAGCACTGAGATTGTATACTGCGCGCTCCGCCGCTTTCAGACGTTCTGAGTAGCTTTTCGTTTCGTTCGGAGGGCGCACCAAAGGTCTCGCCGCCTCGAAACAGACACTATCTAGATGGATAGTGGACGCTATTGCTGCTGCATACGCATCAAAAGACCTGCCATGCCCGTTGGGCATTAGGGCTCACTCCACTAGAGGCATGGCATCCTCGTGGGCATGGTCCAGCGGGATTTCCATTCACGACATATGTGTAGCAGCGGGATGGACTTCCCCCTCCACCTTTGTCAGATTTTACAATATGAAAGTGCCCGCTCCGCAGGCAAAACTACTAGCGGTTTAATACGCTACAGCTCCCCTGGTGAGCTGCACTGATGGGACACATTCCACACAGACCGGCACCGCCGCTCTGTCGTTCCCTTCCCACTATGTGCTTATGTATTACACAATCAATGACCCGCATTCTTGCCGGCCAAATATTAATTCCCCACTCATAAGGGCTCCCCGGGTCCCCCTTAATTCCCTGGGGCTCATACAGTGGATGCTTGGCGCGACGGCGTTGACAATGGGTTCCCGTGAGCGTAAGCTAGCTTACGCAATACTGAGAGAACCTCTCGTAAGAGAACGTATCGGTTACCTAACGTAACCTCGGTTCTCTCTAGATGAGGGAACGAGTATTGCGTAGCCGGCCGTGCTTCGCGCCACGGCGACTTTTCGCTTCAGTCAATGAAAACCAGGGTTCCAGCCTACGAACTATGCTTATATGCACTCAAGTCACGCCCATTTTGGCGGGCTTTGATGCAGTGAGCGCGGACGCCTCTCATTGGATGCGAGTTCACCCAAGCTCGTCTATAGGCTACAGCAGTTGCCGGAGAGCAACCTATGAGCTCGCTAGCTAGCCCGCTCAAGGTCTGCAGCTGCCGCACTGCGTTGACAATGGATACAAAAATTAAGGATAATTTTTTGGCTTCAATATCTCAGAAAAGATGAATCTTTCCCGTAGCGTACGCTAGCTTACGCAATACTCGTTCCCTCATCTAGAGAGAACTGAGGTTACGTTAGGTAACCGATACGATTCTGCCAAGTATGCAAATGTATGCACTGAACACTTATTTATGTGCAATAATACATAAGTTATGAGTAAACAATATGGGTCCGTGAATGCTCTCGGTAAAAATGTTCTAACAAAAATAAAGGATGGAATGGCATTTCCTTGTCAAATAAGAGAAAATCCATTTGGGTTGCTGTAGCCCCAGCACAACTGGATGTTTACAGCCAGATCAGTAGTTGCAGAAGCAACATGTGCATGCAAACTACATTCCCTATAGTCCATATGCTGTCCCCCAGTGTCTCAAAAGATATCAGAGTCCATGCGTGGTGGTCTGAAGGCTTTTCGATTCCACTTCTATAGAAACCACACGATGGCCAGGATTCATAGCCAGTTCCAACACTCTGGGCTCACCTTGTTTGAAATAGTCTTTGGAAAAGAATTTAGTTTTTAGAAGAATGTATGTACCTTTTTTCTTAAAATTATAATAAACAAGAACTATATTCTACTTTTTCTTTAGGCTATGCGAGTGGTGCTTGCTTGTGTTAAACCCATCGCCACAATGTTGGAGTTGGCCAGACATTTTTCCCATTATTGTGTACTTCCAAATATGTGCTAAGACATGTCTAAGGAGTTCTGAGGGGATTCTAGGCTGATAAGGCTTTTTGGGTGGTTGCAAGGGCACTGATAGCTAACGGTGTATGTGCACTAGGGTGCTGTTGTGGCAAAAAATTATTAACCAACCATTATCACTGCGTAAGAGACACTCTGAAGCATACAGTCTTTTATAAGAATTTATTCTTGCAAGAAGGACCCAGTCATTACACAGGAATTACTCTGTGCATGAGTGAGACGAGTCAGGAAGGGCTGGGCTGTTTTTTATACCTCTTTTCCCCAAGGTCTTCAACAGAAGCAGATCTTCCCCCTCTACATTCCTTAGATACAGGGACTAGGCTACTAGCATTAACATTTCTACAACAGTGCTCACTGGGGCATCATTAAGCAGTTATGAGTGACTGCTAGGTGGTGGCTAAGGTTTTTGTGTTGTTTCTTGGGCATTACTGAGTGATTTCTGAGTAAAGAAAATGCCTAGTTAATATTTTACCACATATCTATACTGAAAAAAAGTAAATCTCTATTGGGTTAAGGTCTGGGCTCTGACTGGGCCACTTTAAAGGGTGGATTTTCTTTTTTTTTTAAGCCATTCTGTAGTTGATTTAACTTTGATGTTTAGGGTCATGGTTCTGCTGCATCACCCAACTTCTACTGAGCTTCAGCTGGCACACAATAGGATTTCTAGATAATATTGGGAATTCATTGTTTTCCACGATGATGGTGAGCATCCAGGCCCTGAAGCAGCAAAGCAACCCCAAATCATGATGTTCCCACCACCGTACTTCACTGTTGGGATGATGTTTTTATGTTGGTATGTGGTGTCCTTTTTACACCATACATATTGCTGTGTGTTCTTCCCAAATATTCAACATTAGTTTCACCGGTCCACAAAACATTTTCCCAGTAGTGTTGTGGAATGTCAAGTTGGTCTTTGGCAAACTTGAGGCATGCAGCAATGTTTTTGTTGGAAAGCAGCAGCTTCCTTCGTGGTGTCCTGCCATGGACACTATGCCTTTTTAATGTTTTCCATATAGTAGACAGAGATGTTAAACCGCTTCAGTGATAAAAAAAAAAAACAGCACTAAATCGTCTCTATTTATTGACAATTTATCTAACTGTGGACAGATGAATATAGAAGCTCTTCAACATACCTTTGTAACCCTTTCCAGCTTTATGCAAAGCAACAATTCGTGATCGTAGGTCTTCTGAGATCTCTTTTTGTGAGGCATGATCCACGTCATCATTGATAAATTCTTTTCATAATTCAACACCTCCAACCTCATTTCATTAATTCGATGCCAAGTTTGCCAACTTCTGACTCTACTTAGCTTTTGTTGACCTCATTAGCCTATGGGGTTCACATGTTCATGTCAAAGGTGATATTATCAGTACTTTTTCCAATCTACACTGTGAATATTTGAATGATGCATTCAATATGTACAAAACAAAACAGTTATTTGTGTGTTATTAGTTGTGTTTGTTTATTATTATAACTTATTATAACTTAGATGAAGATCAAACTAGGGCTGGGTGATTTGGACAAAAATATTGATCGATTGGATCTGTACTTGATCCAACCATATTGATGTATTACACAGGCTAAATCTAAAAAATTACTCAAAAGTAGAGTTGGGCCCAAGATCATAACACATTTTAAAACAAATTAATACATAAATCCAGGTGATTTTAGAGGTGTTCACATACTTTATCTTGCCACTGCCACTTGCGCCGCCGCTTTGTGGTCCGTTCTCCATAACGGGGCGGCTCATTGTTGCTTATCGCGGCCCAATCGGCACGTTTCACGACACGTTCCACGGCCGAACCACCGGCCCGCTCGGTTCTCTCCGGTATGACATATTAGCAGTCCAGCCCTGCTCAAGAGTCTTTATCAGTGGTAAAGTGAGGAGGTTTACTTCTAACTTGCTCACTAACTCTCTAATATCCCCAGTAATGTCCAATCGGGAGTAAGCCTCTGTTCTCTGTTCATAGCTCTGGTGACAAAAGTTTGGCTACACCCTTTCCAGCAATGGATGACTAACTTAGATGCAATATGTGTCTTTTACTTCAAGCTTTGTTAGGTTCACAATAATCAACTGTGTACTTGGTCCCGAGTTACACTACCATTGTTACCATGATGTAATCAAGTCAATTTTATTTGTGTAGCGCCTTTCACAATACAAATCGTTACAAGAAACAGTAATATCTATAATGTCTTAGAGTCATCATTGTGTAGTTTGATAAAATACGGTTTGTGAATTGTGTTTAAAAATAAATAATGTAATAATAATTGTATTTATAACCCCAGTGAGCAAGCTGAAGGCGACTGTGGCAAGGAACACAAAACTCCATAAGATGTTGTTAATGGAGAAAAATAACCTTGGGAGAAACCAGACTCACTGTGGGGGCCAGTTCCCCTCTGGCTTCCCCCTAGTGTTTATACAAAGATTGTGTATGAACTGTAAGATTAATGACTAATGTCTTTGAAGTTCACCCTGGATAAGCTGCAGAAGTCCCGTACTGTTTTGTACTTTTTGCACACATTTGCACATGCACTTTATATAGGTATTTTATTTAGTCTGTGTAGTCTCTTGTGGTTCTGTGTTTGTCCTATGTTGTTTTATGTAGCACCATGGTCCTGGAGGAACTTTGTCTTGTTTCACTGTGTACTGTACTAACTGTATATGGTTGAACGACAATAAAAACCACTTAACTTGAAGTTCACATAGATGCACTTGTCCTTTGTTAGTTGGCTGATGAAGGGTTTTGTTGGTAATTGATAGTCTATGTATTCTATTATAGGAGTTTAGTCCATCATTAGACTGAGGTGATGCAGGCAGAGTTCGACCGGCCTGTCATTTTGGTGAGGTCTAACTTAAGTCCAAGGTTCAGACAATGGCATATGAAGTATCCCATGTCTTATGGTTGGAGTTGGGATCAGTTCATACTCTGAAGTCCAACGTAATAAACTGAAGTGATGTTTGGCTGGCACCGGCTACTATTAGTCATCATCACACAGCGACATGTAGCAGTGGAGTCCAACATGAAGCAGGAATGGTGCTGGATCCAGCCGTTATTGGTGACCTCACGATAGGAGTCCCGAGGTTGAGACAGGGAAACAAATAGATTCATATTTGCACAGATGCCATTCAATTTATTGCATAGTTATAGATCACGATCAATGTTTCTGATTCCAGCAGACTAAACTAAAGCAGCCTAATTGTGAGTTGGAGTATAAATTACATGTATGCCTGGCTAAATAGATGAGTCTTTAGTCTAGACTTAAACTGAGGGAGTGTGTCTGCATCTCAAACAGTGTTAAGGAGACTATTCCATAGTTTAGCCAGTTAAAATCCACGATCCCGGTTCCGGGATTTAAAATTAGTACTTCCAATTTTAAATGTATGCGGAGGAGTTATGAGCTCATATCTGGTACCATTTGAAAGCTTAGAATGTCTACTTTCTTGAGATATGCATCACTTTGGCATTTGTTTTACACTAAGTAACTTATTTACAATAAATTACATAGTTCCACCCATCAAAAGTCGTGTCATAATTATGTGCGTTTTTGGATACATATCGCTCAAATATGACGCACATGTACAAACCATGTATCAAATGAAAGCTCTCATTGCCAGTAAGAAGTTCCAATAAGTCTTTTTATTGAGGTATAATCACATATCTAATACACTTCGAATGAATCATGAAGTATACAATCAACATTTGTAAACATACAAGTGAAATTATTGAATATTTGCCGTGCTACTCGCACTAGACAGCACAGTTAGCCACAAATGCTACATAATCCTTTACCTTAGGTTATTCTCTGCAAAATGAGCCGTTTTTCAGTGTTTTCTGTGGTTGTGTGCCCAAGTAATCCCTCGAGTGCAGAAACACCACAAAGTAATGTTATATGATATTCAACAATCCAGGAAAATATGTAAACATCCGATCCGGATAAAGCATATATTGCCGTAAAGCTTAGACCCTCCGCTTTCCGGCAATGTCTCTCAAGATCAAATAGACCAATCAGGGGCTGTGATATTGCATCCAGACTGTGAAGTGATCACTGGGTAGGTTACGTGCCCAAAACACACAGACGCCGTCTCACCAGACACCAGAGCACATATTTACCACTTTCAACAGTGTTTTATGTAATGACAAAGGGTTTTCTGTAAAATTACACTGGGATTTTGCATTTATAGCACTGTATATGGGTATGGGGAGACTTTAGATTTGGGTAGGCGGAAAGTACACCAAAAAAGGTAATATTCCTCCCTTCAAATAAATTGAAATAGATATTAAATAAAACATGATACAGACAAAATTCCTTTTTCAGGTATTTGCTGACATCTAGTGGAAACAGCCAAAACTGTCTGCTTGCTTCTAGGGTTTACAGGGCTTGAGTTATACACTTTCAAAAATGAATTTATATAAAAATAATCAAAAAGCTCTCTTTTTTTAGGAGGGTTATTACTGTTCAGACAACATATATATTTAATTTTTTTTTATTTTTAGCAGTGTTTTATGCAACTTCAAAGGGTTTCCTGTAAAATGACACCAAAACTGTGTATTTAGGCCAAAGTATGTGGGAATGGGAAGCTTTTTAATTTGGGTAGGCCAAATCCAGGCGGAAATCCCCAAAAATGGCAAGATCTTAAGAGGCTTAGGAGCCAAATATGAAAAGGATCTACCTCCTTTTGTGGATTTTGATATTCTAGGAACTATTAACAGGCCAGAATTTTGCGATCGTAATGAATGTGATGGAATATAGCTTGGTAGATGGTCACTTAAGTACTGTGGAGCTAGAGAAATAACACAGTTGTAACATCACATCTGAAATATAAGCTGCAAAATAAAAATGTACTACTGTGAAATGTCTTGCTCAAGTCGTGCTTGTGAAGGTGGTTTGGGTCTGTCACGAACCCCGCTCCTCTGCCCCATCTCCGCTTCCTCGAGCACGCACACATGCACTCCACGAGCGTGCTCTCTTCCCGCTCCCTCGCTCCGCCCCCTTGAGCTCGTACGCTCTTTTTCCTCCCTCGGGCTTCCACGCCGGTTTTGCTATTACGAGCTCTCGCTCGTAAACTATCTCCCCCCTCTGACTCACATGTCCGCTTCAGCCAGAACATTATGACCACCTGCACTCACGCGCTTCCTATCCCCACACATTGTATACACCTGCACTCGTCCCTATCACCTGTCATTGTTTACACCTGCACTCGCCCCTATATATACACCATCCTTCCGTTTGTATCCCGTTGGTTATTGTGTTTAGATTCCCGTGTTTTGACCCCCGCTAGTCTCATCTAGTTTTGCCCCCGCTAGTCTCGTCTAGTTTTGACCCCCCTGTGATTCGTTTCCTCTTAGCTTGCCAGCTCCCACTTGATACATCCTGTTTACCCCGGCTTTGACCCTCGCTCCCCTCGACTACTCTCCCGGATTTGCCCCTTTTCAGTACTTTGATTCCCCGGCTTTTGACCCTACGCTTCCCTCGACCACTCTCTCTGGATTTACCCTGTTTGTACTTTTGACTGCACTGCTTTTACTAACAATAAAAGCAGTTCTCACCGACATTGTGACTGTCTCATCTTGTGTGTTTGTGTGCGGGTTACAGAATAACCAACCTCACCGTAGACAGTCACAATGCGTCACTCCACGGATTCGCACAGCTCTCTAGAGCGGATTTTCGTGGCGCGTTCTGTGCGCGGATTTGCGGCTGGGAGAGATGACCACGCACTCACGGCCCAGGGACAGCAGGTACGCACTTTGTTTGATTTTTGTCACCCTGTTCTACCTGTGTCTGTCCCTGAGCCCGTTTATGCTCCCAGCGCATTTCTGAGCGCCGTGAGCTCTTTGGGCGCTTACCTAGAGTTTTCCGAGCAAGGCAGAGGTTGTGTAACTCATAACCCCGCCCTTGGCATTATGGAGCCAGCAGCCCGACTCGTGGGTTTGCGCCAGGGGAGCCAATCCTTGGAGGCTTATATTATGGATTTTTGTGTCCTGGCGTACCAGGTGAATTTTGATGAGGTGGCTCTGAAAGACATTTTTCAATGTGGACTGAATGAGCCAACCTCATCATTAATGCCTGGTGGTCGCTGCTCCCTTAACCTGGCTCAGTTTATTGACCTCACCCTACTGTACGCTGGTTCTTCGTTTACTGTGGGGGATGCAGAAACTGAACCAGCGTTCCATACCACGGCCCCCGTCTTGAAGCCTACCACGGCCCCCGTCTTGAAGCCTACCACGGCCCCCGTCTTGAAGCCTAACACGGCCCCAGTCCCGTGGCCTGTCACGGCCCCGGTCCCGAGGCCTGTCACGGCCCCAGTCCCGAGGCCTGTCACGGCCCCAGTCCCAAGGCCTCCGCCTCACGAGCCTCCCAGGGCTCCTCCTCTCGAGCCTCCCAGGGCTCCTCCTCTCGAGCCTCCTAAGGCTCCTCCTCTCGAGCCTCCCAGAGATCTACCCCTCGAGCCTCCCAGAGCTCCGCCTCTCAAGCCTCTCAGGGCTTCTCCTACAGAGTCTTTCAAGGCTCCTCCTCTCAAGCCTCCCAGGGCTCCTCCTCTCGAGCCTCTCACGGCTTCTCCTCTCGAGTCTTTCAGGGCTCCCCCTCCCAAGCCTCTCAGGCCTTCTCCTCTCGAGTCTCTCAGGGCTCCTCCCCCTCTCAAGCCTCCTAGGGCTTCTCCTCACGAGTCTTTCATGGCTCCACCCCTCAAGCCTCTCACGGCTTCGCCTCTCGAGTCTCTCAGGGCTCCTCCGCCTCTCAGAGCTTCCCCTCTCGAGTCTCTCATGGCTCCACCCCTCAAGCCTCTCACGGCTTCGCCTCTCGAGCCTCTCAGGGCTCCTCCGCCTCTCAGGGCTCCGCCCCTCGAGTCTCTCAGGCTCCACCCCTCAAGCCTCTCACGGCTTCTCCTCTCGAGTCTCTCAGGGCTCCTCCCCCTCTCAAGCCTCCTAGGGCTTCTCCTCACGAGTCTTTCATGGCTCCACCCCTCAAGCCTCTCACGGCTTCGCCTCTCGAGTCTCTCAGGGCTCCTCCGCCTCTCAGAGCTTCCCCTCTCGAGTCTCTCATGGCTCCTCCGCCTCTCAGGGCTCCGCCCCTCGAGTCTCTCATGGCTCCACCCCTCAAGCCTCTCACGGCTTCGCCTCTCGAGTCTCTCAGGGCTCCTCCCCCTCTCAAGCCTCTCAGGGCTCCCCCTCTCGAGTCTTTCAGGGCTCCTCCCCCTCTCAGGGCTCCCCCTCTCGAGTCTTTCATGGCTCCCCCCCTCAAGCCTCTCGAGCCTTCCAGGGCTCGGCCACTAGAGGCTCCTATGGCTCTGCCTCCCGAGCCTCCTACGGCTCCCCCTCCAGAGCCTCCTATGGCTCCACCTCCCGAGCCTCTCATGACTCTGCTCCCAAAGACTCCAGAGCTTCCTAGGGCTCCGCCTCTCGAGCCTTCCACGGCTCCACCACCCGAGCCTCCTACGGCTCTGCTCCCTAAGACTCCAGAGCCTTCTAGAGATTCGCCTCCCGAGCCTCCTGCGGCTCCGCCTCCCAAGCCTCCTACGGCGCCACCTCCCCCAGCTCTGCCTCCAGAGCCTACCAGGGCTTCACTCCTGGAGCCTTCCACGGCACCACCTCCCACGGCGTCACCTCCCTCGGCTCTGCCTCCAGAGCCTTCCAGGGCTTCACCTCTGGAGCCTCCTACGGCGCCACCTCCATGGGCTCCACTTCCTGAGCCTTCCAGGCCTTCGCCCCTAAAGCCCCCCTTGGCTCCACCTCCAGAGCCTTCCAGGCCTTCGCCCTAAAGCCTCCTTGGCCCACCTCCAGAGCCTTCCAGGCCTTCGCCCCTAAAGCCTCCTTCGGATCAACCTCCAGAGCCTTCCAGGCCTTCGCCCCTAAAGCCTCCGTCGGCTCCACCTCCGGAGCCTTCCAGGACCCCACCTCCAGAGCCACCTACGGTGCCGCCTCTGACGGCTCCGCCTTTCACGGCTCAGCCCGGACTTCCTGACCCTCTACCTGTCCTGTGGCCTCTTCCCTGGCCTCCGGACCCTATTCCTGTCCGGTGGTCACCTTCCAGACCCCTGGACCCAGTCCCTGTTCTCCAGTCGCCTTCCAGACCCCCTGACCCAGTCTCTGCCCTAAGGCTGCCCCCTAGATCTCCCGACCACCCGCCTGTCCGCTATGTTCCCCTTGACCTTACCTTGAACTGCCCATGGACTGTTTCATTTCCCTTTGTGCCTTCTGCCCCCGCGAGCTCACACGCTCGTTCCACCCCCCGCGAGCTCACACGCTCCTTCCGCCCCCGCAAGCTCACACGCTCGTTCCGCCCCCGCGAGCTCACACGCTCGTTCCGCCCCCAGGAGCTCACACGCTCGTTCCGCCCCCCGCGAGCTCACACGCTCGTTCTGTTCCCTCGAGCTTAGCAGCCGAGCGCGGCCGTCAGGAGCCGTCCGTTATAGAGGGGGGAGTACTGTCACGAACCCCGCTCCTCTGCCCCATCTCCGCTTCCTCGAGCACGCACACATGCACTCCGCGAGCGTGCTCGCTTCCCGCTCCCTCGCTCCGCCCCCTTGAGCTCGTACGCTCTTTTTCCTCCCTCGGGCTTCCACGCCCGGTTTTGCTATTACGAGCTCTCGCTCGTAAACTATCTCCCCCCTCTGACTCACATGTCCGCTTCAGCCAGAACATTATGACCACCTGCACTCACGCGCTTCCTATCCCCACACATTGTTTACACCTGCACTCGCCCCTATATATACACCATCCTTCCGTTTGTATCCCGTTGGTTATTGTATTTAGATTCCCGTGTTTTGACCCCCGCTAGTCTCATCTAGTTTTGCCCCCGCTAGTCTCGTCTAGTTTTGACCCCCCTGTGATTCGTTTCCTCTTAGCTTGCCAGCTCCCACTTGATACATCCTGTTTACCCTGGCTTTGACCCTCGCTCCCCTCGACCACTCTCTCTGGATTTACCCTGTTTGTACTTTTGCCTGCACTGCTTTTACTAACAATAAAAGCAGTTCTCACCGACATTGTGACTGTCTCATCTTGTGTGTTTGTGTGCGGGTTACAGGGTCGATCAGCTTTTTCTTCCAAACTTTAATTATGGACTCGAGCTCGAACTGGTACGGCAAAACCAACGCCATTGTTAGGGGCAGGTGCGGCCCCAAATTGATAAAACCCCAGTGATTGAAGCCTGTCTGAGACCTAGGACCAAAAAGGAGGTATGACAATTCCTGGGGCTGGCTGGTTACTATTGTAAGTTTGTACCTACTTATTCAGTCGTCAACAACTCACTGACTGATCTTACTAAAAAGGCAGGTACAAGATCCGATCCAGTGGATGGAGCAGTGCCTACAGATGTTTATACAGGTGAAAGCTGTACTCTGTGGTGGGCCTCTGTTACAGACACCTGACTTCTCTCTCACATTTATTTTACAGAAGAACGCATCGGAACGCGGGTTGGGGGCGTTGCTCTCGCAGGTGGTGGAGGGGGAGGAAAGGCCAGTACTGTACAATAGTTGGAAACTCTCTTTGAGAGAGGCTAAGTACAGCACTGTGGAAGAGGAATGCTTTGCCATCAAGTGGGCTATCCTCACTCTCTGGTACTACCTGTTGGGGCGGGCCTTCACCCTCTGATCCGATCACACGCCGCTCCAATGTCTCTACTGCATGAAGGATACTAATGCTTGGATCACTTGGTATCTGGGATTACAGCCTTTTAAGCTTGAGGTGGTCCACAGGCCAGGGATGCCAATGGCTGTTGTGGATTTCCTCTCCAGAAGGGGGTGGAGTGGTGAGCTCTGGCCTGAGTCAGCCGGTGAGGGTATGTGGTGGCGAGGGTGTGTGTCTGGGTGAGAGGGAAAGCGGTAAGGTGATTATTATGAGCACCAGCTGTTTTTTGTTGCCGTTATCCTGGAAGAGTGATAAGAGGGGGGGGGACGTCACAGGAAGAGAGAGCTAGCACACTGCGCTCCTTTTGAGATAAAGATTTGTGTGAAAGCAATATAAATTACCTGTTTGAGTTGAAATATTGCCCGTCTCCCACTTCATTCTTTGAAGTGAACAAGAAGCTATCTATCTATCTAAATTAGTTTATTTGTTTTGTTTACTTATCTAAGCTTCCTGACTGATTAAAGCTAACAAAACTATAAGGAGCATTGGAAACCATGTTTCTTCAAAAGTGAGTACAGTTATAACATCTGTTCCCCGCAGATCACCTTGCATGTTTGCCTGATTTTCTCAAATCAATTTTGAGATGTCTCAAAATTCTTTGAAGGTAGACAAATCAATAAGCAACAGGAAATTCAGGAAAAATGTAGAATGACTCAGAGATTAGAATGCCAATGTGAATATGCATATTGAAAATTAAACTTCAAACATGCATTAGAAGCAAAATATGTGTTTTGAAAATATGTGAGTACAGTTGAAACAGTGTTGGGGCCCCTCGGCCCGAGTACTACACATAGCATAAAAGATATGTAATTAGAAAGATTATCAATTTTAAAGAAGATGCCATATACACAAAACACATTATGCCTACAATAAATTAGAGGAAAATTATAAACAAGTCCCATATTTCTTTGTTACTATTCATTTAACATGGCTCTTTTAGCCTAATGCATCATGCTGAAATTTGTCAAACTGAAAAAATTCTGCCTTACTTAGGTCAGATGTTATTTTTAAGTAGCAGAAGAGGAAGTTAACATTTCGTCATGGTATGACAAATCATAAGAATCATTAATGGTCTGTTCAGCAACTATCTTTTCTTAATCCACCCCAGGCTTTTGACCTTTTGGAGAAACCGTTGATTTACTATTACCTTATTTAGCCATCCGATTTGTGGCATCACAGACTGTTTCATGTCATACGACAGTGAAGTCATCTGTAAGGGTCAGAGTCCTGGGTGACTGAGTCAGTTTAGGCACACATTGACCAATCATCATAACTCAATGAGAAATGAGTCAGTTATAAAAAGGTCTATGAGAGCGGACATGAATCCTGTTATTTCACTGGGGCTTTCCCAGAAGCATGAGTTTGACTTCAGTCTGTGTAAAGACTTTAATATAATTAGTGACTAGTTTATTTGATTATAGTATTGAATGCATAAAAACGGCATGTGATAGTGTTAGATTTAGGGGATCCATAAGATCCATAGCACTCCTTTCCAAATATCTGTTGTCCAATGTTCTGTGTTTCTTTGCCCACTCTAACCTTTTCTTTTTGATTTTCTGTTTCAAAAGTGGCAATTTTGTTTGCAATTCTTCCCAAAAGGCCTGCACCCCTGACTCTTCTCTTTACTGTTGTACATGAAACTGATGTTGAGCGGGTAGAATTCAATGAAGCTGTCAGCTGAGGACATGTGAGGCGTCGATTTCTCAATCCGAAATTCCACCTCTGCAGATGGTCGGAACTCCCCACAGCCAGCGTGTGACACTCGTTTGTCATCTGTCGTTAGATACTGTCGTTTGTCAGATTGTTTAATTTTCGAGTTTAAATTAAATTGGAAGGAGTAAAAAGTACAATTTTTTCTTTAAAAATGTAATTAAGTAAAAGTGCAAGTATTACATTTAAAGTGCACTTGAGTAAAGTACAAATCCCCCAAAATAATACTAGTATTATTACTCAATTACTTTACACCCCTGTCTGTCTGTCTGTCTGTCTGTCAGTCTATCTGGAAAGTATTCACAGCGCTTCACTTTTTCCACATTTTGTTGCTACAGCCTTATTCCAAAATGTATTAAATTAATTATTTTCCTCAAAATTCTACAAACAATACCCAATAATGACAACATGAAAGAAGTTTTTTGAAATCTTTGCAAATTTATATAAAAAAAAATACCACACCTATTTTTGGGAAGTTTCTCCCATTCTTCTTTGCAGTACCTCTCAAGCTCCATCAGGTTGGATTGGGAGCGTCGGTGCACAGCCATTTTCAGATCTCTCCAGAGATGTTCACTCGGGTTCAAGTCTGGGCTCTGGCTGGGCCACTCAAGGACATTCACAGAGTTGTCCTGTAGCCACTCCTTTGTTATCTTGGCTGTGTGCTTAGGGTCGTTGTCCTGTTTGAAGACAAACCTTTGCCCCAGTCTGAGATCCAGAGCACTCTGGAGCAGGTGTTCATCAAGGATGTCTCTGTACATTGCTGCATTCATCTTTCCCTCGACCCTGACTAGTCTCCCAGTTCCTGCCGCTGAAAAACATCCCCACAGCATGATGCTGCCACCACCATGCTTCACTGTAGGGATGTTATTGGCCAGGTGATGAGCGGTGCCTGTTTTCCTCCAGACATGGCACTTGCCATTCAGGCCAAAGAGTTCAATCTTTTGTTCCTCATTGTCTGAGAGTCCTTCAGGTGCCTTTTGGCAAACTCCAGGCGGGCTATCATGTGCCTTTTACTGGCCACTCTACCATACAGGCCTGATTGGTGGAGTGCTGCAGAGATGGTTGTTCTTCTGGAAGGTTCTCCTCTCTCCACAGAGAAATGCTGGAGCTCTGACAGAGTGACCATCAGGTTCATGGTCACCTCCCTGACTAAGGCCCTTCCCCCCCGATCGCTCAGTTTGGCCAGATGGCCAGCTCTATGAAGTGTCTTTGTGGTTCCAAACTTCTTCCATTTATGGAAGATGGAGGCCACTGTGCTCATCGGGACCTTCAATGCTGCAGAAATGTTTCTGCACACTTCCCCAGATCTGTGCCTCGATACAATCCTGTCTCAGAGGTCTACAGACAATTTCTTGGACTTCATTGCTTGGTTTGTGCTCTGACAGGCACTGTTAACTGTGGGACCTTATATAGACAGGTGTGTGCTTTTCCAAATCATGTCCAATCAACTGAATTTACCACAGGTGGACTCCAATCAAGTTGTAGAAACATCTCAAGGATGATCATTGGAAACAGGATGCACCGGAGTTCAATTTTGAGTGTCATGGCAAAGGCTGTGAATACTTTTTATTTTTAATACATTTGCTAAGATTTCAAACAAACTTCTTTCACGTTGTCATTATGGGATATTGTTTGTAGAATTGAGGAAAATAATGAATTTAATAAATTTTGGAATAAGGCTGTAACATAACAAAATGTGGAAAAAGTGAAGCGCTGGGAATACTTTCCGGATGCACTGTATCTATATGTCTGTCTGTCTGTCTGTCTGTCTGTCTGTCTGTCTATCTATCTATCTATCTATCTATCTATCTATCTGTCTATCTGTCTATCTGTCTATTTGTCTTTTTGTCTGTCTGTCTATCTATCTATCTATCTATCTATCTATCTATCTATCTATCTGTCTATCTATCTATCTATCTGTCTATCTATCTGTGTCACGAACCCCTTTCCTCTGCCCCATCTCCGCTTCCTCGAGCACGCACACATACACTCTGCTCGCTCTCGCTCGTAAACTATCTCCCCCCTCTGACTCATGCTCGCTTCTCACGCGCATCAGCCTGAACATTATGACCACCTGCACTCACGCGCTTCCGATCCCCACACATTAGTTTCACCTGCACTCATCTCGTCACCTTTCATTGTTTACACCTGCACCTTCCCCTATAAATACCCAGCACTTCCGTTTCACGGGGGTTGGTTATTGTATTTAGATTCCCGTGTTTCGACCCCCGTTAGTCTCGTCTAGTTTTGCCCCTGCTAGTCTCGTCTAGTTTTGACCTCCCCACTGATTCGTTTCTTCTTAGCTTGCCAGCCCCCCATTCCTCTCGTTCCCCTGTCTTTTGCTCCCTCTAGTCCCCTCTTGCTACGTGTTTGTTCATCCTGTTTACCCCGACTTTGACCCTCGCTCCCCTCGACTACTCTCCCGGATTTGCCCCCTTTACTCTCCTTGATTCCCCGGCTTTTGACCCTACGCTACCCTGACCATTCTCCCTCTGGATTTTCCGTACTGTACCTTCGCCTGCTCTTTATTCAATAAAAGCAGTTTTGACTAACATTGTGACTGTCTCATCTTGTGTGTGTGTGTGCGGGTTACAATCTGTGTGTCTATCTATCTATATGTCTGTCTATCTGTCTGTCTATTTGTCTATCTATCTATCTATCTATCTGTCTGTCTGTCTGTCTGTCTGTCTGTCTGTCTATTTGTCTGTCTGTCAATCTATCTGTCTTTTTGTCTGTCTGTCTATCTATCTATCTATCTCTGTCTGTCTCTCTGTCTGTCTGTCTGTCTGTCTGTCTGTCTGTATCTCTATCTCTGTCTGTCTATATGTCTGTCTGTCTATCTAACTGTCCTTTTGTCTGTCTGTCTATCTATCTATCTATTTGTCTTTTTGTCTGTCTGTCTTTGTCTTTTTGTCTGTCTGTCTGTCTGTCTATATGTCTGTCTGTCTATCTATCTGTCTTTTTGTCTGTCTATCTGTCTGTCTGTCTATTTGTCTGTCTGTCTATCTATCTATCTATCCATCTATATGTCTGTCTGTCTATTTGTCTGTCTGTCTATCTATCTGTCCTTTTGTCTGTCTATCTATCTATCTATCTATCTATCTATCTATCTATCTATCTATCTATCTATCTATCTATCTATTTGTCTGTCTGTCTATCTGTCTGTCTGTCTGTCTATCTATCTATCTGTCTGTCTGTCTGTCTATCCATCTATATGTCTGTCTGTCTATTTGTCTGTCTATCTATCTGTCCTTTTGTCTATCTATCTATCTATCTATCTATCTATCTATCTATCTATCTATCTATCTATCTATCTATCTATCTATCTATCTATCTATCTATATGTCTGTCTGTCTGTCTGTCTATCTGTCCTTTTGTCTGTCTATCTATCTATCTGTCTGTCTGTCTGTCTGTCTGTCTGTCTGTCTGTCTGTCTATCTGTTCTTTTGTCTGTCTGTTTGTCTATCTATCTATATATCTATATGTATGTCTGTCTCTCTGTCTATTTGTCTGTCTGTCTATCTATCTGTCCTTTTGTCTGTCTGTCTGTCTGACAGAATTCATCCTCATCGCAGCGACGCGTTATCAGCGCGTTTCAGCTGCGCTCCTGCGTCAGTGCGATTGGACTTGTGTACATAAACTAAAAAAACTTACGACTTAAGATACTGTCAAAAAATACAGTAACGGTATAATTAACTGTCTACATTGAAAACTCTATATAGTCAGATTAAAACTAGGGTCAGATGTATTATACTAAATGTCTTCCAAAGTAATATAGGCTAATATTCACGATTATATAATAGGCTATTCGTGTTCAAATATTGAACATAACGTTACAGATAAAGAAAAAACAAGGCTTCATCTCCTCATAGAAACATTGTATCTCCTCTTTATTTCATAATATTTCAGGAATTTGATCTCCTCAGAACAGTTCTCCTTAAAAATGAAAATGTACTGTTCCAAACCTGTCTTGTAACTATGTCAATAAGATTTCAGTCCGTTCAATATTAGAACATAACGTGACAGTTTTATAATATTGTTTTAAATTATGGTTGATTATATTTTCTTGCTCAAATTAAGCATTTGTAGAGTTTGTGTTTCACGAACACGCCCACCTCACCTCGCAGCGGACCCGCCCCATTCAGTACAAAAAGACCCTCTAAAACACTTCAAACCGAATCTTCTGAAACGATCTTACAAAGTTTTAAGGGATCATAAATAGGGGAAATGCTTTGTTTGGCATTTAAGACCACGTGCTTATGGTTACTAACTTTTAATCGCGTTTTGTTTCAGTAAAAGGTTGACGATTCAACCCTTTTCTCTTTTTCTTTTTAGATTAAAATCACTCGCTATTCATTCGTGGTTCAAATCCAGCGGTGGAAAATAAAAAACCGCAGCGTGGTAAGTGTTTCATTATATTTGAAGTATTCATTTCTTAGCGCCTGATGATTTTGCATGTCGTGACTATTATATAATACTATGGTACAGATAGTTCACTTTTATTTCTTTAGTTCAAACAGACAGCAAATCATAAATGAACCTTCTAAATGAATCATAAATGAATTAAAAGTGCCTTCTGACTTCTAACTCATGGACCTTTCACAAATGCTTATGTAGTAATAAAAAAAAAAAGATTAAATAAAACCAGATTTTTGCTTTTCCTGGTCTGTCTCAGTTACACTTTTAACAGTTCACACATTTAACAGTGAAACAATTTAAGGATGCTCAGGGATAAACAAATTATTGGGCCACTTTCTACATAATAAAAGTATAGCGCATCTACTAATAATTATATAAAAATAAATAGTTTTTTACCAATGCAAATATGTTAGAAATGATGCATTGCGATACAAATGCCAACTTGTATCCGATGCACACTTTTTTAAATCGATGCATCTCATCGTTAACTTTTATGCCGATGCACTGATGCGAGTCGGTGAATCTTACCATCCCTAGTGTGCAACGTACGGGGTATGTACTGTTATTTAATTAAATATGAGGGAATTTACATATGTACATGAGATATTTATTTACATTATTGCACTTTGGGGGAGTCCTGAGGCAGTTTAATTGTTCATGAGGAAAATGGCCTGAGGGTAAAAACTGTTCTTGTGCCTTGATGTCCAGCCGCTCAGTGCTCTGTAGTGCTGGCCAGAGGGCAACAGTTAAAAAAGGGAGTGGGCGGGGTGTGTGTGGACCAGAGTGATCCTAACTGCTTGTTTCCTCACTCTGAGATGTACAGATCTTGGAGGGTATATAATCCCAATAATCCTCTCAGCAGTCCTGACTGTCCGTTGTAGTTTCCTTCTTCTGTGCGGCTGGATTTTTCTTGAAGTCCACTATCATTTCCACTGTTTTGAGCATATTCAGCTCAAGGTTATTGTTACCGCACCAGACAGGCAGCTGATCAACCTCACGTCCGTATGCAGACTCGTCACAGTCACGGATGAGGCAGATGACCGTGGTGTCATCTGCAAACTTCAGGAGCTTGACAGTGGAGTCCTTTACAGTGCAGTCGTTTGTGTACAGGGAGAATAGTAGTGGAGAGAGAACGCATCCCTGAGGAGCACCAGTTCTAATAGTGAGGGTCTCGGATGTGAGTTTCCCCAGTCTCACTAGCTGCGGTGATTAGGGTGGGCATGGAGACCTGGTTCAGTTTGGTTGAGAAAGATCAGGCATGGTGGTATTGAAGGCTGAACTGCAGTCCACAAATAGGATCCTTGCATAAGTCCCAGGTCTGTCAAGGTGTTGAAGGATATAATGCAGACGCATATTGACAGCATCATCCACAGACCTGTGTGCTTGGTAAGCAGTTCTTGGTCCTTCAGGTTGGCCAAAACCAGTCTCTCAAACGACTTCATGACCACAGATGTGAGAGTGACAGGTCTGTAGTTATTTAGTCCTGTGATTTTGTGTTTTTTTTGGGGACCGGAATGATAGTGGAGCATTTGAAGCAGCAGGGAGTTTTACACTGCTCCAGTGACCTACTGAAGATCTATGTGAAGATGGGGGCCAGTTGGTCAGAGCAGACTTTCAGACAGGCAGGTGAAACACCATCTGAGCCTGAAGCTTTCCCTGTCTTTTGTTTCAGAAAGATCCGGTACACATAATCCTCACAAACCATAAATGCAGATTGAGTAGGAGGAGGGGGGGTTCCAGGAGGTGTTGGTGTGTGTGTGAGTGTGAAGATCAAAGCGGAGGAGGGGGGTGAGACTCGGCTTTTCGAACCTGCAGTGAAACACATTCATCGATATTTAGTCAATCATTAGTTTACTCTCTACAAATTCACCTCGGAAGTCGGAGCTGGGAATGATGACACACTGTTCCAGTACACAAGTCGGAAAACCAAGATAGGCGGGATGGGGGGGATGTAGCCATTGTTAGCAATACCAGTCGATAAAAACACATAAAAAAGTGGTATTTTGCACAGATAATGCTGAAGTATCATGTCCACAGATAGAGGTTAGATAGTACTGTGTGCACAACTGAGTTTATTAAGACACAGACAAATAGAAGTGCTAACAAACAAAATATTACTACTGTTTCACTTGCAGCCATTTTGGAGTCTGAAGTCAGGGTTGTTGCAGTTCCTCAGAGTTTCCGAGTCAGAACTCTGACTTGAGGGGGCGTTCCGGTTAAAAGTTTTTACAGGGAACTTGGAATTTCTGACTTCCGAGTAAAAATGGAATCCACAATTAGTAATACTTTTCAGGCCTTTCCACACTGATGCAGGATTGTTAGCTGAAAACAGTTTTTTCAGCTTTTCTGTGTAGCTTCTTTTAGCCATTCTGATTTCCGTAGTAAGTGTGTTCCTGAACTGGTTGTACAATATTGTCTCCCCACTGTAAGCATCCTCTTTGTCATAACAAAGCTGTCTGAGATTTCCTGTAAACCATGATTTATCATTACTGATTGATACAAATATCCTAGTAGGGATGCACATGTCCTCGCAGAAACTGATATATGATGTCACAGTATCTGTGAGCTCGTCCAGGTCTGTGGCTGCAGTTTCAATCCAGTCAGTGCAGTCAAAGCAGGCTTGTAGTTCCAGCTCTGCTTCATTGGTCCATCTCTGTAAAGTCCTTATACAGGCCTAGCTGTTTTAGTTTCTGCTTGTAGGTTGGAAGAAGATGAACCAGACAGTGACCAGAAAGTCCTAAAGCTGCACATGGGACAGAGCAGTATGCATCCTTTACAGTGGTGTAGCAGTGGTCCAAAATATTTCTGTCTCTGGTGGGGCATGTAATGTGTTGTTTGTATTTTGGCAGTTCATGGGTGAGGTTAGCTTTATTAAAATCTCCCAGAATAATAATAAGTGAGTCTGTGTGTTGTTGCTCTGTGTCTGTGATGTGATCAGCCAGCTGGTGCAATTGAATCCTCTTTAAAATATGAAGACATCAGATTTTATTCGAAGACTGAACAATTCAGCCATATGATTTATAAATAATATATCAGCTCTTATTGCTATAATTTTTTACTAAATTAGCTGGCACATTTCAGATTCTGTTTTCAAGGATGTTATCCATATAGGCGTACAGCTGAATCCAAAAGTCTGTTTTGCATTTTGTCTTTCTTTTTTTTCACTACAAATCCGTCTAGGCTATATTATCAACATAACAGTTTTGATTTCAATGTGAAAAAAAAATTCAATTTAAGAATTTAGTATTTAGACAGTCCCCCTTTTGCTTTAATGATTCCAAAAGATCATCTTGTGTGCATTATTTGATTAATGAATAAATCAGAATCGGAAATATTTCTCTCTCTTTTAAATGAATACAAACAATTATATCCTAAGACTTTTTCAATGTGATATCAGACTATTTGATCCCACATTATATTTTTGTTCATCAGTTATCCATTTAATTTATCCCAATGGGCAATTCTCTACAATTGGACGGAATGATACATGACTCTCATTGTCAAGTTTTGGAAGTCAATTTAAAAGAACGAGTGTTTCCTGTGTGAATACAATGCAAACTTCCCCATTCTTTGTTTTCTCATCCCTGTCCCATGTATTTGCCATGGAGAGCATGAACATTTTTTCAACAGAGACCATTTAGCTTATTTACAGTACAGCTGATGGAAAGCATACACTGTGTTCTTTATAGAGGTTGCAAAACTCTTAACTACATAATGTTAAATCCAACAGTGCAAACCTATACATTCAATGCAATCCTGTAGTTTATAGTGTGAAGTAAATAATCAACACTGAAATGCATGATGGTTAGTCAGGTATATTGTATATACATTATAGTATGTATATGTACAGTATCAAAAGTGAATAAGGATTTAGAGTAAGAAACTCAGTGGTTAGCGCTGTCAACTCAGATCAAGAAGGTCCCGGGTTTGAGTCCTGGCTCAACTGGGCCATTCTCTATGGAGTTTGCATGTTCTCCCCATGTTTGTGTTTCCTCTGGGTGCTCCAGTTTCCCCCCACAAGTCCAAAAACATGCAGGTTAATTGAATTGGAGACTCTCAATTGTCCTGTAGGTAAGAGTGCAAGTCATCCAGCCACTGGAGGTTGTGTTAGGAAGGGCATCCAGCATAAAACCTGTCCCAAGTCAAATATGCAGATCACAGATGGTGTGCTGTGGCAACCCCTAACAGGAGCAGCTGGAAGAAGATAGGATTTTGGGTAAAAAGCCCCCTATGAAACACAAGGGTGGGCTATCATTGACTGATCCAATCACAATGGAGGTTAATTTGTTTATAGAATACTTGAGATGTTATAAAATGCCAAATGTGGTTGAAATTAATAGGGAATCGTGCACCCTTTTCTGAAGTAGTTATTTTGAGTAAGAGTTATCTTAATTTGCTACTCAAAAAAGCATCTTGCATTAGTTGACAAATTTAGCCATTTACCCCAAGTGTGGGGTAAAAGCCTCATTCACCACTTTTTATAAAAACTGTATTTTATTCAAAACAACCTTCTGTAAATATTTAGTTTCACATGAATAATGTTGCTCCATCAATATTCAATAAAAATAAATACATTTTTCAATCTTGATGCACTTTGTGACCAAAAAAGCAAATTGTCCTTAAGGTGTGGCTTAACAATATTAAGCCGATAGTTTAATTCTAAAATAATTTACTCTCATATCATTCCAAACAAATAGATTCCTTAGAATCCTTTATTTTGGTCATACATTATATACACAGTTTTTTTTGCATATATACAGTGAAATTTATTAGTTTTCACATATCCCAGCTAAGCTGGGGTCAGAGTGCAGGGTCAGCTATGATACGGCACCCCTGGAGCAGATAGGGTTAAGGGCCCTTGCTCAAGGGCCCAACAGTGGCATCTTGGTGATGCTGGGGCTTGAACCCCGGACCTTCTGGTTAGTAACCCTGAGCCTCAACCACTGAGCTCCTCAATGACAAAAAGAACAGTAAAATATATATTTTTTAATCTTCCGCTGTAGCTCTCATATCATATATCAGAGTAATATAATAATCAGGTTTGGCGTCAATAGCTTGGTTTCCATCCACATATTTTAATGCAGATTTTGGGATATTGCATTAAAAATGCTCTATGGAAAAACAAGATGCAAATAAAATATTTAAAATGCGCATATATACATGCTTGAGGTGGATCAATTATTTCTGGAAACAATATATCCACATAAACTATGGAAACACATTTAATGAATATATTTCTATAGAATTGATAATGGAATACACTCACTGAGCACTTAATTAGGTACACCTGTACACCTACTTATTAATGTGATTATCTAATCAGCCAATCATGTGGCAGCAGTGCTTAAAACCATCAGAATGGGGAAAAAATGTGATCTCAGTGATTTCGACCACTTTGAACCAAATCAAAACCAGATTGATCTCAGTGAAATCGGAAACTGTATGTTGACTATTCTTTAGGTGAAATCGGTCTGTGCTTACAGAAATGCAAAACACTGCCCCCAGTGGCCAAAGCACTAAGTGTTGTTTGGCATATGAGCATGTGTGAGCTCCATTTTCTAGATTTAATGTCCACAGAGGGGCGCCAAAAACGAGTGTGGAGCGAGTTGTTTTCAGATGTCAATGCTGTAATACAGTGAAGAGGAATGCATCATTTATATACCGTACCATCAACCTAAACCCCAAAACTAAACCTAACCATCAAAGGAGTAAAACTGTAAAGTTAATTCAGAAAAATACAAATTACATTAGTCACTGATTATATGAACTAGATTAATTTCTGGTTGGATATATGAACTTGTCTCCCGCGCTGCTGACATTCTGTGCTTCCGGTTGCAGCACAGGGGAAGGTAATCATGCTTGAGCCGATGCAAAAATGTCTAATGGGAGATATATAATGCGCCTGATGCTAGGGCCTTGAAACTTTTGAAAAAACATGCCAACTTCGCATGTGATCGTGTTGGCTAAACTTATAAGAAAGGCCCAGAGCCACTTTTAGAGTTTGCTCTTATGTGGACGACCTGCTTCTTTAATGCTGTAATGATATGAATTAACAAATAAATCAACAAAAATATTGATTCAGGGACCTTAAAGGAATAATTCACACAAAAATGAAAATTCTCTCATTATTTACGCACGCTTATGCCATCCTGGATGTTTATGGCTTTCTTTCTTCAGCTGAACACAAATTAAGATTTTTAGATTTTAGCTAAAAATATAATGCAAGTGAATAGGTACCAACATTGTGAAGCTCCAAAAATTATGTAAATCAGCATAAACATTTTCCACATTGATTCTAGTGGTTAAATCCATGTCTTCAGAAGCAATGTGATGAAACAGATCAATATTTAAGTACATTTTTACTATAAATTCTCCTCCCTGCTCTCCACATTAACTTTCCCTTTAATATTCTTCTTCTTGTGTTTTTGGCGATTCACATTTTTCATGCGTACACCCCCTACAGGACAGGGACAAGGATTTCTTGCAAAAATTCACTTAAATATTGATTCTAATCCACACCTATCATATCACTTCTGAAGATATGGATTAAACCGCTGAAGTCTTATGGATTACTTTTATGCTTTTTGTAGCGTCAACATTTTTGGCACCCATTAACTTGCATTGTATGGACTAACATAACTGAAATATTTTTATAAAAATCTTAATTTGTGTCCTACAGAAGAAAGAAAGCCATACACATCTGGGATGTCATGTGGGTTAGTAAATAATGAGAGAATTTTCATTTTTGGGTGAACTATCCCTTTAAGTATTGATACAATATTGTGAGAAAAATATCTCGTTCTTCCAATAGATCGCAATATATCATTATATAATTGTATCGGCACAGCCCTTTTTATATGTGTCAGATATTTCCTGTTATGAATCTTAATAAGAGTATATGCACAATTTAAGACATTCATCAAAGGCACAGGAACACTTTTGTGTTTGAATGCATGTACATTCATTGCCTCTCACTCTGAACTTCTCACACACAAATGTACACACCCATTGTTTAGAGCAGCAGAAGTATTTGGGGTGGAACGCGGCAGTTACTTCCTGAGATTGAGTCCACAGCTCGATAGCCAAAGCACCATCAGAAGACTGATGAAAGAATGGGATAAGGAAAGAGAAAGGCTGGAAAGCTGTACTTCATGTACCGGATGTGTATTAATAACCAGTCACATTGCTTTTTTGTCAGTCCCACATTCCAATAAGAGTGGCACTCTAAGCTTCATTCAACACATTTTTGAATCCATTCCACAGATTCGGGCACAGAAAACTGCCTTAAAGCACAGAAAACGCAAAGAATGTTTGCCGAATCCAATGAAGCCCAACATTTACCACCCACTTTATCAGCCATCTTGGTCCTAGAAGTATTTTTCCCAGTACATTTTTCCATAAGGATTTCATAAAATCCTTTATAAAGAGTTTTAAGCCACGAATCGTACAATTACAAACTTTGGGAAGGCACCACTGTAAATCTTAATTTGCAGAGCATTGCTTATTGTGATTGCCCAGTAGTTACGGGATGATTCATTCCAGATTGCAGCGCATATATGATTTGAGAAATGAATGCCAGATTAAAGGTGAAGTGTGTTATTTCTGCACCTCTAGCATCACCAAGCACAATTGCAAATAGGTGTGTTCGGCTTCATGCAGCACTGTGCTGACCGATCGCTACCATACTTGAAGCAATGCATGTTGGTTAGAAATGTTGTCCAACTTTAGACGGCGCCACCGCTGTGTCACCGCGACGTATGCCATCATAGCACCGCATTAGCTATTCGAGTCCAGCCGTCCTGTTTCTCCTTTCTCCTAATGACGACACATCTTATTCGTGAATGACAAGACTCATTGTTGACAATGGTGACGTGTGTTTCATGAGCTGAGTTCGCAATGGCATAGTACACATACTACTCTTACTACTTCTGCTATATCTTATATATGGTAGAAATATTGTATTAAGCAGCCCATTACCTTCTTAACTTAAGTATGTTTCATGTTATTATATGTAAAAATCTAATTTCTGACCATCTGATTTTCACTTAGTCTGCAATAAAGCAAACATCATGCAATCTACCATGACTGATGTTAGCACGCTATGAGAAGAGCAAAGTGTCTGGCTTGAAGACTCTCTTTTCAACTCCTCTCTGAGTGCAACTGGCAAATCTCACCGATCAGTAAGGCAAGGTGCAGTTCAAGTTGAACACACCTATAGACTGTTTTCAAATGTGTAACACTCCCTCCATCTACCAGTGATCCGACAAACAGATAGTCCCATCCCAAACTCAGGCCATTGGTTAAGCCAATGTTGTGTCTGGCTGGTTGGGATATGTAAACACTCCACAAAGCTACAGAGTTTACACTTCCCAAGGAAATCAACCTCCAAATGGCTTACTTATAGTTGCCTCTGTAGAATTCTGCAGATCTTCTCTCAAAACCAGGACAGAGTTTGCACTATTGTGATTGCCCAAGTGTTACAAGATATGACATCTCAATGTTTCTCTGTGTTTGTGATTTGAGAATACCACATTAACTTCTTTTTCCTGTAAACTTGTGGTCTTTCTTTCTCAGCCATGTCTCAGAGCAACCCATTCCAGCTCATGCAGACTTTGAGGAAGACTCCGGCTGTTGTCCGGTGCCGTTTCCGCCAGGACCGCGCCCAAACCCTCTCACATGGCGACCCACTCTTCAAGGTGCACTACCTCGGTACAGAAAAGATCTACTCCTTGGATGTAGAACAGGCTGAGGAGGCCATAGGCCGGTTGCTAGAGAAATCGCCAGATACGACCACTCTAGGCAAACTGGGCAAGGAACACGCTCTTGTTGTTCGACCACGCTATGTAGAAGTGAAGGAGATCAGCACAGGCAGGCAACTTACAAAGACCTATCTAAAGGACATTGCCTATTGCACAGCAGACGTAACCAGGCCCAATCTTTTCCTCTATATCTGTAAGCAGCGAGGACAGCAGCTCCAGTGCAGAGTGTTCTGGTGTAGTAGGCCGGACCGGGCTAAAGATATGACTGCCTGTTTAGCCAAATCCTTCCAGAGAGCTCTGAATGACTCGCAAGAGGAGGAAAGCAATCACACTAAAGAAGAAGAAAGCAAGATGGATGGGAAGTCAGTTGCAGCCTTGGGACAAGGAAAAAGTTGCACACTACCAGCAGACTTGAGAAAGGTAGGGCATGCCCACTCCAGTTGGGAGTCTGGCTGCGGGGTGGCGATTGAAGGGATGGGGTATCACTAAAATAAGCCCTGTCTTTTTCTCACCAGCCATTTCTTTCAAAACCCATTTGACTTTCTTTCTTCTACAGAACACAAAAAGAGGTGTTTTAAAGAATGCTCTGTTGGCTGATTTTTTTATACAATAGCAATTGATGAAGTGAGCAGCTGAAGTATTATAAAAGTAGCCCATGGGTTATCCATAATATTCCATGTCTTCTAACAGCATAAAATCTTACATTTCTAAGATGAACAGGCCCAAAATTCAAGTCATTATTTACTCGGAAATCAAATAAATCCTCCTTGATTCTTGCTTTAATTAATTGATTTGGTTTGATAGTGAATAATGACTTTAATTTTGTCTGTTCATCATACAAAGTGATCGTATGACTTCAGAAGACTTGGAATATGTTGCAAGAATTGCATGGGCTGTTTTTATGAGACTTTTCTTTTAAGTAAGTCTCCATCAACTGCTATTGTATTGTATCTACGAACAGAACATCCTTTTATATATTATCTTTTGTGGTCCGCAGAAGATAGTCATATAGTATTGGAATAACGTGAGGAAGAATAAATGATGACAAAAGTTTAATTTTGGAGTAAACTATCCCTTTAAAACAAAGAAAAGGTCAAATGAAGAAGAAATATTTAAGATTCTGCACTATTTCTAGGACAGTAATCAAATAAAAACACATTTGTCTCCCTGTCCATTGCAAAAATAAACAGTTTTCAAAACAGCTTTCTGAATACACCCCTAGTCTACTGCTGTTCAAATAGTCAAGATAGTCCCGCCCCGAATCACGCCATTGGTTGTGTAATGTTGTTCGGGGTGGGTCTAAACACAGTGACTGGGTCTGACAGTGTTTACAGTTTTCGAGATAAATGGCTTAATGCACTTAGTAAATTTTTCCTCATTAAAAAGGTTTAACGCTAAAGACATAAATTGTAATTTTACAATGCACTGTATGTATAAAATCATAAGCACTCACATTAAAATGAAAACTCCATTCATATCAGTAAATTAATAAAAGCTGTTTTATTCTACATGGAGAGGGTCCGCACATGGGGGCTGCCATGTTTGAATCACATGACCAGCTGAATACTACTCGCTTAATCTCAGTAACCGTCCTGTGATTTGACACATTCACCCACTGATTAAAGTAATCATGGCTGACTGTGAATACAAAATTTCTACAATGGCACTATTGATTTTAAATGATGCTGCATCCAAGCCACTAGGTGTCAGTGTAAGTCCAGGATGACTAAAGTTACTGAGTGAAACTTTAACGCTGTTTCTGCATATTAAGCTATGATAAAAGAAAGTATTTTAACATCGAATGAGTTACATACTTCAGCTTTAACTTTGTTGTACAAAAGGTCAGATGTACATTTTTCAATTCTTAAAAACACATTTTCATACAAATGTTTTTGCTTGATCAAAAATGTTTAATAAAAATGTGTTTAATACATGCAAAATAGAAGCATTTTCCAGCCTAGTCTCATGAATATTATGTGACTGTGGCAACATTTTTGCAAAACAAAATTACGATACTATTGCTTTAATACAGGATTTCCTGCAGTTTCTGTAAGCAGCGAGACCAACAGCTCCAGTGCAGAGTGTTATGTCCAGCGGGGGGCGCCAAAAGCAAGTGAAATTGTGTCGTAATCAGACACGTTTTTTTTCAGGTGATTATTAGATGGAGGTTTAATGAGTAAAACATACCTCCCTAACCTAAAACTTTAGCCAAAACCTAACTAATAGTGTTCAAAAAGATAAATAACAGGTGAACAAAACAGACGTCCTTACCCCAAATCAACACCTAAACCTATACGATAGTGTTCTAAAATCAAATGCGACACGAAAACACATTTTCTGACGCAGACCACGTCTTTTCGTGTTGCTTCTATGACACTATGTTTCACGTGTCAGCTTGTGTTCTTGGCAAGGCTTATACCACGTTCTTCCAAAGTCAGGTGATCTACCGCACAAGCTAATCGCTTTGTAGGTAGGTCTGTAAGACAAGTGTTATAATGTATAGTTTTTTTCAAATTATGCGTTAGAGTGAAAGTGTATCAATATAATAGCATAGTGAGTAATACAGCAAAAAATAAGTGTTTATAAAGTCATAATCAGCCTTGTAGTCATGATTTGTTTGAAAGTGATTAAAATGCACTGTTGTTGTATCGCCTCTAGTGTTCATTTCACCAGGAAACTTCAGCAAAATGCAGAATTCAGCATGTAAAACTCAGTTTGATAAAATGTAGAAATAGTATCATTCATTCTATGAGACTTGGCTGGCATTTTCACCAGTGGACACCACAGCATTTCTCACATTGTCATACAAAACTGTTTCATCTCCAGACTTCTGGAATTTGGACATTTGAACTCTAGCAAGAACTGTAGCTACTGTATGTAAAAAATGATTGAAAGGAAAAATAATGGGTTATTTTTTTGGTTTGTAGGTCGGTGGTAGAGGGAGTAAAAGAGGAGAACCAGTATAAGCAGCTGAAACACCACTGCAATCCTTGAGACTTTATTGAAAGTCTTTGTAAAACAGTTACTGCTGACATCTCTTCTTTGGGAATTTTTTCATGAAAACTCGATGGAAGTTGATGAACAGTCCACTTTTGCCCCTATTTCTGTAAGGGCATAAAATGCAGTATTAATATGAGAATATGGATGGTCTCAAGTCTGACAGCAACTCTCTGTATAGTCAATTATTGGTGGGTACAATGAGACAGTTACATTGGAATGTTTCCAGTGCTTGTAATGCCTCCAAGTGTTTGTCATGTAATTAGAATCTGTTGCATCGGGAACATTACAACATGAGTGACAGCTTTAGTTGCCCAATAGACTCATTTTTGACTCTTTTTTTTGAGTTTTCTTAAAATGTTTTATTTGATATTTTTTCTGGTTTTAAAATGTTGCTGAAGGAATGTTCTTCATGTACATTAATTGGTAGGCCTCCAGGCACTTCGTAAACAGAAATCTTGACAAGTTGGTTTACAAATGTATTGATAAAGGTTTTTCATCTTGACACTTAAAATCAGCATTTAATTTCACTGTTCCCTTCATATGTATTTCAGAGTGTCTCTTTAAAACATTGTATTCAAGTAAGAAAGACTGTGAGTGGCAGTGGTTCTGTAACTGGGACGTTGTGGCCTTCATGTTATTGGCCAATCTTTTTAATGGACTTCCTCAGTTTCCCTGGAGTTTTTTTTAAATGCCTTAGTCTGTTACATCCGACATACTGACTTATTACGCTCAGTATATTAATCCTAAATAGAAAACTTTTTAAAGAAGAGAGAACCATGTGAACGCATGCACTCTACATTACAAATTTCCAATGTATTAAAAATTTCGTTTAAATGACTAAAAACTATTATTGTTGTCTTAAAGATAGAAGATATATACTGTTTTGCAAATTGCTAAATTTACACCACTAATCTAGAAAGTCAATTTTTCTACTTTGGAGAGGTCTATGTTTGTTTTTGTCTTGTTCGGCACATTCAAAATAAAAAGAATGCCCATAAAACAAAAGGTAAAGGAGTATTATGGGATAGGACAACTGAAGCGCTGTCAAAGTCATCTGTGGCATGCTGTTGATTACTACAAAACAAATTAACTTGTTACTCAGTTTGTAAGAAAAACAGGAAAAACTGAACATTTGTACATTAAAGCGTAATGTACTTAAAACGAACGCCTAAGAGGCAAGTGCACTGTAGGGTTTAAAAGCAGGAATGTAAAAAATGTCCTTGTGTGTTGTTCTGGGCATTTTGACTCAGACGTCTTTTTTAGTTTTTCCTTAATAAAATTGGAATAAAATTCTTTGTACTTTTTTCACATATGGTATCTGAAAACACAAAAACATTGACAATTTTCTTTACATTTTATGGGTTTTATTTCACTTTGTTACACTTGTTGTGTTCCCATTGGAAATGAATGGATTAGACTTCAAAATACAGAAATATTAAATGTTATATATGTAACTTGTCATAATTACTAAAAAAAGAAGTTGATAAAAATATATAATACAAAATCTTGTGATAATATATGCACTAGGAGAGGTTTAAAGATGAAGTCAGAAGTTTACATACACTTTAGCCAAATACGTTTAAACTCTGTTTTTCACAATTCTTGACATTTAATTGTAGAAAACATTCCCTGTCTTAGGTCAGTTATCATCACTACTTTATTTTAAGAATGTGAAATGTCAGAAAAATAGTAGAGAGAATGATTTATTTCAGCTTTCACATTCCCAGTGGGTCAGAAGTTTACTTACACTTTGTTAGTATTTGGTAGCATTTCCTTTAAATTGTTTAACTTGTGTCAAATGTTTTGGGTAGCCTTCCACAAGCTTTTCACAATAAGTTGCTGGAATTTTGTCACATTCTCCTATTTTTATTCTTTTCAGGCATAAAAAGCAGCCTTTCAGGTTATGTTGATATAGAACTTGTTTTACTGTGGATATAGATACTTGTCTACCTGTTTCCTCCAGCATCTTCACAAGATCCTTTGCTGTTGTTCTGGGATTGGTTTGCTCTTTTCGCACCAAACTACGTTCATCTCTAGGAGACAGAATTTGTCTCCTTCCTGAGCATATGATGGCTGCGTGGTTTATACTTGCATACTATTGTTTGTACAGATGAATGTTGTACCTTCAGGCATTTATCCCAAGGATGAACCAGACTTGTAGAGGTCCACAATTTTCTTTCTGAGGTCTTGACTGATATCTTTTCCCATGATGTCAAGCAAAGAGGCACTGAGTTTGAAGGTAGGTCTTAAAATACATCCACAGGTAAAACTCCAATTGACTCCAGAAGCCAATTCCCTAAAGGCTTGATATAATTTTCTGGAATTTTCCAAGTAGTTTAAATTCACAATTGTCTTAGTGAATGTAAACTTCTGACTCACTGGAATTGAGATATAGTCAGTTAAAAGTGAAACAATCTGTCTGTAAACAATTGTTGGAAAAATTACTTGTGTCATGCACAAAGTAGATGTCCTAAACGACTTGCAAAAACTATAGTTTGCTAATATGAAGTTGCTAGAGTGGTTAATGACTTCAACCTAATTGTGTGTAAACCTCTGACTTCAACTGTATAAATTATCTTAGTGGGGTGGTCATTTATGACCGGGAACACGAAATGAACAAACAGGTTAAAATGTTAAAACAGGGTTCCCACAGTCATGGGAAAACCTGGAAATATCAGTGAATTATAAAATGTTTATTCCCAACCCAGAATCTAATCATGTCATGGAAATTTCTATATGAAAATCATGTTTTACTAGTTAATTCTCAGCTCTAAAATATTTAATTGGCAAGAAATTAATCTTTGAGAGAGCAATCTCTCAAATTATTTCTAAAAATCCTTATCCTGTCATCAGGAGCAACCAGGAAAGTCACTGAAATTAGTTTGTGAAAAGGTGTGGGAACCCTGTTTTACAAACCTGAGCTTGTTTGTTTTTCTACATTCTAAGAGTTACTGTGTAGCTTGGACAGCAAGCGTCTAATCTCTCGCTTCTCACCCACTCCACTATCTTTTGATACTGACTTTTTCTATTGGACTTCCAAGATTCCCATTTTGCCATGTTTAAATATGTTTAAGGCTAATTTACTTTGCATTGAAAACAATATGAAAATACTACCTGAACTTGCCTTAACTTGAGGTGCACATGCTATTACAGTAATAGTTCTTTTTTGGGTGTGTGTGAACTTTGTCATCATTTCACTCCAAAACCATACAACTTGGTGGCTAACAATCTGTCTAAGAACTCCTTTTGTCTTCCACGGAAGCAATTCATAGGTGTTTGGAACAACATGAGGGTAACTAAATGTTAGAATTTTCATTTTTGGTTGAACTATCCCTTTGAGCACTATAGAAACTACTATTCGTTTTATGTGCATACATGCAAGGGATAATGCAGAGGTCCTGATTTCCCTGTCTGCGATAATGACTGGTTGACTGGTTGACTGTACCGGCTGATGCACTTATTGTGCTGCAACTTGCCAATAAATGGCCATGAAACAATTCTTGTTTTGAGTTGGAATTATTTTATTGTGTGTGAAGTACAAGGAATAATATAAAAAGACATGAAACTAGTACATCTATGAAATTTGTTGGCTAGGAAAACAGAGTTTTACAGTTACAGTAAGCGGTGATTATACAAAAACAATTTGACCAAATGAACAAACTGAATAATGGGTAACATGATCTTTTATATGATTTTGTAAATGTTTTCTTCTTTAATGAGCATTTAACAACATGTGCAAAATCCAGTACATGCAATTAAGAGTTTTCACCCGTCGATGCATAAACAGGACCTTAAGTTACATCACTGCCAATGGCCTATAATCAAAAGTGCAAAAGCTCATATTTGACCCAAGAAGTGCCAGTAAATCTAATTAGTGCCAGAGCAAAAAACTTAGCAGCCCTGAAACTGCTTAAGTGCACAGAAGAATAAACTTTGTAACATCAGTGTTGACTGTTTGTCACTCACACATCATCATCCACGTTTCTACTTAATCCCTGACTTCCAAACAAACACAAGCAGAATAACATACAGCAACCTCCTAAGAAGATGATGCCCAGCAGGATATAGACCAGTGTGGTGGTCCAGAAAGCAAACAGATACAGCGTCTTATTGCAATACTTTTCTGAGCTAGGGCTATAATCAGGCTGATAAATGGAGTAGATCCACACGTTACCTGTAGAGGGAGAGAGGAGTACAGAGTGTGAGTGTTCTAGAAAACTATATCTATATTCAAATGAATTTGTCATGAGTTACTCTGTGTTGATTTTAAAAATGTTAACTCTTCCAAATATATTTATTGTTATACACAAACAGGAGCCCAAAATTAACTTCGTCGCACCAGCCAATGGTGTGTGACTTGAGAAAATATACGGTATATTTTACAATAAAATAAATTATAAATACAAATAAAAAGTCATAGAAAATGGCTAACAAGTCATTTTATTTGTAATTACCAAAGACGATTTTATTGAAATTTGGTAAGTGTTGCATGCAGGTTGTGTACCATTCAGAACTGAATGCCAATTTAATTCCAGAATTGGAACTGAACTTGAACTGAGGTAGCAAACAGGATTTAGATTAGCATTTTTAATTCAAATGTAATGAAATTTACATTTAGTTTTTAATAAATTTGATTTGTCAGTATAACATAAGGGTGTGTTCACACTTGTAGTTCAGTTCTCTTGGTCCGGACCAAAAAAGAAAATGATCCATTTAGTCCAGGTTCGCTTGGCGTTCACGCTGGCATTTTTAACACCAAACCGAAAGATACAAAACAAAAGGCATAAGGATACATAAGGTCACAACCTGATTGGACAGCTTTTATGACATATATTTTGCCAAACATCCAAAACGATGCTGGCTGCTTGGCTCAATGGACCCACTGAATATTTTGAAGCATTTTTGTGCATTTTTCTCCAGTTTACTGGAAATATGCTCGTCAGACCAAATGTTAATAAGGTACTTTACCTCCTTATTGCTCCATGTTTGCCCTTTGCTCATTTTGTTTTGCGTACACCACTCTTACCGCTCTATGTTATCAAATCATATGATTTTTAGGGTAGCATCTTGTGACATCACATCCTGTTATTGGTCCGTTTAAAGTCTTTGGTCCATGCTGCGTTCATATATCAGTCGAACCGCAACAGAGTTTGTTTAGAAGCAGGACCGAGACTCACTATTCAAGGGGTCTCGGTTCACTTAATTGGTGTGCACCACACTTGTTCAAATGAACCGCACTAACAGAGCAATCGCTTTAACAGAGTTCGTTTTAATCGAACCAAACCTGCCAAGTGTGAACACACATGTTAACACTTAATGTTTATGTGTAACAGTTTAAAACTATGTAAAAGGAAGAAATTGTCATAGGACTTTTAAGCTGACAGAGTTTATGAAAACTTCTTATAGTTACTTTAACTTAAAATTAAATTTAAATTTTATAAAATTTTGGTTAGCTACATAAATTTGCAACATTTAAGATAAATATTAAAAATGAGCCTGGGTAGCTCAGTGAGCACTGACACCGACTACCACCCCTAGAGTCATGAGTTCGAATCCAGGGTGTGCTGAGTGATTCCAGCCAGGTCTCCTAAGCAACCAAATTGGCCGGTTGCTAGGGAGGGTTGAGTCTGCGCAGTGTCATGCACAAGGAGCCACGTGATGCGGGGATTGACTGTCTCAGAAGCGGAGGCAACTGGGATTGAGGTGAGTAACCGCGCCACCATGAGGTCCTACTAAGTAGTGGGAATTCGGCATTCCAATTTGGGAGAAAAGAGGATTAAAAAAAGAGCTCAAACTGCCTCATAATACATCCTTAGACACCACACGCAAAGATCTCATGGATCAGGAAAATTTGGGAGAAAATAAAACCAAAAAGGAGCCTTTTACCCCTGTTGTACCCTACTTATTAGTAAAAATAAAGTATTTTTGTGTTGGACTAATGACATTGTGTTGTGTGACGGTGTTGAATTTCTTTGAATTGCAATAGTCTCTCATTCCTGAACTAAAATTCCATTAATTTTTTGCATAGACTAATAGATTTTCAATGATAACTAAAAAAGCCTTTAAAAGACAGACCCACCGTGAGCTCAGAGGTTGTTCATCGATGGAATAAATCGATTGTTAAAGCCATCAGTCTGTATTATTTGAACTTCATAGTTTAAAAATCTTGTTTTGTAGCAGAATTCCTACATTACCCATGATTCAGCAGAGTTATCTTCACTCATCCGAGAACTGCTCCAACATGGCCCACGATACGAGCCCAGGAGCGACCGCCAATTTCAATTACGCACTGCGAATATCTCCCTTCACTCTTAAACTACTTCTACTGTATAATTGTACATACTGTATCAGAATATTTAGCAATAAATGTAAAATATATTGTTTCTATACTTATCATCAACAACCTAAAATCAATAGTTTTATATATTCTTTTAATTTTTTTATGATATATTTCACAATGCTTTATTGGGATTGTAGTTCATACCATGGTTAACTTTATCAGATTCTCACATAATTTATTGCCTCTAAACAAAGTTGTAAGTTGTGATTTACCTCAGAGCTGGTTGCTTTGGTTCGTGACTTAAAACTCTTTTATGGAGGATTTTATGAAAAGCCTACGTAAAAAAAAATGAATTGGAAAAATACTTCCGGAACCCAGATGGTTGGAAAAAGTGGACGGGCACTGTTCTATTGGGTTTCACTTCCTAGAATTCCAATTAAAAGTCCAATTCAACATCCTATGGGGTGTGGCCAATTCAATTACATCTCATGAATTGAAATGAAGCCAATTAGGAAATTCTGTGGATAGTTCATCAAACAATAAGAATTAGTAAATAGAAAAGAGGACGTGTACATCTGTACCAGTCCAAACCTTGAGCTGTAGCAACCCTACATCGTTTGAAAGTTGGTAACACATTCTAGCGTTATTGCTCACACTCTGATGTCTTACCAGCGATGAACCAGCAGAAGAGGAAGAGCGACACCAGTGAGTTCCAGGCAGTGCAAAGACTGCTCAGAGGAGTTTGAGTTCCTTCTTCTGGCTCCTGAGAGCATGGAAGGCAAGACAGCATGCCCAACACCAGCGCAAACACACCGGACACCAGCAGATAAATGGGAATATAGGGCTGCTTTTTACAGTCATTCCGATATATTGCACCTGTGAAGCAGATGGAGATAATACTCAAATCTGGGTTTGTTTATCTGCCCAAACAGAAGTGGCGTAACAAATTCTGGAACAATATTTAAAGCAAACATACCAATTGATATCTGAGCGATGGGCAGGGCGATCACAATGAGTTTGGAGATTACTGTGAAACATTGGTTAGAGGCAGAGAAAATAAAAGTAGATTATTTCCTGTGTATTTCTTACCGGATGTCCTCATTGAAGACGTATAATACAGTTTATAATCATAATCCCATGAACTCTAGGGCAAACATTTGCCCACATTGTACCCGGATACATGCATTGTTTGTTTCAGAACTGAGATTTTAAATTTGACTTCAGGTGTCGACCCGAACACAGCACCAAATGTCACCCATAAATATGACTAGGTCATAGTGTCTTTTGCCTGGTATATTTTGTGGTTTCGGTTTTGACCTGTTCATCACGGTATTTGCCTAACTTGGGAAAATTCTATTACAGCCTTTAACGTCAGCAACAGAAGAAAAGGTTATGAATTCGAAACATTTTATTATTGACATTATTATTTAACATTAAGCACTGTTTTTTCCCCATTGTCCACAACCCTTTCAGAGCAGACCTGCAACCAACTTTTGGGTCACGACCTAGTAGTTTGAAAACCACTGTTGTAGGTATGTGTACATCTTACAACATAGAGCTCATGGCATAAAAACTGTTATATCTCTAATTAACATCAGATTATTATGAATAAAGTTCTAGACTGTCAAAGCATCATTAATAACGTGATATAATCAACCACCCCGATTGCACAGGCAGGCAACATCATCCAGATGTCTATTTGAAGTGTGTGTTTACATCTGGAAGACATTTTTAAGACTGTTTGCTCATGTTTCCTCTGGGATTTCAATAAGACATTCAGCAGATGTCTTTGAGACATTTATGTTTGTAAATCTGATCTTTTAAAGATGTTTAGCAGTTGTTAATTAGATTGTGAAGTTTTCCAGATGAAAAGATCTAAAACAGGCATCTCAGAGATGTACTTGTGCTATCTGGTCATATTACACTCTTGGAACAGAAAAGCAGAGTAACTGTGTTTACTTAGAACAGGTGTGCTGAGTTTGGGTGGTTTACGAATATTCTGAAGTAAATTCCGGTCTTCCATCCTCTTTTTTTCACTCTGACCTGATCAGAGAGAGAAAGAATAACAGTGTGATATTATTTTTAACAATTGTGTAGCTCAATGCATTTTCACTGGTATTATGCTACATCATTTAAAAGCACTCCCTTTCAAAAAAGTATTGTTGGAATACAATGGTAGTACCAAAACATCATTGTAATGCCATGGGACATATTTTTCTACAAGCCTTTTTATGAGAAACCCCTTTCATCTGAATTTACTGATACCCAGCTGGCACATAAAAATAACTGTTCATTTATTATCTCCATTGACAGAGAGAAACAAGTTTTAACAGGTTTTTGAATAAATAAAATGTGAAATCATGTCATAAAAGACGACAGACAGACAGAATTAAAGAAGGAAATTTGCAGTTTCAGTACAAGTTAAGCTCAATCGACAGCATTTGTGGCATATTATTGATTACCACAAAAATGTATTTCCGCTTGTCCTTCCTTCTCTTTATAAAACAAGTAAAAATGGAGCTTCCAGTGAGTCCAGTGATTTTAACATTACAGCTCAAATAATACACAAATTTTAAAGCTGAAGTATGTCATTTCTGCACCACCAAACGGAATTGTGAAAATAAACATGGTTTTCAAAACAGCTTTCTGAAAATGCCGCTCTTCTGCCGCTGATCAAACAAACAGATAGTCCCGCCCCCAACTCACACCATCGGTTGAGTTAATGTTATTGTCTCTCTTGAGACCGGTTGCACAAAAACACAAAAAACAAAACAAAAAACAGGAATTTTCATAGCGACACAGAGACACAGTGTTAACCGTTTTCAAGAAAATCAACCTATGAATGGCTTATTTATAGATGTCTCTGCATATAAAATAAGGGAAAAGTATTTTAACACTGGAAAAGTTAACCTTTTTAAACTTAAGCTTTAACAGAATAATTAATGTAATGTTTTATTATAATTATATTTGTTTGTTTTATTAAAATTAATGTTTTCATATAATTATAAGCTTCACATTTCTGCCTTTAAACCCCTTCAAAAATGGGCCCCATTCACTTCCATTGGTTCCACTGTAACCTTGATTTTTGCTTTTTTTTTTTTTTTTAAGAAAAGGAGGGAAGAGTCCATTTATTTTTGTGGTAATTAGCATTGTCAAAAATGCTGTCAGTTAAGCTAAATTTGTATTGAACCTGGAATATTACTTTAAAGGGAGATTTCCCAAAAAAAATTATTTCAGCTCTGTAGGTCCATACAATTCAAGTCAACAGAGACCAAAGCTTTGAAGCTCAAAAAGGCAGCAGAAAAGTAATCCATATGATTACTTTTAGTGGTTTAATCCATGTCTTCAGATGCGATGACAGGTGTGGGAGAAAAAAAGATCAATACTCAAGTCCTGTTTTACTATAAATTCTCCTTCCTGCCCAGTAGGTGGCGATATGCATGAAGGCGGCGAATCGGTAAAAATAAAGCTATCCCGTCTGGCCAAACTGAAAGACGGTCTACTGTGGCATGAATCACAGAAAAGGTTAATGATGTTTATGGGAGAAATGTGTCACACAACACCTGCTGCGGTAGCAGCAGACCAGTCAGAGTGCCCATGATGACCCCTGTCCATCGAAAGCTCCTACAATGGGCACACGAGTGCGAGAACTGGACCTTGGACATCAAGTGGACGGCCATGTAAATGCGCTCTGTTTACCTGGGGAAGTGATGGCACCAGGATGTACTGTGGGATGACGACAAGCCAGTGGAGGGAGTGTGATGTTCTGGGCAATGTTCTGCTGGGAAACCCTGGGTGCGGCCATTCATGTGGAAGTTAATTTGACACGTGCCACCTACAGTACCCAAGCATTGTTGCAGACCCGTGAAATTTTGCTGTGCGAAGGTATGCAAGACTGCAGCTTTAGGAGGGCTGTTTGAAAGTGGAGATTTATAGTAATGTAGGAGCTCTTCTGAAGACATGGATTAAACCAATGGAGTTGTATGGATTACTTTATGCTGTCTTTATACGCTTTTTTTAGCTTCAAAGTTCTCACCACTATTCACTTACATTGTGAGGACGTTCAGAGCTGAAATATTCTTCTAAAATCTTAGTTTGTGTTCAGCAGAAGAAAGAAAGTCTTGTATTAGTCACGAGTCAACATTGTGCAATAAGATTTCTAGAACTTCTAGAGTCAGCACTGTGAGCACACAAAACAAATTATGTATATAAACAACAACAACAACAACAACACAGAAGTTGACAGAACTATTTCTACTTCAAAGTAGCATTTTGGGTTGTACTTTCAGCCTTGGTCAACTTCTGAATACATATCGAAAAGGCTTGTTAGGTCAGGTGAGCTAAAAACCACCAAACCAAGTATGCAACAAGTATGCAACAAGTATGCAACAAGTATGCAACAAGTATGCAACAAGTATGCAACAAGTATGCAACAAGTATGCAACAGGTGACTGACTGACAGTGCTACAAACATTTTCTCCGATTAATCGGACAGCACGTGCACTTCCGTCAAACTGAGTGTAATTGGAGGCATTTTTTGTGAACACGTTAAAATCAACTATACAATTTCACGAAGCTACGAAACTGTGTGTTTCATAACAACGTACAGCTTTTAAATCCCTACCTTCTTTAATTTCTCTCATCCCGAAGCAGTTCCAGCAGTTTATTTTGGCAGAAAACAACAGCAAACAAAATAACTCAAACAACTTACCGAAGTTAGAAAGACTCCCTTTTCGTTGAGCGTTTTTATAATCTAGACAGACGTGAACATACGGAAACTCTGGCCTGGCAAACGTCTACACCCCGCCTGCATCGTTCGCGTCCGAGCGGGGGAGGGACGTTTTGAGTTCATGTGACATCTCTTCTGAAGGGTCCTGAAACATTCACCCGGTTACATGGATGTGGCCATGCAGTTTACATGTTCAAGTGACATACAAAAACAAATGATGTGTATTTTATTGTCACATTTGTGGTTTTAATATTTATATATTACCATAAATATCTCAATAAATAACCATAGTTTACTATAGCAACACTAATTGTGGAAACTACGGTATTTTGGTGAAATGTACATTCATGCTACTTATATATGTGAGTGAACACTACGCTACTTTTATTAGTTGCTAAATGTTTTTAGGCTGTTATTTTTCCTTAACAAATTCCATACAGTGAAACACGTTGCTATTGCGATGATTATGAGAAGCAGTCTATGGTTTTACCTGGGGTTACTATGACCCTACATCTGCTATTAAAGGGATAGTTCACCCAAAAATTACTCACCCTCGTGTCATCCCATGTGTTTGACTTTCTTTCTTCTGATGAACACAAACAAAGATTTTAGCAGAATATTTCAGCTCTATAGGTCCATACAATGCAAGTGAATGGTGGCGGGAAATTTGAAGCTCAAAAAAGCACATCAAATTAATCCATATCTTAAGAAGTGATATGATAGGTGTGGGTGAGAAACAGCTCAATATTTAAATATATATATATATTTTACTATAAATCAGCACAATCAAGCAGCTCTCTTAAGCACTTTACTCACCTATATTTCTTTTTTTGTCTTGTTTTATATTCACATTCATCACGCATATTGCCACTGGGCAGGGAAAAAAATTCAATTAATTCAAAATTCTCCATCTATATTTATTTGAATTTTTTTATCCTCTTTTCTCCCAATTTGGAATGCCCAATTCCCACTACTCACTATGTCCTCGTGGTGGCGCAGTTACTCACCTCAATCCGGGTGGCGGAGGACAAGTCGCAGTTGCCTCTGTTTCTGAGACCATCAATCCTCGCATCTTATCATGTGGCTCATTGTGCATGACACCACAGACACTCACAGCATGTGGAGGCTCATGCAACCCCCCTGCAATCCACACACAATTTACCACGTGCCCCATTGAGAGCAAGAACCACTAATCGTGACCACGAGGAGGTTACCCCATGTGACTCTACCCTCCCTAGCAACCGGGCCAATTTGGTTGCTTAGGAGACCTGGCTGGAGTCACTCAGCACACCCTAGATTCGAAATCGTGACTCCAGGGGTTGTAGTCAGTGTCAATAATCCCTGAGCTACCCAGGCCCGAGAAGAATCTATTGCAAAAAATATATATATTTTTGTGGTAATCAACATTATGCCACAAATGCTGTCAATTGAGCTTAATTTGTATTGAACCCAGAAAATTCCTTTAAATATTGATCTGTTTCTCACACACACCTATCAAATCTCTTAAGAAGACATGGATTAAACCACTAGTCAAATGGATTACTTTTATGCTGCATGTGCTTTATGGAGCTCCAAAGTTCTGTTCACATTCACTTGCATTGTATGGACTGGCAAAGATTAAATATTCTTCTAAAAATATTTGTTTGCTTCTGCAGTAGAAAAAAGGTCTTGCACATCTGGGATGGGATGAGGGTGAGTAAATGATGAGAGAATTTTCATTTTTGGCTGAACTATTCCTTTTACATCATTAAAACATGTGGAATTTGAAAACAAAATCCACTATAGTAGCTTTCTGTATCGGAAATATGGCAAACTTTCATAAGGGAACCACAAAATGACAACCACATTTAAAAAGTATCTTTATTACAGAAGATAAAAATTAACATGAAATAGTAAATCAATTACATTTTTGTTAAACCCTATAAATGCCCAGTTATCTGTCAACAAGCCCACATACTGTATGTGCATAATTATACATGTGTATATTAGACAGGGATGGAGGCATAACACCCAGTCTTTTTCTTTTCTATCCACAAAATCCAGATTAATCACTCCAGTCCTCTTTAGCACCTATTATAAATACAAGAATAACTTCCTTATATTTATTATTGAAAGATCGCTAAAGCCCTGTGCTCGAACACAGAACCTACAAGTCCTGACATTTCTTTACACACACTAACAGCAATATTTTATCACTAGCCACAATCAACTTCCATCCTGTCATTTTCTGCAAAGTTGCGATGTGTGTGTATGGTAGCCACTGTTAGATCTTCTGTCCTTGCAGCCACATTGGCAACTTTGTGTGTGTGCATGTATATACTGAATGCAGATATATTTATGTGTATACATGATTGAGTGTTAATGTTGGAAAGTATACATTGTATATACAGTGTCAATTCATGTGTATGATAATTAATTTCTGTATAAAGTGTGTGTGTGTCAGTGTGTCAGTGTGGCGATTGTAAGCTTGTGGTCAATGATTCGGAGCGTTCCAGCTTCACAGTAGACTCCATGCTGATGGGTGAGGTAGAGGAGGGGAGAACGCCTGAGCTCTTGCTCTCCAGTGAGGAAGAGCATGAAGGTAAAGACACCACAATGTATTTCTGCATAGGACGTGATCCGCCCACAGCTCCTGTGTTTCCAGACTCCAGTTTGACTAGTGGCTGTAATGAGGTGGGAGTGCTGGGGACTGTACTAGTGATGGGAGATCCAGACTGGGAAGAACTGAGAGTGATAACCTGGAGGGAGAAAGTACATCCACAATAATGACACATTACAGATTTGAGATTAAAATGACTCAAGTCCCAAACAGACACTTGTTATGAAGGCTGCAATTAATGATTATTTTGATAATCGATTAATCTGCAATATTTATTTGATTAATTGGATTATATAATATATATATATATATATGTCCTGTATTTTATTTACATTTATTTGTAAAAAAAATATATATATTGTATCCAAAAAAATATAAATATTACAATACATGTAAATGTAGTATATATATAAATCCTGTTCATCATTAGTTTGGAAGCAGCAGGACAATTTAAACCACTCAATTACAAATTAAAGTAAAGAAAAACAAAAACATAATTCAAGGGTTAACTTCATGCTGTTACGTCTTCATAAGTATAAAGGACTCTGTACAGTAACTGTTCTCCTAAAATATTTTTCCCTGTATTATATGTAGGATTTAAATTATGGTTACCTTGTGCGACCCTTCATCCACATGCGTTGTATTTTGGCTTTGCTCTATGCAACACATCATTTAAATGCATTATTTAAACGAATTCAAACCGACTGAAAACTGTTCACAAGACTCTAGAATGTGAGGTAAAGTTCCGGAAAATCTCAAAGCTGATAGGCTTTCTCGACAACGCGTCATGCGAATTTCTCGCTCGAGTTGAAAAATGTACTCACGCGAATGAAGCGTTTTCGCGCCATTCGCTTCATTCGCGCTGCCCACCGTGAATTTGCATCTATTCGCGTCTTTGCATTGACTTTGTATGTAATCGCGCCACGCAAAACACTCGATTCACGTTGTATGTGAACGAACCAAATACATTTCATAGTATTCTATTCCAGGCACATCTAGTTATGGGTTTAATATTGTTATACGCAGACACAGTAGCGACTTGTACTGCTCTGCAAAGCCAAAACGCAGTAATTACGTCAGTATTTCAGTTTTTCTCTCAATACGAGCATAGTCAGATAATAGTCTAAGATACCCGCTTTCGGTCATAACTCAATTTTGACAAAAAAAATGTACATCTATTATTGATGAACGTATAGAACATTTAGATTAGATTAGATTAGATTAGATTAGATTCAACTTTATTGTCATTGTGCAGAGTACAAGTACAAAGACAATGAAATGCAGTTAGCGTCCAACCAGAAGTGCAAAAAAGCAGAAAAGTGCAATGTGATAATCAAGTATAGACAGGTGGTGCATAGGCAGGTACAGAAATATATTGCAGTGTTATAGTGCAGAATAAATATGGCTATGTAATATGAGCAGTGTATGAACAACATGTACATGTGCAATGTAGTAGCAGTGACATTTGAAATAGTAGCAGAATAATGTAGATATATGCAGTGTATTAGCAGAATATATAGTAAGAAAACAGTAAATATGGATAATCTGTATGAACCATATAGATATGTACAGCTATGTGCAGTGCGGTAACATTTAAACATCATTAAAGTAATATATAAATATATAACTGCCAAATATATTGCTGTTATATAAAAATTAAAATTGTAGTTTTTGATATATCAGCCTGGGTTATTAATTGGCCTCTATTAGGCATTTCCAATTTATCTGCATTAGTCCATAATTGCCCCCATTTAGTTACTAGTGATAATTGAAGTTGTTTAGAATGCACTTTGTGTTTTAAAGAATGTGAGTGAATTCTGAGTAAATAGTTTGTAAAATAAACATTCAATTTGAAAATGTTTATATTTCTTTATATTTTATTTATATATCGGCCAAAACCCATATTGGTCGGAAACTTCTAAAGATCAAGAAATGGCATAAATAATGAAAATGTGAGCTAAATACTAGGGCTGCACAATTATTTGAATAAATAATCAAGATTACAGCTACCACAACAAACTTATCCTGAAATGTAACAATTAAAGCAGTCCATGTTGGTCTACTCATGTTGCGTCAAAATCCAATTACAGTTTTGAGTAACAGCTTTGTTTTTTATGCTGCTATGAGGGCCAAAGTGAAGTTGACCATTTTGCATTCAGTTGATCCACCCAAAATAAGTACTTTAGTGTAAATTCTATTCAACGAATTGAATCGCAATTACAATAGCATGGGAAATAATCCTCGAAATGATTTTTGTCATAATCGTGCAGCTCTACTAAATACAACAACATAACTATCAATGGATCACGTCAAGCTCCTTTACCTGTTGTGTGGAGGCAGTCCCCGCACTTGTTGCCATGACAATATACTTGGTTGCTGGAGGTGATGGCTGGGTGGGTGTTCCAGGGCGAGTGGACATGAGGGTGAGAGAACTGGGCACTTTAATGATGCTGGGTGTGCGGGAACCGCTGGATGCTGCCAAGCCACTTTGAGACATTGACAGAGTTGGACGTGGCTGCAGAGAGAGACACTTGAGTGATCATTGCAAAACAAATGACTTCATCAATCAGGTAAACTTTCAGCTCATGATTCAAATCAGCTCTACGGATGACGTTTAACAAATGTACACACCTGTGTGATGGTGAGTGTTGTTCTGTTGACCGTTTGGGCCTGGAAGGCGGCCTGTGCACGGGCCTTCACCACATGTGAACACAGCATGGGACCCAGATAACCGTAATCTGTTTTATATTGATCCACCACATCTGGGACCGGTCTAGTTTTTGCAATAACACTGGCACAGTGTTTCTAAACACAGAACGAGACCGAGACATAGAAAGAAAGAGAAATATAGGGATAAAAATGTGTGTCTCTGACAGTAATGTCAATGGCTCAACACGTGAGACCATTGGCACCATCAGCTGGGTCATAGCTTTGCAATGTAATCTGTTATCAGTATAAAACGACCTAATCCTAACCCTTACCAATAACAGACTCTGAACATGATCTGCGCCGATCTTATCAATGTTCGACAGCACTGGCCCATCCATCACAGCTTTGATACGAGCTCCCTCTAATGACAGCCGCGGGATGATCAGTGTCTTTATCACCTGCATGAAAAGTAACGGACAGATTTACAGTTTACTCCCCATGTCTGACCAACACACATGAATGCTTAAAAACTGAAGACATAGAAAAAAAGTGAACAAACTGCATATGTTGCATGAGGTCAAAGCATTGCAATATTCAACGCAGTAGTTACAGTCCTAATAAAGGAGAATTTGCCATTTGCGAGACTCACATCATGGCCAAGTTCAGCAAGTCCGGCAATGCAGCCGTAACGAGTCGTCCACTGTGTCTTTTCATCCAACAATGACTAAGAGAGCAAGAGAGAGAGACTCAACAATCAAGCACTTCCTGTACTTTTGCCTATGTGCGTAACAACCAGCCATATTTCCTGTTTGCAAAAGAGGGATCAAGGGATTCTTTATTTTCCACAGAGACAAAGTCATGTCTAAGAAACATACACACTTTGTCATACAAGCCAAAACTAACTTAAGATGAACAAATTGCCTCTCTTCTTCACTTTAAAAACCCCAAAATAATGTATTACTGATGTGATGTTATAGACACTTCAGATCAAATCATATGGTTATCAAAGAGAAAATCACACGTACTGCATTTATAGCCAATATTTGGGAAATAATAACTTTGTCAAACTTAGTATATATAAATATACAAAAAAAGTGAAATAAAAAAGGTTATAATGCCACTGCTCAGTGTGTGCCACACACACTCGCTAGAGCAGAGGTGCCCAAACCTTTTCTTACAAAGGGCCAAAAGCCAAGTGCATGTCTGCACTCTTTTTAAAGCGGTTTCTGATTGTACATACAAATGGTTTAATATACTGGTAATTAACATTTTATATTTACTTAACACAGGAATTGCCAAAATAATGGCTTGCACACACAATGACTGAATATCTGAGTGCACTGTCATTCTCTACTACCTTGGTGAAGGTCTTGGTGATTCGTGACTGGATGTTATTGGTCGTGGTGCTGAAGGTCTTGCAGCTCTGAGCCATTAGACGTGCAGCAAAGTCTCGCAGAGCCCAGTGATTGTCCACATCAGGCCTCAAGCACAGCTGCTTACTGACAATACACGTCACCACTGCCGGAATCAACTCATGCAGCTATCATAACCAGACAGAGGGAAAAGAAAGAGGGTTGCTATTAAAGCGGTCCTATCATGAGAAATCAATTTAGATCGATTTATAAAGATAAAGGAACAGGGGTGATATGGACCACTTCATTGTAAGGGCAAGAGAGAAGGTGAAAAATGTTTATATATAATTGTGTAAATATTTATAATATGTAATGTGTGAATTACTTACGTATTTCTCTAAATATAGAGTCGGATTATCCATTAAAGCCTTCACCATCCTCATCAAGTATATCAACAGAGCCAGATTATTCTGAACAACATTTACACGCACCTGAGAGAGAGAGAGAGAGAGAGAGAGAGAGAGAGAGAGAGAGAAAGAACACTTACTCTTATAATGCAAATATTGTCAAGTAAAATAATTTTTATTTGATTAGTGCATTTCACAACACACACTAATTCAAAGCAGCTTTGCAGAACATTATGCTGTAATGTCTGTAATAGGGGTGACCAATATGACCAAAATATTACATCACGATATGAGTAATTTTATATCACGATACAGTAAATGTTTTCTGGAAAATCAATAAAAATGGGTATACACTCACCTAAAGGATTATTAGGAACACCTGTTCAATTTCTCATTAATGCAATTATCTAATCAACCAATCACATGGCAGTTGCTTCAATGCATTTAGGGGTGTGGTCCTGGTCAAGACAATCTCTTGAACTCCAAACTGAATGTCAGAATGGGAAAGAAAGGTGATTTAAGCAATTTTGAGCGTGGCATGGTTGTTGGTGCCAGACGGGCCGGTCTGAGTATTTCACAATCTGCTCAGTTACTGGGATTTTCACGCACAACCATTTCTAGGGTTTACAAAGAATGGTGTGAAAAGGAAAAACATCCAGTATGCGGCAGTCCTGTGGGCTGAAAATGCCTTGTTGATGCTAGAGGTCAGAGGAGAATGGGCCGACTGATTCAAGCTGATAGAAGAGCAACTTTGCCTGAAATAACCACTCGTTACAACCGAGGTATGCAGCAAAGCATTTGTGAAGCCACAACACGCACAACCTTGAGGCGGATGGGCTACAACAGCAGAAGACCCCACCGGGTACCACTCATCTCCACTACAAATAGGAAAAAGAGGCTACGATTTGCAAGAGCTCACCAAAATTGAACAGTTGAAGATTGGAAAAATGTTGCCTGGTCTGATGAGTCTCGATTTCTGTTGAGACATTCAGATGGTAGAGTCAGAATTTGGCGTAAACAGAATGAGAACATGGACCCATCATGCCTTGTTACCACTGTGCAGGCTGGTGGTGGTGGTGTAATGGTGTGGGGGATGTTTTCTTGGCACACTTTAGGCCCCTTAGTGCCAACTGGGCATCGTTTAAATGCCACGGCCTACCTGAGCATTGTTTCTGACCATGTCCATCCCTTTATGGCCACCATGTACCCATCCTCTGATGGCTACTTCCAGCAGGATAATGCACCATGTCACAAAGCTCGAATCATTTCAAATTGGTTTCTTGAACATGATAATGAGTTCACTGTACTAAAATGGCCCCCACAGTCACCAGATCTCAACCCAATAGAGCATCTTTGGGATGTGGTGGAACGGGAGCTTCGTGCCCTGGATGTGCATCCCACAAATCTCCATCAACTGCAAGATGCTATCCTATCAATATGGGCCAACATTACTAAAGAATGCTTTCAGCACCTTGCTGAATCAATGCCACGTAGAATTAAGGCAGTTCTGAAGGCGAAAGGGGGTCAAACACAGTATTAGTATGGTGTTCCTAATAATCCTTTAGGTGAGTGTATATTTAAAATAACCATATTTTAATGACTATTTTTGAAACTCCAGTAAGTGAATTAAATACTTTACAAATTAAAACTACTTCCTCTTTATTTGGACCAAGACAAATGATGTCAAAATAATAAATAAATAAAAATAAACCTTACCACAATGCTAAATATATCAGTTTGCCACAAGTGTTGTTGACCATTATTATTATTATTATGAACTTAGCTCAAGAAATTTAAAATCATCTCAAAGCAATGTGACAAAGAAAATAAGTAAAAAAAACTATGAAAATAAACTCTTCTTGAAGAAAATAAATATCACTTCTTGCTAAATAAATAAATGACCGAATTGACGTGGAGTCCATCTTTTGGCTTTCATAATATTCTGCGCGCTTAATTTTGAAGTGGTGAAACAGACTGCTTGTTTTACAAGTGATTATCGTTGTGCGAACCGTAGATGTCGCACCTGTTTTAATGACAGAATTGAACTTCTCATTTTCTTGACCTGTTTGGGAGTCATCCTGTTCTGTGGAGATTTCTTTCTCCATTTGGGGTTTTCCTGGATCAAAAATGATTGAGTAGCGCGAGTGATCCCGGTCAGAGCTCTCCTGTCTCTAGGGCACACATATCGAGAGTGGTCTATCTGCGTCCTGCAAGACTACTACAAGTTACGCCCCCTCCAAATAAGCAGCGAAATCCTGAAGTCTTGGAACAGTTGGATGCCACATTCAAACAATGGTGGCGTCTCATTTGGAAGGCTGCAAGCTAGGTCCTTTGAAGACTGCGGTATACTGAGTGTCCTCCTTTAAACAACCCTAGTTTAAATGAGACGGCCTTTGTAGGACAAATGGAAACAGAACCTAACATGGTTGCTATGACAGCACGCCACTCTTTAACAAGCGGGAGCACTTTGAGTGAAAAGGGAACAAAGTCTCTTTAGAAGGGGATGTATAAGGTACATTTTAGGAGAATAATAATGATGTAAAGAGAAAAGAAAATAGATTTAACAGGTGTACTTTATTTTAATTTTATATTAATATCATTATACATATTATATACTCTGCACCCATCTACTGAGGTACTTCAACTTTGGAATTAACATAACTTGCGTTTGAACATCATATTTACGGGCAAATTGGTGTAATTTGTTTTTAGACATTTCCGTTGAAGCAAAGAATTGTGGGTTCTGAGTTCCCATAAAGGATACACCTCATGCATCCTCCAAATTCCCATGAAAGAAGGCTGCATTCGAAGTGTCCTACTCGCTTTTTTTAAACGAGACAGCCTTGATGATGTATGCGGCCGACAAATGCAACCTCCGTAGGACACAGCCTTCCAAACGAGACACAGCCATTGTGTTTGCTGTTTTTATTTGAAGTCCAGCAGCAAACCTACACCTATCCATAACTCTAAACCATAACCAGAAATAATACGTGTAATGGGCGTGTCCTGAAGTGGGTGTTCCTTGTAGTCTTGCGGGACGCAGACAGATACACATGCAAATATAGGAAAGCCTGCTGCACTTCGGAGCATTTGAATGTCAGATGAGAAGAATATTTAGAACTTTTAAAGTGCCAAACGCACGATGAAGGTCATTAAATTTGCTTGGGCGGCCGCAGATACATTTTCAATACCGAAAAATCCGTCCATGTTTCTTCAATAATCTCAGTATCACGTGAAGCCCCGCCCACTGACAGATAAGCCAACGCTGTGTATATGGCTATTTACATATCGCGACATACATGATATAGCAAAATCTCTATCGGTTGACACTTTATATCGTCGCCATGATGTATATCGTCATATCGCCCATCCCTAGTCTGTAATATCTCAAATGTCTTAAGAGTCCTCACTGAGCAGTTCATTTAAAAACATCACTGAAAATCATGCCCCAGTGAACAGGCAAAAGGCAACTGTGGCAAGGAACCCAAAACTCCATCAGATGTTAGTTAATGGAGAAAAATAACCTTGGGGGAAACCAGGCTCACCCGGTTGAGGTGAGCCATTGTTAAGATTCAGAGCCTGAGATATATGACGGAACAGTGTAAACCATGTATGCTATCCAAAATTGAGAGCTCAGTTGCGTTAGAGCGCCACCTCCATTTCAGATCTGTATATTGATATGGAAGGTGATAGATACAAATTTGCTTGCTTGCTTCCATCTAGTGGAAATAAATAAGACTTCTGCAGGGAGATAGAGCAAACAGAACCAGAATTACAGGCTCATAATGTTTGGGGGGGGGGGTTCTGTAAAATGTAACATTTCATACAATTCGTCCACTGTATGCATGTATGGTGAGCTTTAAATGCTAAGTGTCTTAGATGCAGTATTCTTTTTATTTGGCTAATAGTTGACACAACCAGGTATATCATTTGGATGAAAAAATCCATACAATAAATGACTGCACCACAAATATTAGTACAAAACCAACTAGGATAAAATGCAAAAAAGTGTGCCATTTGTGTTTATATGATATAACTCGCTGAGTAATGTACTCACACCCTCAGAAATGAAGGTGCTGAACCTCGGGAGCATCTGGTACAGTCCTGGGTCTGTGGCTATGCTCTGCAGTGCCTCCTGGTGACACAATTATACACACATACAGTATTTACACATACACATCACAGTGAAAAATAGGAATTGATTAGCCTAAAGCAAGCTCAATTATAAACACTCAAAATAAGGGTTCAACTCTGACACTTGTCAACTTCCAAATTTGCCCTATGGCAAGTAAATATCACTTTCCAGTTAGTGGCAAAATGATGGTTGAAACCACAACGTACCAATGATAATCTGACCACAACTTGTTTTATCTACTGATAGAAAAGTTTTACAAATGAGAAGTTTAGATTAGAAACCAAAAAGGTTTTACTTTACGGATGTAACTCATGAATTTCATATGGTGACACAATCCTGCCCTTAAGCCACTTAAACGCAACTATGAGGAACAAAATCACAATGGGATTCACAACACACACACACACACACACATACATACCGTTCTTTTGGCTTCACAGGAGCCCACACAGGCTTCGGTGATCTCTTTATAGTACAGCTGCTGCTCAACGGAGAGCTCATGTGTGCTACGTGGCTTCATCCGGAACTTCTCCTTTGCTGAAACACCATGAGAGTGAAATGTGAGTGAAGTTACAAAATCAACAGCATAATATGAATTAGAAAGTCAAAATCAACTTTTAACATCAACTAATTTACTGACCTTTGACTTCTGCAGAGGTTGCACCCTGACCCTTGGACTGGATAGAGCCTTCCTCTTCCTGTCCAGGTTTGACAGCTTTGAGGGGCTCTGTGGATTCTGCCTTCTGCTGCTCTTTAGGGGCTGAATGAGAAAAAGAAAGACCATGTTTAAATTAAGAATGGGAAGTTTAATGCATTAATGGAGAATGGAGACTTCAACCGCAAGTGGTGAGCCAGGTGTGGGAAGGATATGGGCAAACCTCTTTGCATTGCCCAAAAACACTCACTGCCATCTGAACCAGTGTCAAAATTTCAGCAAATAAAAATGATATCTGTACCTAATAATGCATTGGCAATGTACACTTAAGTTTATATAGCCAATCATGCTTGATATGAATTGCCTCTGCCCTTTTGATCCTATTATTAAAAAAGTCCACTGGAAAACTGCAGAAGATTTTGCCCAACTTTTAATTACATGCCATTCTAAACACACCTAGCTTTTCCCTGTCCATGGAGGAAGAGGTTAGATAAATACACAGGTGAACAAATGGACAGTAAAACTATTTTACCGGGCGGTGGGTTCTCTGGTATTGCAGGCTGGACACCATCAATACTTAACCAGTGAGCTGAAAGACAAAGAAATGACAAGCTAGTTTCCATGTTGATGATATGATGGAACCATACGGCTTAAAATTTTTTGTCATTAACACGTTAAGGCCTGAACAAACATGCAGCGACTTCCAGTGACCTCTGGCGATAGATGTGGGTGTGGCAGGCGACGCCACAAAGTTGAGAAACAATTACGTTTATGCAAATGAAGAGCAACTTTTGGCAGCGTCAAACAATAGGAGAAGACGTGTCAGTAGAGCTCACGTCACCCGCCTCCTAGTCAAGTGCAGGCAGGCTGGATATAATAAAAATAATGCTGTCGGCAGTCTGAGTGAGTTTGATGTGTAGATTTCATACATTGATAGATTGTTCATAATTAGATGAATGATTTAATGCACTGAACACTAGTTTATATAACAACAATCTCCACTGCAGAATCTTCTATCACTATCATTAGAGTGATATCTTAGTTTTACTGGCAATCTGTGATAACATTTTCAAAAGTTATGGCCAGACGTGAAGTCCACCAATAAGGTTAGAGCGACAGCAGTCGCTGCATGTGTGTATGGGGATTTAATGGGTCAGTCACTAAAAACTGCCTCTAAATTGCAATATTTGATTCATGTGATACTGATTATCCACCTTTGAGCGATACATCAAGAGGGACTCGTGGGAGGGGTGTGTTGATGATGTCACTGAGATCCACTTCCTTTTCTTCATAGAAGTGCAACTCTCTACCGCCTCCACTTGCGAAGCGAAACGGAATAAACTCTTGAGACTGGAAGCCATACAGCGGCTAAAGGAGACAGATACACACAGTTCAAGAAAACTACGGAAAAGGAAAAGAAGCTGTACTGTATGTTGTGTGTGTGAGTTAGAGGCTGGAGGACAGGAAACCAACATTTCAGTTTTCTCACCTCAACGTTCTTTAGTTTAAGTGCGTTGTCGATGTCACTAGTAGTAAGTTTGCGCCTCTTCCCATGGTGCATAAACTTCAGAGCGTCCTATAAGAGATGTGACATGAACACAAACAAAACCATCAGCTTTTTGGAGAAGCATAACACATCACTGCAATTGCACATTTGAGAGGTTCAATAAAAGATACATTCTTTTGTTAGTGTAAGTGGGCCGTTCCCACTGAGCACAATTTTTTTCTATGTAAACAGGTGTTAGATGGATCTTTGGCCATTGTTTTTTTTTGCCGTTTTTTTTTTCAGCATCTTGTGCAGTAACAGCACATTTATTTTGGATGCCATGTAGTTAAAAAGAATTTTAACAAGTCCCTGTGAAGCGCCTTGATGTGCGCAGTTCAGATTGGTGTTTTGATGTATTTTCTTCTGAAACAGGAAGTGGGGCGGAACATGTCAAACTACTTGTCCCATTTAAAAAAATAGCCAATAGGCTTTAGTTTACAACCACACACACAAACCCCTTTCCACCTTCCAGTGCCAGAGCTGCTGGTCCGCTGGAGCAAAACTTGCGTGTCGAGTGTCAAATAATACGGAAGCAGATTATGTAAATAACATAAATCTGCACCCTGCTGAAGAACACACTGTCCATGGGACACTCGTGCACTTGCTGCAGCTAGATTGTAACATGATGGCTCTCAACCTATTGAATCATAATATATGTGTCACTGTGCATTTCTTATCGTGAAGAAAATTGGCAATACGCAGTTTTATAAATAAGAGAGAGTTCGTTTTTTGTGATTTAAGATGGAATGAAGTGAACAATAATGTGAGAGAGGGTAGTCTTCGCCCCATTATACACTGCAACAAAATACAGTATTCATTGTTTTCCAGTATAAATATTTAAAACTCCTTTGTAAAATTGTACATTTACTTTAGCAGCTATACTGCAGAAGAAAATTATTTTATCTGAGAATGTTGAATATAATATTGAAAATACAAATATTTTAAAATATCAAAAAATCCTTAAAACAAGATGCATTTACTTGAGAAGCAGCATATAAGATATTTAGACTTGCTTTTAGGGAATAGATCTTGAAAATAATATATTTTGTATTTACTGCACTCTCAAAGTGAAAAATCCACTTATATTTACGATACATCCTCTTAAAGCAAGTCTAAGTATCTTATATGTTGCTTCTCAAGTAAATGTATCTTGTTTTAAGGATTTTTAGACCATTTTAAATGGAAAACGACAAAAACACTTGATAACAGTAGGATTGTTCTTTGCAGTGAAATTCTTTACTGAATTAAATGTAATAAAACGTTTTTTTCCCCCTTTAATTCAGTGAACGTCATTTAGAGGTAACTTTAAAAGATGATTTTCACTTCACGTTACTGTCACTCAACCAAATACACAAGTGCAACAGTGGGTGAAAGTCTTGTGTGCCGTTCCAAGCAACATAGAAGTCATGACAGTGACGAGACATATACCAATTTACAATAATCATCAGATTTACACAACACAATTTACATATCTAATATACACATTATTACACACAACACAATATACAAATAATAATATACAATGTACAGTACACAATACACACAATATAGAATACACAATATACAATAAAAATTTAAATTCAGGCTGTCGGTTGATAGTCAGTTGCCAATGTTTTATTAAGAGATGTATAAAATGTGAGTCCAGTCTGAGGCTAATAAAGTGTGATGCTGATATATGTATCGTGAGCGATCAAGAGGTCAAAAGTCTTATTGCTTGAGGGATGAAGCTGTCGTAAAGTAGGCTGGTGTGGATCCTGATGCTGTGATATTGCCTGCTTGATCGTAGCAGTGAGAGCAGCCAATGGCTCGGGTGGCTGGAGTCTCTAATGATCCTCAGAGCTTTTTCACACACCCCCTGTTATAGATGTCCTGGAGGGAGGAAAGCTCACCACCAATGATGTGTCTGGCTGTTCGCTACACTCTTTGCAAGGCTTTGCGGTTGTGGGCGTTGCTGTTGACGTACCAGGCGGTGATGCAGCCAGTCAGGATGCTCTCTACAGTGCTGGTGTAGAACCGTGTGAGGATCTGGTGGTTCATTCCAAACGTCCTCAGCTGTCTCATGAAAAGGAGGCGCTGGTGAGCCTTCTTCACAACGGCCTCAGTGTGGACGGACCATGTGATGTGGACACCGAGGAACTTGAAGCTGCTGACCCTCTCCACCGGTGCTCCATTGATGGTGATGGGGGCTGTGTTCTCTGTCTTTCCTCCACTACAAGTTCCTTCGTCTTACTGACATTGAGGGAGAGGTTGTACTCCTGACACCAGCGTGTCATAGTGTTTCATCAGTGTCAGTGATCAGACCTACCACCATCGTATCATCAGCGAACTTGATGTTGGCATTGGAGCTGTGTGTTGCCACGCAGTCATTTGTGTACAGGGAATACAGGAGTGGGCTGAAAACACAGCCCTGAAAGGCTCCAGTGTTGAGGGACTGTGATGGGGAGATGTTGCTGTCAATTCTAACCACCTGGCATCTGCTTGACAGGAAGTCCAGGATCCAGCTGCACAGCAAGCTGTTCAAGCCCCTAGCCAGATGTTTCACATCAAGCTTGGAGGGCACTATGGTGTTGAATGCTGATCTGTAGTCCACAAACAGCATTCTCACATAAGTGTTCCTTTTTTCCAAGTGGGAAAGAGCAGTGTGTATTGTAACTGCAATGGCATCATCAGTGGAGCGGTTGCTTCTATAAGCTGTAGTGGGTCCAGTGAGGCAGGCAGCACAGAGCAGATGTGGACTCGGATAAGCTTTTAAAAGCACTTGCTGATGATGGGAGTTAGGGCAACCGGACGCCAGTCATTTAAGCAAGTTGTCTTTGAATGTATTGGTATGGGCATAATGGTGGATGTCTTAAGGCTTATAGGTACCACAGACAGGGAGAGGGAGAGATTGAAAATGTCAGTTAAAACACCCACTAGTTGATCCACGCATGCTCGGAGAGCACGGCCCGGAATGCTGTCTGGACCCACAGCTTTGCAAATATTCACCCGTATGAGAGATCGGGTTACATCCGCAACAGAGACAGTAAGTGAACTAACTTAATCTTTATTGAGTAATTTACTAAAGTGCATACATACTTTATTGTTAGTAAGCACGTTTAATACAACATTTAAGTTTGGGCACATGCTGAATAGTCGGTTAAGAGCAAATGTATAATCGCTGAATAATCGTTTTAATGATTGTTCGATTAATCGATAATCAATATAACCAATGAATGATTCATGGGTGTGCTGTCTGATGCTGAGACAAGGTAAGACACTAACTGTGCTTTAAGCATTTTACGAACATACTCAACCACCATTATAAGAGCCTTACTTTCTGCAACTACACTTAATCTGTATCTGGAACACAAACCTGAGAACCAAACCAAAGAGGTGATGGTACTGATCACATATGATGTAATGAATGTATTGTAATTTGTGTTCAGCTATGGTTTGGTATGTCGGGTTTTTCTTGGTGTGGTTCATACCTGCGTAATCTCTTTGATCCTGTAGCTGACCTCTTCACTGAGGGCCAGACAGCTGTCCTCCTGCAGAGATCCCACACCCACTGACTCCGCCACTGCCTTCATGGATTCAGTGGGCAGGATCACTGAACACAGCTTCTGTCTGCGCTCCTCTGCCATGTCTCACTCTGCAACAAAAGAGATGTCGGACTCAAATTTATGAATCGGTTTCATATAATACAATCATGTAATGCAAAATGTTTCTTCAAGCGGTCAAGACTACTTTAATTTGAATATATACACTCACATATTAACACCTCATTACTTATAAGTGAGTAATCATACTTTTATTTCAACATCTTTTGCTGAATCATTTTTCATGTACTTAATCAATATTTTAAAATGTATGACACCAGGTGAGTTGTGCATGTGTTCACAAAGGTTATATTAGCAGAAACTGGAATTGAAATAAGTCTTAACCCTTGTGCGTCAATTTACAAAAGTTACACAGTGGTCCTTAGAGGACTAGGATAAGTGCTGATCATTACTATCAAATAGTCATTCATTTTCAAGATTTGAACCCTTCAAATGTCAGTTTGTTTACACAATGACAATGTTGTTTTTTTACACACACACACACACACACACACACACACACATTTCTCAACACACACATACAAAACACACTCTGACATCCATACCAACATGCCCACACAATTTAAAAAAATGCATCCTTTATTCAACTGGCCAGCAATGCTCTATAATACAGCAAACAGAAAATAGGAAAAAAGCATGTATTTGCTCCATAGGCTAAACATGAGAAAAATGGTGTCATCTCATAAAAAATATGACAAAATGAAATTTTGAAGCCAGGGCTCCGGAGTGAAATCATATTCATGATTGTATGCTTTAATGGCACTGGGATCAATCATTGCAATATTATTTAAATATTTAATGAGTTTTAATGGAGACATTTTGTCCTGAAGGTCCTGAGTGTCACTATTTTGTGTATTATAGGTGTATTATAGGAACTGAGGTTGAAATATCAAAGTTCCCCCCAATATTCACCTTTGGCAAAAATGGATGCTGTTGCATTAAGAGTGTCAAAATGATGGAAAAAACTAAAATGACACAAGGGTTAAGTCAGCACAAGGGTTAAGTCAGCTCCCTAGTCAACAAATCCTAAAGGATTGTATACAGAATTCCTATCATAAGTTGGAAGCATTCCTAAAAACTAGATATCCAAACGAAATTTAAATAAGATTTGTATATTCTTATTTTATCCTCGCAGTCCTATTGGATATCGTGCCATTTTTATCAAAACACAGCTTGTATCAAATAATGTTGACAGTTCGCAGGTGGTGCTGTAAGAGTTATAAAATCCTGATCGATTTTCTTTGAATTATGTTAATTAACATTAATGTCTTACAGGAGCAAGTGCTCTAAAGATTTAGTTGGAGTCCCATAAAACAATTCCCAGTATGATCCCTGTACACATTCATTCGGCACTGTCGTGAATAGAGTTAAGCAGCATCCTACTCTCCAATGTCCATCAATGGTCTGCCAAACATTATTATGCTCCAGGAAACATTCCCACAAAACTGTTTACTTCTTTCAAAGCAGTTGGTGTGTTTTCACGCACAGACACTAATAAAGTAAATATTCACTCAAGTATATATTCTCTTGCTGAAATAGTACGCTCTCGAAAAGATGTAAAACAAATTTGCATGTGTGTTAAAATGCATTGAAAGTATTGCTTAAATACGACGGTATTCTTTCCATAGATGTTTTCCTGCAATAAAATGACAAAAAAGCAGAACTGAACTGCAGGTCGCTCTTACCTTTTAAAAAGATGATCCTGCTATTGTAGGTCGATTAAATGAATAAATATATTATTGATGAAAGCTGGTTTTGAGTTTGTGAAGCTACGTGTTTGTTTTCCAACTGTATTTGTTTTATTATTTATTCTTAATATGTGCTGTCCAGCTCCGAACCATTTTTCCGAAAATCCGCCATTGTGAATTTGCTGTAAGGTCCTGATTGTGTCAACTACACTCCCTGACACATTAATCACAAACACACATTAAGAAAAAAAACGTGATTTTTCAGTTAGTGGCTTCTAAATCCTCTTATGATAAATAAAAAAACTAAACATAAACTTCAATTAATATTTCAAGCAAAATACGAAAATCTTCAGGTTTGATTATTATGCATCTTTCATGACTGCATCGATTCATTGTTCATCCACTAAGCAGCCTGCTGAAGGTTCCCGCTATCACCAAACACGCCTGCGTCCCAATTCGCACACTGTCCGCCCTAAATAGTATCCGAGATTAGAATGCAGCTGTTCGGGTTGTAGTCCAAAACAAGTTTTTTTTTTAAGTAAGTTGCTTCAATGCTTCTTCAAAATTCACGTTTGGGGTATGTGTAATTTATTTTGTAAAACAAAACGTCATCATATCTTAAAGGGATAGTTCAGCCAAAAAAAGCATTATTCTCAGCATTATTCATCCTTACGCCATCCCGGATGTGTGACTTTCTTTCTTCAGCAGAACACAACCAAAGATTTTTAGAAGAATATTTCAGCTCTGTAGGTCCATACAATACAAGTGAATGGTGACTAGATGTTTGAAGCTCCAAAAAGCACATAAAGGCAGCATAAAAGCAGCAATTTTTTTTAAAAGTTTTGTTTTAGTGATAGTTTTAGTCTTTTGATGAAAATGTCCTTTAAAATGTGTTAATATTTCGTCATTTCATAATCATTATTTTTAGTCAGTTTTACGCTGACAAAAATTACATAATTTTAGTCAATGTTCATGATGACGTGCAAAATGGACAAAAAAGTGTGCAAAACTGTAACAGACCAAACTTTAATCAAATATTCAAAGATTTACAAAATAAATATTATAAACATTTTCTAATTTAAAGATACCAAACATATACATACCTTCTCCTTGTTTTGATAAACCTGAGCTTCTTAAATGATAATGAATAGACTATTAGCTACTTTTATTAGCTACTTTTTAGAATTTAGCCTACTGTATTATGAATTCTTCATGCTTTAGAGACTTTAGAGACTACATTTTCTGTGAAAGGATATTACATTGCGTGTAGCGTGTTTCTTACGGAAACGGCATTTTCACAACGCAAGTTACTCATATTCTGACTAGCACGTAATTTTGTTTATGTTCACCTGTTCATTCACTTCACTGTGCAGATGTAAGTTGTTATATTACATATCAATGTTGTGGATAAAGTGATTAAATTATAATATGTTTTTTATATATATTTTTTTAATGTACAGTAATTTCAAATCAGATGATTCCAACACGCTCCAAAACAATTGGGACAGTCGAGTGTTTACCACTGTGAAATAACTCAATTTCTTCTAATAACACTTTAAGCATTTAGGCACTGAAGACACACGTTTGTTAAGTTTAAAAATTGGAATTTCCCCCCATTCATCCAAAACTGTATTGGGTCTTCATTGCCATATTGTGTGCTTCATAATGTGCCACACATTCTCAATTAGAGACAGGTCAGGACTGCAGGCAGGCCAATCTAGAACCCGCATTATACGGCATGTATGTGGAATTTAAGTTGTCCTGCTTAAAAATCTCGGGACGTTCCTGGAAAACATGGTGTTGGATGGCAGTATATGCTGCTCCATAATTTGTACATATCTGTCTGCATTCATGGTGTTCTCATGGATGTGCGAGTTACCCATGATATGAGCACTAACACACCCCTGGCCCATACAGACACTGGCTTTTGGACCTAATGCTAATAACAGCTTTAACGGTCCTTTTCCTCTTTTGCCCGGAGATCACGACAGCTGTGGGTTTTTTTTTTCAAAAACTATTTGAAATGTGGACTCATCTGACCAAAAAACACAGTTCCACTGTTCTACTTTCCATCTAAGATGAGAGCGAGCCCAGAGAAGTCGGCAGCGCTTCTGGACAGTGTTGATGTATGGCTTCTCCTTTACATAGTAAAGTCTTAACTTGCATCGGTGGCTGCAGCGGCGAGTGGTGTTGACTAACAAAGGTTTACTAAAGTAATCTCAAGCCCATGTTCATGATATATATTACAGATGTCTTTCGGATGAGCCGTTAAACCAAGGTCCTGACTCTCTGTGGTCATAAAAATCCCAGGGCACATCTCGTATAGAGTGGTGGTGTAACCCCAGTGTCCTGGCCAAAATTTCCTCATAGGCCCTTATCTATCATGGGCAGGGCTGGACTTGTAATCTGGCATACTGGGCATTTTCACAGTGGGCCCACTTTTGGGCCGATTAGGGGCGGATTTTGCATCGGGAGAACTGAGCGGGCCGGTGGGTCGTCCACGAAACGTGCCGAATGGGCTCAAATGAGCCGCCGCGTTATGCAGAACAGCGCCGTGATAAGCAGATAAAGGACAGCGAAGATCCCCCCACTCAACAACTTTCAGATCACCATCAACACCCCCCGCCCGATAAGATTTTGGCCAGTTGCAATGTAAAATCCCAGGCCGATTTCTCTTCCCAGTCCAGCCCAGATCATGGCCCCCTAATAATCTCCATCCCTGAATTGGCTACATCACTCTACTCTCCTCTTCACCAGTGGCTGGTGTGTGATGGGCGTTCTGGCACACTATGGCTGCCGTTGCATCATCCAGGTGGATGCTGCACACTGGTGGTGGTTGAGGAGATTCCCCCTATACTATGTGAAGAGTGCCTAGAAAAGCGTTATATGAAAAAGACAGTGATGTTTGGTTTTCGTCTTGCCCTTTACGCACAGAGATTTCACCAGATTGCTTGAATCTTTAAAAGTATATTGTGCACTGTAGAGGATGAAATGCCCAAAATCCTTCCAATTTGTCTTTGGAGAACACTGTTCTCAAAGTGCTGGATTATCAAGTGGTTCGTTGTGCATGACACCGCAGAGATTCACAGGATGTAGAGGCTCATGCTATTCTCTGCTATCCACGCACAACTTACCAGATGCCCCATTGAGAGCGAGAACCACTGATCGCGACCACGAGGAGGTTACCCCATGTGACTTTACCCTTCCTAGCAACCAGGTGAATTTGATTGCTCAGGAGACCTGGCTGGATTCACTCAGCACACCCTGGATTCGAACTCATGACTCCAGGGGTGGTAGTGAAAATCTCCCATCTCTAACTCTCCTAATTCAGGTTAAGTCACTTAAATGGGTATTTCAAATAAATCCAAAAAATTCCCCCACTCTGACGACTGACTGGGGTCCAGTGAAACATTAAGCCTCGTGGCCCCGGAGCACCTTAATACAGCCCTGTTACTCACACTCTATTCCTTCCCGACTGGCTTTCAGTCTGTATGTTCCTTGGTGACAGCAAATCCTGATGCTTTGCTATGTTTTGGAACTATTTTCTTTTTCAGAAATGGAATACACAAACTAAGGGATTTAACTATATGGCTCAATCACAGCCTTGCTGATATTTGGAAAACAACAGTGCTCTTGCTTATGTGATATTGCTCAATTTAATTACTTTTAATTCCCCTGGAGACTTTTGAAGGGACCACTTCTTCAACTCTCCTCAAAGGTGATGGTAAAAATAGGGTTTCCTTTGCTAGACATGGTGAAATGGGCCCTGCAAAAATGCACTACCGGCCATATATTTGGGACAATGTGTAGTTTTTAACAACATAAATGACCCATCTTCAAATTATGGGGTCTCAGCATGCTTGGTTGACAATTAAATGTTTATAATTGGTTAGTTCAGTAAATGCTGTTAATTTTCATCTTTCTACCACTATTGTGTCTCCTTCACTTGTATAAATGATTGCCTTTCAAGTGACCTTACAGTGTTGTGGTCCTGTCTGGCTGGATATTGTGTTGGCTGCCATCTTGAGGGTAAGAAAGAAATCCACATCATAAGTGTACTTCTTCGTATAGAACATGTAAGATTTAACATGTTATAGACAAAAAAGACCGGGGAAAGGTGGTGAATCAGAGCTGAGTATTCAAAGAGTGAAAAATTCTAAATGGGAAAACCAAACCCACCAAGCACCATACATACAATAACATGCCCCTGGACGGTCTAGCAGATGTACTGTACTTTTTTGACAATTATACTATATTTTGAGATAAATTATGAATATAATATGATGATATAATAATATAATTCATGGTTGAAATGAGATTGAATTCATGTCGTTGAAACAGCCTGAAAAAGACATCTTCTCAACTTTCACTTTTCAACCTTATATCAACGTTGTTGAGACGTCAGGCAAAGACGTCTTTTCAACTAATTTTTGCTGGGTGGAAAAAGAAGAAACCACCTGATTTCCAAACATTTGATGAAGTGGGAGGGGCTGTTTACAGTCTCTTTAATTATTGCCTGACTTTCCACATCACAACGCCTATTAAACCTTGATTACGAGGCTAATTCACTAATTGACCAATAGTTTATTTAAAGGAGCGGAAGTGGGCCGGAAGCTCGCTAGGTTGTACGTGGTTAAAGCTTGCAGATTTGTCTTTTCCATTTAAATAACGATGATGACAGGAAGTTTTATCGTGCATCTCCTCATCCTCACTTTGATAGCAGAGTTTATTGATGTGAGGGCCTATCCATGGGGCTCTGACTCCCTTATACCCTATCCATCCGGTGGGTCACAGATGAGTGAAAGATTTCAGATCAAGCAACAGTCGAACAAAGTGAACGATCCGCCCGGTAGACCGATCACGCGTGTGAAACCTGTAGCCGTGACTTGCCACGAGAGTTACATGGAGATTGCGATTAAGGTTGATCTATTTGAGCTTGGTTTACCGGTGGATGCGTCAGAGCTGCGGCTTGGTGTTGACAGTCAATTAATTCCCGCATGTAAAGTGACGGCGTTCTCCTCAAACGAGTTCATCATTGCAGCTGAACTGACTGACTGCGGCACTCAACACTGGGTATGATGAGCAAATTACTTTTACTCAGTTCAAACCTTCTGCATATTTATTTCATTATTGCTTTTCATTTTTTTATTTTATGTTTTTTACATACTTTTTTGAGAAATGTTTTAATTTTCACTCGGTGTCTTTGTGTCGTCTTGGACTTACACTGACATCTAGTGGTTTGGATGCAGCATCATTTAAAATGTTTTCAGTTTCAGATGCCATAGTAGAAATTTAGTATTCAGTCAGTCATGATTACTTTAATCAATTAATGAAAGTGTCAAATAACAGGACATTTACTGAGATTGAGTAGTATTCAGCTGGTCATGTGACTCAAACATGGCAGCCCCCATGTGCGGACCCTCTCCATGAAGAAAAAAAATGCTTTTATAAGGTTATTGATATGACTGGAGTCTTCATTTTAGTGTGAGTGGTAATGATTTCCTACATATATTGCAAAATTACAATTCATGTCTTCAGGAGTTAAACTTTTTAATGAGAGAAGTTACTGCGTGCACCTTTAAATGATACTATGTACCTTATTCACAGTAGCGCCATATTTGATTTCAAATGTGAATGAAAAAGAGGCTGTGATAAGTCTCTTTATTGGCTTCCACTGTATAAAGCGCCTAGATCACATCTTAGTTTTGGTTTTCTGTAGTTTTTTGTCAACTGAAATTTCTTGTGAGATGTTCTTTTCAAAGTTTTGTCGGCGAAACGATCCCGGACACTTTAAAGAGGTAGTTCACCCAAAAATGAAAATTCTCATTATTTACACACCCTCATGCCATCACAGATGTGTTTGACTTTCTTCTGCACGAAGATGTTTTGAAGAATATCTCAGCTCTGTAGGTACATATAACGCAAGTAAATGGTGGCGAGAACTTTGAAGCTCCAAAAAGGAGATAAAGGCAGCATAAAAGTAATCCATATAAATCCATATCTTCAGAAGTGATCTAATCAATTTTAGATGAGAACAGACCAAAATACAACTCATTTTTCACTTGCTATTGCAGTTTTTAGGCACAATCATTATTTCAAGCTTAATAACACTTCCTAGTGCACTTGACGGATGCACCAAGATCGATTTGGTTATCATTCACTTTCATTGTATGGAACTTTAGAGCTGATATATTCTTATCTTAAATCTTTGTGTTCTGTAGAAGAAAGTCATACACATCTGGGATGGCATGAGGGTGAGTAAATGATGAGAATTTTCATTTTTGGCTGAACTATTCCTTTTACATCATTACAACATGTGGCATTTGAAAATAAAACCCACAATCATAGCTTCATATATTGGAAATATGGCAAACTATCCCTTTAAACAACAGGACAACCCAATCCTTCACAGCGTTCTTGTCAGTTACTTAAAAAATAAAGATGACGCTACTGTGATTTAGGAAATGCCCATTATATATTTATTACAATCAACAAAACAATGAAAATATTAACAAAATCCAAGAGGGTTACTCAACATGCTTATCTCAGACAGCACACCATAAGATACTTGCTACTGGATGTTTTTAAGAAAAACTTGACAAAAGCTAATACATTTATACTAAAATGAACATAGGGGGTCTAACTTCAAACATTCTCTTAAAAAAAGGTAGTGGGTGGGGGCATGTTAAGGATCACCATTAAAAAAAAAATATATATCAACGATGACATTGAAATTTTGCCTTCTCTATTGTGATTGGTCTAACTTTTTTGCATTAATGTTGGTAGATTTGTCTTATTTTTGCGACACTATTTCTTTTGAACAGTTTCAATGAACCGGTTGAAAAAAAACCCCCAAAAAACACGGTTTATTGGTTTTTATGTCATATGTTCCCGGACAGCCATTACATTTTCCATACATAAACAGGTTGTCCATTATTATAAGCAATTATTACTGTTTTATCAACTAATTTATTAATTACTACATTTATTATCCGGTTCAGTTTGTCACTCGCACTCTAACGGAATCTTTAATTCTATTTTGCGAACTGGCTTATCGACAACATGTTTAAAGATTCATGCACATCGTGAGTATTAAACCATCTATACTTTCTTTTCCACCACAAAGATGGTTTAATCCACGGCAAATCGGCTCTGATGCAGCATTTCATCTGCCCAGATCCAAAGACTAAGACTGTAATATTTTTGCTGCTACTGGTTTTTCCTTCTCGACATTCAAATCTAATTAGTTCTTTGCAACTACTTGGGTTAACCTTAAACAATTTTGGGACAGATTGTTCAATGAAGACTGTTTTGTTCAGATTACAGATGACTCCCTTATTTACACAAACCTCCTCGTCTTCTCTCCGCAACCCACTCCAGATGGGGTGATTCGAATGGAGAATGCAGTTATTCCTATAGAATGCCATTACAGCAGGTAAAGTAGACTATGCTGTGGCAGTGGACATGTTAAAGTATGGTATTACCATCGTTTGTTGAAAAACCCCAAAGAAATGCTTATGGGATCATAATTTGGAACCAATTCTCAAGAAAAAAAAACCTTTAACCTACTGGATACACTGAAATTCCTATTTTTCATCTGTGTTTTCCCACAGAATTTCGTTGTCTGCAATAGGATTTTATTGGATTCTGAGGATTCGTGTGTAATCCCATTAGGATTGGTTCCAAATGCCATTATCATTCCTTTTAGAATGAATGTGGGACAAGACATGTACTGAAGGAATATTCTGGGTTCAATAAAAGTTAAGCTCAATCAACCGTATTTGTGGCATAATGCTGATTACAAAAACGAATAATTTCGACTTGCCCCTCCTTTAAAAAATTTATTTAAAAAGCAGAAATCTGGGTTGCAGTGATGCAGTGGAAGTGAACAGGGCCAATCCATCAACATTAAAAGACTTGAACTAAGTGTTAACATGATTTTAAGTGTGATAAAATCACTTAGTAATGTGTTCTATCCAATTTTACAGTTGTCATGACAACATACACCATAAACCCTAAAATGACTATTTAAACTACAGCTCAAATAATAAACTGGTTTTAACCAAAGAATTAATGTAAGTGCTTTTATAAAATTATAAGCTACACATTTCTTCCTTTTTTTAAACCCTAAAAAATGTCCCCATTCATTGCCGTTGGAAGTGCCTCATTGTAACCTCGATTTCTGCTATTTTTTTTTATTTTTTATTTTCTGTGGTAATAAACATGACACAAATATTGTCAAGCTGAACTTGCATTGAACCTGGAATATTCCTTTAAAGGCCCTGATATACTTCCTACAAAATCGAAGAAGAATGGTGTGATGACATTTAGAACAACATTTTGCCAAAAAGCTGTTTGAGTTTGTTTCGGTGGTTCTTAACGGTTCGCCTGGATGAATTTTAATAAAACTTCTTAACAGCTGCTAAACACCTTCTTACTGCCTTTGGTCCATGTCATCGGTAGATGTGACCTGGAGCTCCACCTTCTATGAGGCTGACCGCTATTTCTCGTACAGTCAGTTGAGATCAGTCAACATGAACAGACAAGCATGCAGTTATGCCATCATTGGCGAATCTGTACGATCGTTCGCAAGACATCTTCCAAGTACATGTCATGCATTTTTGATTAATTGGTCAAAAGGAATCAAATCTACTCAAATACTCTGAAGTGGCCATTCACTCATGTGCCATATGCAGCCGCAAGCCATTCACACATCTGTCCAAAGTAAGCCATCATTCGTTTGACTGTATTCCCATTAAGAATCTTTTATACACCCATCTTTGCACCCTTGCAAAAATCGAATCTAGCTGCAAATTTGAACTTGCGACTCCAGGTGTGGTAGTCAGCG